>NC_087549.1:100906067-101228151 GCF_036250125.1 Pseudopipra pipra
GCATGCTTTCTGGTCAGTCTAATTGGGATCTCTCTTTGTTTGTTCACCTCTTGATTATTAGAGGCATTTTTCAATCTGTTGCTGGTGGAAAAAAAAAGCATAGCCTTCTGTTTCTTAGATGTCCAGGCAAATGGAAAAAAGAAAGTAAATTTAGCTAGCCACTCAAATGAACCAACTCACAGGCATCTCCAATGCTGAATATTTTTGTGGACCTTTTACTGATTGGTCACATAACCCAACCAACTTCTTGTTTATTTAGCTGAAGATAAAGTAGTTGACTTCAGAAGTCTTATTAGAGGACCAGACAGCTTGTCTTCATAGTAATCCCTACTCCATAAAGATTCCAATGAGTACTAATAGATGGCATCTTGGAAACCTAAGTGTTTTGAATAGCTTCCTTCTTAGATGGTGGGTTTTCTCTAATCAGGAAGCAAAGTAAAAATTTTTCCACACACTTCTTCTGAAGTGATTCCACATCATTGTTGCAAGTAAATGGTCAGCTCTAAGTGGTGATCGTGATATGCCAGCACAGAGCCAAATCCAGAGGCCCTCAACTCTCAGTTTTAGTGAGGCAGATTCACATTAGATGTGATGCTTGAGGTCCTGTTGACATTTGTGTTTGGGTTTTAAAAATCCCCATGTGAAAACCCTCAAGCCTTAGTTGACTATAACCTGCAAATGGTTTGACAGGACCCTATTTACAGAGACTGCTCAAGAGCCTTCCCCTTCCCCCATTTGAGTGGTCAGCACTGACATACCACATTATGAGAAAGAGCCCCACTTAATGCAGAACTACTTTCAATTGTCGTGAGCACTCAGCCTTATTTAAACTGACACTCTCTCCATCACCCTCAAGCTAGAATTCCAATGTCAGAGTGCTTCAAGAACTTCGCATTCAAAGCTGTACTGTCTGGCAAAGACCTGTGATAGAGCGGTGCAAAACAGCATGGAAGTGAACTTCCAAGATGGAAGGACAATCCCAAAGGTGGAGGGAAACATGGTAAATATGGATATGCTAGGTAAGCAGAGAAGAGAGTGAAGGAAAGGCTTGCATGTGGGTTCAGATCAGGAGAGAGTTGGAGGACCCATTCTTCTCTCTTCTCTTGCTCTTAATCAATTCATTAAACTTCAGTGATCTGAGGTCATGCTATTTAAAAGGGTTACAATTCCTTTGTGTTCCAAGAACAGATAAAACCTTTCCTTCTCCCACCAGACCAGGTTGCTCAAGTACCAAGAACACAAGAAAACAACCCGAGATTAGACAGCATGGAAATATCCATTCTCTGTTCCTATCTGCAAAAAAAGAGTTAAATGACCACTAGAACACTCCTGTCTCTTAATGATTTAGCAAATGCTTATGCATGTGCCAGCTCATTTAAGTGGTCCTATTTAATATGAAAAAAGGTCATTTTAATGATCCACTGTTTACTAATGGAGAAACTAAGGCACAGAGTAATGAAGTGACTGCCCTGTGTTTCTCAGCAGAACAATAGCAAAACTAGCCATAGAAAATATGTTTCCAAAGTCCAGTCTGCCAAATTATATTTGTAGGGGGAGAACATTATGTTTAAATTAATGTAAGAATATTTTGGAGAATACTATTTCAGGATATTTTCTGGGTGTTCCTATGAAACATTTATTACAGGTTGTTTTAAAGGCTGAATCCTGGTTGTCTCACAGGTATACCCAATTGGCTTTAGAGTGGCTGCTTCCATAAGTAAAATTAGCAATATTCAGTTGTATATTTTAGCCCAAACAAAGGTTCTATTAGTAATAAGAAAAAAAATTGTTCAAATAAAACACAGCCAATGTCCGAACTGTGAATGGTTTCCTCTTTTTCTTCTTTTTCTCTCTTCTTTCCCCTTGAGAAGTATATAATTGCAGTAAGGGTTTGAGATTAAGTAATCATCTCTGCTTTCTGCAAATCTAAAGCAGTTTATGGTTTTGTCTGAGCTTTTGCTTTAAGATCAAATGTCATTGTCATGAAAGACTTTTATCTGTGCATACAGTTACATTTCAAAAATATACCTGCATTTTAGAGGCAGGAAGGTGGAGAGGGAAAGGAGGACTACCACTACTTGGGTCTCATGCCAGACCTTAATGTAAAATTAATTCCTTAAAAAGATTTTTAAAAAACCACAACATTTTTCTAATGTGCATTAAGAATGTTGGAGAGCTCACTGAAGCATATACTTTGAGCTTTCAGGAGCAATCTGTAGTCAGGCATTTTAAATGAAAATTGATTTGTGATTTACATGGTCAGTGGAAAGAAAATTAACTTATGGAAGGTTGTAATGAAATATTAGACAAGTAAAAAAGTAGATGGTGATCTAGTGGAACTAAAAGTCCCATCTGGAAGAATTCTGTGACATTTTTACATTTATCTGTGTTCTGCATGAGTTGTAATGTTAGTGGTAATTTTATGGGACTGAACTGAAATGAAAAGGGTGTTATCACAGATTGCCTACAATATAGGATTGTGTTCAGTGGAGAGTCCTGTATCCTTTTCTCCATTTTCCTATAATATGACTCATTGCACTTTTTTCAGCTACTGTTGTTGAATTCATTCAGCCTTTTACTTGAGGTTATTAAAGAAGAACATCAAATGCACACAAATACAATCTAGCAGCATACTGAAAACCAACATGCTGCTTCCACTTACTCTTGCATAGTTGAGGCACTGTCCAAGAGACCCTTTAAAATATATGCTAAAATTGCACGTTCTCTGAAACACAGATTATTAACACAGTTTTAAAAATACATTCTTTTTCAATATGTGATTCATCAGCATAGTAGAGTAAAGAATTAACGCTTTTCTAGAAAGCATACTGCCATACTTCTGTTCCTCTGTTCCTTTTGAACTCTGATATTCGCTGTATGACATCCCTGATTGCTCTTGTTGTCAGCTTTTTGGAGAATGAAGAAAGAGAGGCATGTCAGAATAACATGATGCCATACTCACTGCATTCCTCTCCTGCTTTTGTACTGGAAAATCTTTCTCCTGTTTCAACAGTCTAGAGTTTACTGCTAAAGGAAAAAGAGACTCTTGTACTACCTTCTAACATATAATCCTCTTTCTTCTGTAGTCTCTATATATGACAACCACTGATTTATCATAGTCTATACAGTTTGAAATGTAGGACTTTGATTTGGCAGAAGATTAATATCCTTTAGAATCTGTAAGGTATATTAAAGCATTTGTCAAAATTAATCCCATTGTGGATTTAAAATATCTCAAATTTTCAAAATCTAGAAAAAAAATCGTCCTGTCAAAGACTTGCTTCCTTCTGTTATTAAATGAATTAATTCTATGTCCTATCAAAATCTTGTTTGTTGAGGACTTCTAATCTCCCTGTTCAGAGAGGAGGTGTGCTAAATTCCCTAAGAAGGTGAAAATGTGTTTATGCTACTTTTTTTTCCTCTGTTCCTTTAGGAAATACACGTGTGTCATTTAAATGCATGCTAAGCATTCTAGTTTCTTTGAACTGCACAGATTTTCAACATAGGTCAGGATCATGCAGGATTTGGACACTGTTGACCAAACATGGACTGTAGACTTGTAACCCTTCTCATTATTATTTTTGCTGATCAAGACTGAAGAATCAGGTTTGAAATTATACCATGTGCATATCACCGTTATCTAAAGTAGTCTCAAAGTTCAGATTATACAACTAATATATGCAACGTTTTAGTTTGAACAAGTGCATTACGGAAGAATATAGTTTGAAACATATCATGTTATTTCTCCAGGAAATTTATTTGAAAGAGGAGATATATCACAAATCCTTCACAAATAGTATCTATGATTTTCAATAGAGTGATGTGGCTAATCATGGTAGGAGCAGCCTTTCTAATCATAGGATACTGTAAAAGTCAATATTAGGTATTGGCTTTCCATCCTGTCCATCTGAAACAATATACCATAGCGAATGTAATCAGTAAATAGTGGCAAATGAACCTATTAGAAACATTAGCATTGCAAAATGACAAGTTTTGAGAAATAGAAGTTAAGTGGATCCTGCAGCTGGTAATTGTCATCCTGGGAATAATTACACTAATTAATAGTTGCTATTGCTAGAGACCCTTGTGCCTGTGACTTTGAATGAGTTAATGATTGCTGCTCTTGAGAGTGTATTGCTGGTAGATTTTCACTAAGTGTCAGTGAGCAAAAAGGGCCCAAGGGAGAGACTGGTTCTGATGATCTTTAGGGTCCCCATTTTTACAAACCACAAGTACATCACTGAATGATCAGATAACGTCTCCTCAGACCACAAAGTAGTTGGAGATTTTCTAATGAAGAGATACATTTCATCATAAAGTTCCTGATCTGTAAAGTTAATATTAGGTTCATGTAACCTCAGATTCATAGCACTTACAATCAGCAGGTTTTACTTTTGAGGCTGTGCATTAAATAAACCCCAAACACCAATTTTTTCCATTGTCTTTCCTCCTGACCTAGTTAGGTATACTCAATTTCTCCTGGAGTTACAGTGGCGGACTGAAAAATAAAAGCTAGACACGATCCCAGTATGGGGAAACTGGAATAGTTTATTGAACACGAGAACACTATTTTAAAGGCATCTGGGGCTGTATGTTAATGAAGGGGACAACCTATGTTAATTGGGGAGTTACACAAGTTTTTACTACCGTTGCCCAATGGGTTAAATATTTCCCTTAACCAAGATTACATAGGGGGAAAGAGATTAAAGGGGTTTAGATATGGTCTGATACAATCATCTCAAAAGTCCTTTCTGATTTCTGCTGGAGCCAAGCTTGATCCATGAGGTAGAACTTTAACAGGTCTTGTGAGAAGGGTCCAGCTCCTTCAGATCACGAGGTTTTTGTCAGCTCTTGTTTTCCTTTGCTGAAAGCTGGGTTTGGGCTCCCACAAGTTACTTTAAAATGCTACCAAATTTTTATTGGCAAAATTTAATTTCTGTAGGCTTTAAAGGACTGGAAAGCTTATTTTACATAGTTGAGTGGGTCCAATTCCTTTGACTATTCTGTTCTCTGTCTCTGTCTCTCTTTCATCCCTTCCCCCCCCAACAAACAAGTATATGGATCCTGTAATATCCATAAATTTAGGGCATATAATCTATCTGTCTTCTGAGGGTGAATATTAGGGATAATTTTGTATTGTTAAAATCAATAGTCGCCTGATGTCAAGATGGCAAGCGAAGAATTCCATTAAAGCCAAGATTATGTTCATGAAGCGCAAAGAAAAATGCAAAGTCTTGAAGACTTTGAATGAAAGGATTATTAATATACTTTTGAATATTAGTCCATGGTCTTTGATCAGATAGAAGGATAAAAGAGACTGACTGTTGTCCCATAAGATCTTCTCTTAACTGCATTAGCTGCTACTGATGTTTTCCCGTGGCCCTTCACATGGACGAGAGAGCTTCTGAAGGTCAGTGTGAGTTGTCCTGTTCTGAGCCTTACACTGTTAGTTGACAAAGATGGTCCTAGCCATCTTTTGTTCTGTAGAAAAAGAAAATTGATTATAGAAAAATCTATGGAAGTTTCAAAAAAATGGAGAAGTCAGTGCTTCAATGTTGCTTTAAACATAGAACCTGGAATATAAACCTAGTATCTGTACAGCACTTAGAAGCAGGAATAAATATGGAAGTTGTATGGGCAGCTTACTCATTTCTACGGTCTACAATAAAGAAATTTTGTAAACTTTTTCTTTTTTTCGGCACTTATTTCTGATAGGCTAGTGGCATTTTTTTCTTTGCTTTGTTTTGTTTACTAATTGTGCTTATAAAGCAAGTGTGTGTGGTGCCAAAATAAGAATGCTGAAATTTTTAAGGAAGAAAGCAGTATGAATTTTAGGTGCCACATAGGTACTAAGTGGCTCTTTTAGAAACCACAGTGCCATGTAGACTGAGAGGAAAGTGTTCCCAAGCTTTTGAAACCAGATATAAATGTTAAATCATTGCTTTCTCCCTTAATTAAGATCCCATGTTTCCCCCCATGACAATTTATGGAATAGTATGTTTTATAGTGGTATTTATATTATTTGTCTCAGAAGGAACAAACAGCTAGAAAGGTATCAACATAGTAGAGCAAAAAGGTCCAAAATAGTTAAACATATTCCTTTGACAACTACCATCATTAGTTCTTACAGTTCTTTTAAAAGATCTGATCTCTGACATTATGTTGAAAAAAGGGAAATATTTTAAGTAGTTCATGTTGCATTATGCCATGGCAGCAGTGATGAAGCTCAGCTGTCTTTATCTTCATTCACACCCCTGAGAGGGTGGAAAATAGGAAGATGGTATCAGGTCAACTGCAGGTCTGCTTATCCACTTGTTTTACTCAAGAATAAAATTAAGGAGATCTGTATTTTGCTGCATTTATACAGAATGTTTCAAGGATGCAAATGTCAATGTTATAAGTTAAGGAAAATAATACCAGAATTTTATGGAACAAAAGAATCCCAAGTAATAAAAGACTTTGGAGGAAAGAACAGACAGTGAGATAATATTCATGGAAGCTGCAACCCATCCAACAAGGCAAGGTGAAACAAATGGCACTGAAAATACGCCATCTGTCTAAACCAGTAGATATTCTGTACAGGAAGAAAGGAATAGAGAAATAGGGGTTTGTGAATAAATAAGGAGGCTTGTCTTTCAGAACTACAGAGCAGGGCCTGAGTTTTTGAACTCAGACAGTGGCAAAAAAGAGCTGGCACAGCTCTAAAACACTCTGAAACTGGTCACAGAGTCCATGAGGTCTCCGTATGTCAGTAATGAGAGTGAGCCTGCCCCTGGAAGACAACAGTCATTGCCTAGTGACAAAGTCAACCAGGCAGTGCATAAACCATTGTCATTTGACATCAACCAAGCAGATTAGGTCTTTTGTTCCAGACATTGAAAAGAACATGAGACTTGTGCAAGAGAGCAAAGGACACAAACTGGAGGCTTGCAGCGAGTGGTCTTATTTTCTTCTGAGTTGCAAAATAATTAATTTTACTTACAGAGTTAGTCCTTAGACTGATCTCACTAAAACTGGGAATTAGGTGCTAAATTTCCAGAGGTCTATGGCTAGACACAGTCTATCCTTGTGTTCTAGAGAGAACATGGACTTCGTTGAAATCTGTCCGTTTAAACCACAAAGAGCTCTCGTTGCCTTCTTTATGTGTTTTTAGACTTTGATTTACTGTGCTTCAAAAGACAAGTCTGTCTAAGCAGGAAAATTTTGATTCTGAGATGGTATTGTAAGGATAAAAGGTTAGAGAAAAATCACAAAATGAAAATTAAATCTGGATTTGAGATGGACAGAGAAACCGTAAATCCAAATAGGCAGTGAGGCAAAAAAATGTTAATCATAAAACCAAAGAATATAAATCAGGCAAACCTGGAATTAAGCAAAAATGTGAAGAGACATCCTGGCCCTATTGGATGGAAGATCAGAATTTCCTTTGATACTAGTCCAGTCAAGATTTTGCCATTGTAGAGGGAAAACAGAAAGACTAAACACATAACATGAAAAATGAAGGACTTAGATGAAGCAGCCTGTCTCTGGAGGCATGATGAGAGAGCCTTTTTTCCTCTCCAGTTAAAATCCTTGGTTAAATTGCGTCAGCACTGCCATTAAGAAAAGCCATATTGCTCAGAGAGTGAACGGGTTATCCCCCTTCCTGAAGAGGGGATAATTCTTATTTGTTAAAGAAATACTACTCATTTTCATATATCTCTTTGTGACTCTTTGCCACTAACATCTTTGGAATAGTGTGGTGATAATTCAGCCCATGGAAACAAGATGCCCATCCCAACATACTTGCCATGGAATAGAACATTTATGAAATAAATATTTGAGTGTGACCATAAATGTATTTTACTACTGTTTTGAGTGGTGTGGGGGAAGCATTGCTAGTTGGAAGCAAGATAGAGAAAGATATGAGAGAGTGTCTCTTCTAGTAAAAAAAAAATAAAAACAACAGAAAGACATTATGGCCCAGAATATGTTCTGGTTTTAAAATTACTCTGCACAGTAAAACTAAATCAGCCAAGTCTCTCCAGAGGTATATTTTATCCTGTAAGGACATAAAAAAAAGAGCAGAATCTGCTACTCAGTGTACAAAATTGTCTCAGCATTTAAGTACAGCTGCTACCATATTACATAGATGCAAGCAATGTCATTATGCTAGATTTCTTGCAGTACAGCAATTAAATTTCAAGAAATGTCAGAAACTTCTTTCAGATAGAATTGCAGAATTTGACTACATTTTCCAATGCTCATCTCTCTTCAGTGAGGCTGTACAACTGGTAGCCATAAAACAGACACTCTCAATATATTTTTAGCCATGATTCCACCTACCACCAGAATGCCAAGAAGTTTTTCCTTGGTATTTAGTGTACTTTTTTGCAAGAAAACAGGAGTATTTTATAGTTTATTAGGATTCCGTGGTTATATGTCAGAAATTCTTATTATGAAATGCTTTTGTAAACAAACTAAATTCCACTGGGAAATATACAGGCACTGTTCCTTTTTTTTTCATGGGTTTTTTATTATTATTTTTAATTAGTGCTCTCCACAGAGTGTTGAAAGTTATGATAAACATTTCCTGGAGCAGATTTTCAACCTGTAACTCTGAGGAAGAAATATGCATTTAAAGATGTTGTTTTATATTTTGATTCTGAAGGGGATAAAAAAAATATTCTCAGTAGATGCTTTACAATTTCTTTTCTCAAAAGAA
Organism: Pseudopipra pipra; assembly: GCF_036250125.1. Classification (NCBI taxonomy): domain Eukaryota; kingdom Metazoa; phylum Chordata; class Aves; order Passeriformes; family Pipridae; genus Pseudopipra; species Pseudopipra pipra. The sequence goes on from NC_087549.1 coordinate 100,914,772, forward strand.
GTTATAGGATATTTAATGAAGGAAGTCTATCCTGGCATTAATACTGAGCTTAATTTGTGTGTTTGTGTTTATTATTTTCTAAAATACAGGACTTCAAACAGTTAAAGCACTAGGCTCAGCCAGTATGGAGATACAGCTGAATTTGAAATTTACTATATGCTGTTTCTGCTTTTCATTTTTTACCATTTCACACCTTGTCCGCATCTCGAGCAAGCTTGTAAGTTTCCAGCGCATACATTTCTTGTGATGATATATTGTCCTGGTGGAAAATTTCATTTACTGGCTGTGCCCTTTGCTGAACCTGTTGCTAGTCAGGGAACATGATAAGCGTATAAGTAGCATGCTACTTCATTTATCATACATCGTTTTAGACACTAAAATATCTCATATACAATTCTGCATTCTGCACCAAGAGAAACTACTAGACTTGCAGGAAAAAAAATCTACGAATAAACAATCAGTTTATAATATATAAATGTATCATCCTAATAAAAATTAATCAGTTTATACTAAGACTGTAAGAGACCTTTATTTTTTTTATAGCTTCAGTAACCACATGCTGTCAAACACTAATAGAAAACATCTGGCTTTTGTGATTTTGTGTGTAGAAAAATTGAAAGATATAAAATACTGTATATTTTTAGTAATTGAATTACATCGCAAATAAATCACAGGCTTAAAAGATCCAGCATTGTCAAGAACCTTCTGCTCACCTAATATTTCTCTCTGGTTTAAACTTTCACTGTATCTTGTTTAAAACAACATTAGATTTAAAGAGCAACCAGAACAGCAATGCCAACAAAATCCTTTAACATTTAAGAAATTTAGAACTCAACAGAAAGAAAACAATAGCAAGAAATTTAAGGTCAAGTAAAACCAAGTCTATCTGATGTACTGGCTGTTCCTAGCAGAGCAGGTCAGGCCTCCATAATTCAGTAGCTTGTCATCTATTGATTTCAAAGCTTCTTCAGACCATCACTACAATATTTTACTACAAGCTGCTTTTTATTTCCAACCTAAAATAATCTACATCTTGTCAAGATGTTGCATTTGAAATGTTGAATGCAAAGCTCTGATTTATGTTAAGTCATACTTACATTAATTACAACCAACACTAAGATATTGGACCATGAAAAAGTATATCTTACATTTATATAGCACCTTTTATCCTGCATCCTTTAAAAATTGGACATAAAAGAGTCATTTCAACTACCTCTCATATATATCCATTTCTAGGGAGTAGTAGAAGCATTTAATGGCTCACAGTGACATTGAATTCTAACTTTGAGTTAGAATGAGTTAGAGAACTGAAGACAGATTTGTTAAACAGCGTTTAATTACATGCACTGTAATTTCAGTAGGTTATTAGAGCTAATACAAATACATCTGGGGAGAACAGAGGAGGGAGAGAGTGAAGAGGAATGAGAAAGCAAAACTAACCCTGATGTCATCCATCTCACTGGGGAGAGGGAAGAAATCTGCATACAGGGTGGAGATTTTTGTACTTTTGAAAACATTGTCTTTAGAAAAGATGCCAGGTCATATGATAGAATAGATTCTCCACAACAGGTTTCCTTCAGCAGGGAGTTTTCCACCAGAGTCCCCATCGGAACTCATTATCATGGCATATGAAATACAAACTGTTGATATGTAAGTCATCTGAATAGGAAAACTGTTGTTGTGTTGCAGTCATAACTCATCTAGATGAAGAGAATGGAAACAACTGAAGCCAAGTAATTTCCTTAGATAATCACCACATACTGTAAACAATGTAAACGACATGTGGGAAAGCAAGGAAGTAGAACTGGTGCTGTACAAAATGATGTATTTAGTCTAATGCTTCACACCAAGGAGATTTTTACCATCATTCACATCTATAACTTTTTGTAGGAACAAATAGGTAACAATTTCAGTATGTCTGAAATTTGAAAATAACAGCTATGATTGGCTTATAAGAGAAAGATGTTTGGCAAGTTTATTTAAAAACATAACAGTATTTTTACCCATTTAAAACTCAGTGATAAAGAGGTTCAAACTCAGGTTCAGGAGTTACAAATTCTCCTCTAAAATTTTATATGTAGATTCATTTACAGTTGCCAGGAGACTGCAGGGGCAGACACTCATAAGTTTCTGGTATGGAACTGAATGATTTGTTCAACTTACAACAGAATTGCTGAAATTAAGCCTTCTTTTAGGTTTAAGTAGTTTATGCTTATCTATAAGCAGGAGATTACATATACTATGCTAGCTGTTGTTTATGGTTCCATTTTGTTCTTTTAGCCCATGGATGAAAAAAATGCTGGTTAAATGTGTCATTATAGATCTGATGTATGTCTCTACTGAGTTAATAATCTGAATTTGCAGATGGAATCCATTTTATGCAAGAACTTTGCACAAGTACAGATAGTTTTACAATTAAAGAATACCAATTGGGTTTCTTCATAACCAGGTACTTCAGGTCAGCGCAAGAAGAAAAATATTCATTGCATTTAGTTTTCAGGAAGCGACGTGATGCAAAGTGATTAATAAAAAAGTTCAGGTCATGCCTGAACCAACTAGAGTGGAGGACATATGTCCTCCTTTGGAATGGTTTGAAATGTAGACAACCACGGCTTTTCCAATATCAAAGAGATGAGCTCAGCATAGTGAGGGATCAACATAGAATAGAAATAATTTTGCTCATGTTGAACATGCTTCACCTTCTTTGCCTTGCTAGCTTTTTTCATATGCTGTTGAAGTGGTAAAAGATGCTCATTCACCTTGTTTTTTCAAGCTGCCGATAAAACACAGCATATTTAATATGAGTATAGAAGACAGGAAGAAACTCCTATGTGTTATGGAGGAAAGATTGTCGAGATACTTTAGTCAATGATGTTCTCATTTGTTCTCCTGAAAGATATCCAAGCCTGGTTAGTAGAACAGTTGATTTTATTGTGGTTGGTTTGTAGATTTAAAGATAGCTGTTGAAGAAAGTCTGGGCATAGCTACATTAAGAAAAAAAATAATAAAAAAAAGCAGGCAACTCTGGCTTTTTTGTGTAGTAATAGTGGCTTGCATGCCCATGATTTGTATCATTTTGCCATCTAAACATGCACTACTGCCATTAATATCACTGTTACATAATGTTATACACAATTCATTGCTGAGAATATTAAGATGCTGAGAAGTCAGAGAACAATAGAACCCAAGATCTACCTCTAAACTTTTTCCTCTGAAGTGATCCCCTTCCTGTCTACACAGTATTTTCTTACCTTCTATGCTCAGTCTAAAAACAGACTCACAGGAAGGAAATATCCTGGTAAAGAATGGAGATTACAGGATCAACGGTTGTTTCTTTTTAAAAAAAGAAACATCCATTAAAGAAGACATAGATCTCTCTTTCCTTGTTACGTATTCCTTAGCACCACCTTAATTTTAGTTTCTGTAATCTTGATTTATGTTTCTGGAGACAAGTATTTTGTGTTGATGCCCTAGATTTGAGGTACTTCGAGTTCAGAAAAAGTTCTGAACAAGGAGGAAGACAGAAAGAACTCTTTTATGCTCTTACTGCAGAGCTCCTTGACAAAAGCATAGCAATAGCACGCAGTCCTAGCAGAAAGAGGTGGACTACACTCAGTTACAGGCAGTTGTGCTCCCTTGTAATTTCCTGTGAGGCTGAGGAGACAGCAGAGAGAAACATGGAGCATCAGCAGTCCTAATTTCATATGGCTCAATACACTTGATGGCAGTTTTTCTTGAGGTTTTGGTTTAGGGTAAAGGATTTCCTTTGACTTCTGACAGTAGCTATTAAGCTTAAAGTTAAGTTATTAAACTTACTTATTGAAAAACTACCTTAAAAGGTAGCTATTAAACTTATTAATTTATTAAAGATATTTTCAACATCTCTTTATAATTCTGTTTCCACAAAGCAGTGAGGCAGAGCTTGCCCTCAACTTGTTCTTGCTCTACATAGACTTCCTAGATAGAAGTATCTCTGCAAAAAATGATGGTTATTCTTGTTTAGTTGCTTGTTTATATTTTGTTTTATACAGGTGCCAAATGAACAAACTGAGATCTCATTGTGCTGTCCACTTTAGAAATACAGAACTACGAGATCCCCAAAGCTGCATGTAAAACAGAAGACCACAGGTTAACAGAGTTAGATAGGGAATACAAAAACCAATAAAGGAGTAGTGGTCAGTATAGCCTTGACATATGCTGTCTGTCCTTGAAGAGTAAATGACAGATAACGGGAGAAGAGGAAGGGCAAAGGTGGGAAATACAGATCCTTGAAAATGAAAACAATAAGCTTATATTTGATGTGATGAAAAAAAGGGTAAACAAACTAAACATTATGAAGACACATCTTAAACAGTAGCCTTGGAGAACCAGCAGCACGCTAAAAGAGTAAAAGGAGATCAATTTATTTTCTTGTGAGCAAAAAAACCCGATATTGTTGTAAGAGTTTGGACAAGAGCTTTGATTGTGCAAGTAGTTAGAGAGAACTATGGCTATGTGCAAAGAAACCTTATGATTTAGGAACTGACAAGCAGATTTATTTGCTGTCAACATATAGACAAAATTGAATTTGTGTCTTTGGATTAATTGGATAAAGTATTATGAGGGTCAGGAATGGGATCTGAAGAAACTGTTACAGGAATCTGGAAGAGGGATTAGAAGAATCTTCTGCAAGGCATGGCAGTGAAACACTTAGAACACGTGAAGTGCTCTAGGACAGAGCACTGAATCTGAACAATTATCTGAATTAATTATTAATGAACTAAGAAGACAGCTGGAGCAATAGTTGGGATGCCATATGAGGACAAAGATGAAGTAAAGGCTGATATTTTTATATTTATATTTATTTTTCTAAAAATAAAGCAAATTAGTATTTTAAAAAGGAAGAGTCATCAGGACATGAAAGGTGATGAACAAAAGGCAATGAAGGTATCTCCAATGAGTGGGACTAGTGACACAACAAATAAGAAACTGATGGTTGGAAAGAGAGAAAGTTGTATCTACATTGTATTTTATCAGCTCCCCATTGGACTATATCAGAGCAATATTATGTGCAAAGAGGAGTGAAGAAAGTAGCATATGAAGAGGAAACTGGTGAAGAAGTATTTGGGATAGTGTGATACATCAAACATACGGTAGAAGGGGGAGAAGACTTAGATTCAGAGTTATTGAAAGGAAAAGCATGAGGAAAAGAATGATGCTGTGATGTGAAGTAGAAACAACAGAATGAGGGGAGCAGCCTGTTCTGCTCACAAGCTTATTCGGGTCAGGCAATGCTGGGATAGGAGGGACTTCCACACGGGATGGTTTTCAAAGCAGCAGCAGCACAGTGATACCCACCTGCCAACAAATCACAGATTCTTCTAATCACCTCAGAAATGCCCTGTATATTCCCAAAAGAGTTTAAGAGGGGAAGACAAAGAAAGTAATCACTATACTTTTTGCCCTGAAATTCAGTACTTAAAATTATGCCTCTGAAGAAATGCTCAGCATTAAATTAACAAATTCCTGTACTGTTGAATGCAAATCTGAAAAAAACTTTATAGCTTTGGTTTTTTGCTGCCTCCCTCTTATTTATAGCATATCTTAAGGGAAAAAACTCCTTCAAACTTGTTGAGATATATTGATTTTCAGAAGCAAATGGCTTTTCAGGAGTGTCACAGCAGCTCATTTCTGCTGCCACTGTCCGTTTCCAACTACAAGAGAAGTGAAAGTAATGCAGATAATGACTTTCCACATTGTTTGACTTCTTTAAATTCTTGATTCAACTAATTATTTCATTTTACTGTATAGCCAGCTAACAATTCAACCTTGTTGCCACTTGTTCATGCTCAGTCCATTAGGTCAACAAACATACAACCCTCTAAATGTGTATATTATGTTTCAGAGTTATGTATTTAACATGAAAAATACCATTAGTTTGGTGTATATTCAGGTATGATTTCAGAGGCATCATTCAGAAAGTGATGACCTAAGATTAGGGGGGAATCAAGCTTGTCCTCCAGCTGCAAGGTTCTTTTTTTTTTATAACAGTATGTTTTTCTCATTCCTTCTTGGTTAATCTTGTAACATGTTATATTATTGCACAGGTATTGAGGTGAGGGAGGCTTTTTATGCCATCTGTTGAGTATTCCTACTCCAGAATATATTATCTTTACTATGTGGAGTTGTATTTAAATGTATAATATTATTATTCCCCTGATTTCTATGTGGTACTACTCAGCATAATTAAGCTTGGCAGTTTAAGGTCTTTTGTGTTCTAACATGCACCTTTTTAGTTTGGAAAAAATACATTTGAATTAAGATGTTACTACTGAAAAGCTGAAAAATCTAAACAATAGTCTAATAGGACTCCACAAAAGAAATTTTCCTGAGGAAACCAAGCTGGAAGATGTGTTTTCCAGCTGAGTGCTTTGTCAGTGGCTATTGGCAAGTAAACATTTTTTCTATGAAGTTCTTAAGCAGGAGAACAAGACAAAGTAAACCCATGTTTAAGCTCATGCAGAATAATAAGGTGGTTGCATTCACTCAGTAAAAACAGAATTATAGGGTAAGAAGAAGCCACATAAGTGAGAAAGTTAAAGGAGCCCTCTTTCACATTTCTGACTAATCACACCACCCTTTCATAACTGTATAACATGACATGGACTATTCAACTATTTCTCACTGAATTTCCTTCAAACCTGATGTTATAAACAATAAATATTCTACATTTTTTCAGGGAAAAATGTCAATACACAAATTGTGAGGCTTTGAAATAATGAAACTATTGTTCTTACACAGATAACATGAAGTACTCCTTAATTATTAAATTACATTTTTAAACTGGATTTAGTTGAAAGCTATGATGATTTCAACATTCCGTCAACCTATCTTCACCTAGAGTCTCCATGGTGTATCCATCGTCTCCTGACTTCCCTTAACCTGTCTTCAATTGTTTTTCTCACATTTTGTTTTTCCAGAAATGCCTCAACTTTCACCGTTGTCTGTCACTTCTAACAACATTCTCTTCGTTAGTCTGTCATTTAACCTGTCTTTGACTTCCCTATTTCTTCCCTTGCACATCCAAGCCTTACCTAAAACTTGTCACTTTAATGTTTCCAAACAGTTCGAATAGTTGCTCTGCACCATTAATAAAACTTTAATGTATCTCCTTTCTTATTCTGCTTGTTTTCCTTCTCCCTTTCCTAGCACACCCTCTTAAAGCTCCATGTCCTTTCTCAGCTCAGTCAAGAGGATCTATACTTTTCAGTCCGATCTCTTGAGAAGCCTTGCATTGCTACCAATCTGTTGTCAATGTTTGTGTTCCGTGTCAGTAACGTTCTGCTCATTTCCTACACTTTGGCTCACATTTTCTCCCTTCTTTTGGTCAATCTGTTGATGTAAAATAAAAATACCTCTGTAAAAAGTATCGAGCATCTCCTGAATTAGGAGTCACTATTCACAGATGTACTATTCTTGCCTTCACTCTCAGGCCACCCACTTACTCATATCCATTCTAGGGACATATTAACAATGATTATTCATAATGGCATATATGAATCTTAACCTCAACTACCTTTAAATTTCATGTGTGTATATGCATTCATCTTAATATTTTCAAACGTTGTCAGGATTTTCATTTAACAGGCTGAAAAATACCCTTATGTAAATTCCCGTTTTCCTCCTATCCTTTCTTCTGGCAATAGTTTTGCAATTTCACAGTTTAAAGGTTTTATTTTTTCTTTGTAACTTTATAGAACCTTTCACATTAGGTAACATTTAGCTTTTTGAGTAGATCTTGTAGTGTTAGGGTTTATTTGTAATCCAGGTAGCACTTAGCAGCATTGATCAAAGACATCACATACTAGCAACTTCACAAATGCACATTAACACAATTATTCTTGTCTTGGGCAACTCCCATTTCCAGCTGTGATCAGATGTGCTGCGTGACAGCAGCACACGATGGAAGGAAAGCAAGCTGCTGTGTATTAAGCCAAGTTCTCAGTTCACCATCTACCTGGACAAAGTTTGCTAGTAAAATGTTATAAATGTGGGGACAATGGAATAGTTTTGTGGATACTAGCATACAGTTCTTCCATGTCTATGAGTGAGGAGATACTTTCTCAATAAACTGTAATATGCTTGAAGAAAAACCTGTGTATCTTGTGTTGTATTGGATACATTAGTATCCAATAAGTAGCCTTCACCTTTGTTGCTATTACTTTTCAGTATTCAAATGTTAAAACATTGCTTATAATATGTCTTTAATGTGGCATTTTTTGTAAATTCATCTGTTTTAGGGAGAGAAAGACTAGGAGAGGGAAATTCTGGGTTTGAGCAGAGATAATCATAGCTATTTCTTCCATGGGCATGGCGAATGGTTTTTGATATGGGAAAAAGGAAGAAATGACCATGCTGTAGAAACAGCCAACCATGTCTTCTCCTCAGTTACTTTGGACCCAGAAGTCTAGACTCCCTTCAGGGGGACTTTTTGCCAGTTTGGCTTTGTCATCTTCCTTGAGTCAAATCTTGAAAGTCAGTGAGGACACCAGTGCAGCCAAAGGACTAGTTGCTGTAGGGAAGGATTGAGAACAGAGCTGCTGGTCTTCATCTCAGCATGTCTGATGGTGGGATGTCTTCAGCTTATGAGAATGTTCTGTACACAGACTTATTTCTTTAATTTTGCATGCCTTATGCAACATGAAAACTAACAAAGATGAATATACTTATTTGTAAATAGGACAGTGTTGATTCTTTCCAGCAGCAGTCATCTGTGACCCTGAAATAATCTTTTTCAGTCCTCACATTCCTCCACTCAGAGCTAAAATGGCTGTTTTCACTGCTATTGTACTGTTTTATTTCTAGTCAAGATTATCTATCCACACTGATAATCATTTAGGCTAAGAGATACCAAAAGAATCAGTGTATTTTATCATGGAAACTGTCTATGATCCTCCCTCTTTGTTTCTTCTTTTAAGTGATCTACTGGGGAGGTGCTTTATTACTCAGGGGAGAAAAATAATAGACAAAAATACAGAAACCCAGTTTAACAGAAGACACCCTCAAACTCTTTGAAAGCTTCTTCTCTGTTGTTGGTTAGAACTTCCATAGATAGAAACAACGTATTACCCCACATACTTCTCAGTCCTGTCAGATGTGTGTGTAGCCTCTCCCCATGGTGGTGGAAAAAACGGGCAAGCTAGGGATTTGCCAATATCCATACTCTAAGGCATATTGCCAGTGTCTGTGTTCCCTGTATGGATTTTTTTCCCAGTCAGCAGGAAAAGGTTGATTTCAGCATTTATTCAGAGACACTGTGGGCTTGACAGACTCCCACAGAGCTACAATGTGATTCTACTCTGACCATTTCCTACCAGGCATCAATCAGCTATCTACTCCATGAGTCAGGAGGTGCCTTCCTTCTTCCTTCCAGTTCCTCGCAACAAGCAGAAGAAAATTTATCCTCTCACTGAAAAGAATTCACTGAGTCTCCTTCCCACTGTCCATGGAGGTTTGATGCAGTTACAAGATAACCCAGTACTTGTGGTATCCCCTGTGCCCCAGGAGGGCCCAAATCAGTGCAGTCATTCCACCAACAAACTTTCTACTTATTTCAGGCAGAGGATTCGTGTGACAAGAAAACAGAATGTGGGACCTTGATCTGAGGAAAGTTGGCCACTCCGGCATTTTTAATGAAGTCACTGCAGTCAGATGTTCTCGTGTCTTGGAAGTGGTGTCTGAATGACACATTTTGAATGGGGCTTTAGAATTGGTTTATAGGTGTGCCAGTCCAGCTTCTGTGGATGGCAGTGGTTTCTTGGGGCTTCTGAATTCAAAAGGGTCATGCACTCTCACTACACAACCACACAGAAATACAGGTACTTGATGGCAAATTTAGTCTAAATTCAGAAGCCTTAGTAGGAGAAATGTCTGTTTTAGAAATGGGTTAAAATAGTGTAATCAGGATACTCAGATGCGTGTTCCAGCTGGCACTATTTGGCCCAACTTTGTGAAATCTTTTTTTGGGAAATAATCTGTAGTTAGCTGCTTGTAGGTGGCTTTGGCTTTGCTGCAGAAGCTCCAGAGGTAGTAATTTCGAATTTGTAAGAATTCAGCTAGATAGTATTAACTATATTTCTATAACATACAAACAGCAGTGCTTTATAAGGTAGTTTTTGTGGTTTGTTTTCATCAGCTTTTTTTTTGTTTATGGCTAGAAAGGGCCATATTTTTTACCCACCTTGGTGTATAGATGTCAAAAAGCTAAATATGGGGGTGAAATGTGTTTTCTAATAATATAATGACTATTGCTGTGGAATTCAGGGATTTCTAAACCAACTAACATTACATTTCTTAACCTTTTTTTGTAATTGATATTAATAATTTTGCTTATTATTTATGAGTTATAATAAAAGTAGAAGACATTGATGAACAGTTGGTAATGCCATCCAGTAAAATATTTCTGTGTATCTAGAGTGACAAATATGCAGTGTAAATGCATTTATCTTCTGACCAGAGGTATTTTTTGTATTTTTTTGATGTAGAGAATATATGTAATTTTCTTAAAGTTGATTACCAGAGTTTTTTTGCTATTTCAAACATTAATTTTTTTTGTCTGTATTCTGATACCTTCGTCTATGTCTAACAGAGAAATATTCTGTGAGTATTTAAACAGTACTGCAGAATGGTCACCCTAACATTAAGCTACATCTTGAAACCCCTTTTCTAAAAAAACTCTGAGTGGATTATGTTTCTTTTCTTTTGTTAAACTCTTTCCAGACCACATCTGTCCATGTTTAATGGACAGTATTAGCATTTTGAACTACAACAGCCTGCACAATCTGTGCAATATCCCTGGCCTGTGTTGTCCTCCCATATAAAAACAGCTCCTGTGTATGTCTTTTTTTAAGACTTACAACATGCACTGTATTTTACTCTTTTTAAAATAACATCTGGGAAACCAAGAAGCTTTTTTGAAGGATTACATTGCAGCCTTGATTTTTATTTATAAAACATAAAGGACTAATATATATCAGTTAGGACATTTTCCTTCCAAAGTGCATTGTAACAAAATAATTGGAAGGCAGTTGTGGTGTGAAATATATGACAGCTTTACAGGACATAAAAAGCAGCTTTTTCTTTGTAATAGTGTAATTGCCTTAAACCCCACAATCATAATTGTTATCAAAAAATAATCCCAAGGAAAGGCTAATATAAGGTGAGCAGACTATTATAAGAGCTCTAATACACTCAATTCCTTGAACGGCAAATGCAGCCCCTCAATCTCCCAGTGCTTTTAGTGTCAGTCAGAGAGCACTCAGTCATTTCTGTGCATCAAGCCTGCAGTATTGATTTTTCCACTGACTGAAACAGCCATATAAGCATAAATTTTGCATGAGGCTTTCACTTTGTAGACTCTCCTTTGGTCAGATGACACATGATGTGAACATGAAGACTGTATAATAACAATGCATGGTCAACCTGCAGGCATTAAAGCGTGGTCTCTCACAGCTTTGAAGGACAAAAGCTGGAATGGTGCATCTCTGGTGTGATAGAAAACAAATATAATTTCCATCTTGGCAGCCTGCATTCAATTTTATACTCTCTCTCTGCCCCCCCTACACTTTCACAGTCCCTTTTTAGAGAGGAAATGCACACACACACACAAACACGTATGGACATAAAGTATACTTATCAGTGATATCCAGTACAGATAAAAATGAGCTCTATGGGAAAGCAAAGCTGTGATAATAACTGTGCATCAAACTTGAACCCTTTGCTGTACTTGCCTTCCACTTTTCTTTGGTGGCGGTGTGTTGTTTTGTTTTGTAGTTGATGCCATTTCTTTTAAGTCAGCCCTTGAGACTAAATATTGTACAACAGCATTTGATAACATCTTGTATCATGCTGAAAAACCCTTATCTAAAGATTCGGCCTTGTGATAGACAGGCAGGAGTGAAAACATTCCTTAATAGCAACGTTGCTTTCATCTCATTGCTGTCATGTTTAAGTTCCTCTGCTCATTAATATTCCTACAGTCACTCTTTCTCTCTCTCTCTTCTCTTTTATTTTTTAAATGTTTAGTGTAAAATGCATTCATCCTGTTATGGGATCATGTCAATGGAAGGAGACAGAGGAGTAATCCTGACCAGCGTGAGTCTGAAATAACAGCACAAGGAATAATTTGTCACTAAGAACTGCAGCAGTGCATTAACTATTCCTTAAAGTGTATTAAACTGCAGGCAGTTGATGTAATTAATTTATAATGTAATGCAATACAAGCTCTTAAAATTAAGTTGAACTGACCCAGAGGAAAATTTATCTGTAAGCAAAAAGCTCACTGATAAGCTAGTTTTAGTCAGTGAAAATGAGAGAGCTGTATCATCCTAAACAACAATCACAGAAGGAGAGCAGGCCCTACTGTAATGAATAGTTGTAAATGAATGCTGTTTTCATTTTGTAAAAAGATCCCAACATAATAATTGCACAGCAGCATGATTATTCCAGCAATGACAGATGTTAGAAACACTACTTCTGTTTTTATTTATCCAGGATACAAATAAATGTTTAATTTTTATATAGCAGGAGTTAGTCCGTAGTATAGACAGATTGTAGTTCAGTACATTAAAAGAGACTCACATTTTTTCCTTTGAAAATGCTCTGCCTCAGATAAAAGAGCTCTGACCTCCCTGGTCAAGGGAGAATTTTAATTTTGTTTTCTTCTTCCCCACCCAAATCTGACTGTCTCTTCTCTTGAGGTTACAATAACATACTGATCTGAATGCAGTGGCTGTGTGAGTGCTACCTTTCCCTCATAGGTAGAGTTGTGAAATTACTTTTATTTCAAGCTGAGCGTATCTTGGAAGAAGATGGTTGGATGTGCTTTTGTCCTGGTTAGGGTTAGTTTGATGGGTGAATAGGTTGGTTGGCATGGTTTGGTTTAGTTGGTTGTTTTTAATCAAAGGAATTACAGTTTTACAGTGAATTTTTCTCTCTAAAATGAGCTTTTTTTCTAGGACAAAGAGCATGACACTTGCATACGTGGGGTTCACTACAGACAGACTGTGAGATTAGTTCAGTTGATCAGAGCATGGTGCTAACCCACACTGAGGCTGTGGGTTTGATCCTTGTATGGGCCATTCAGTTAAGAGTTGGACTTGATGATCCTTGTGGGTCCCTTTCAACTCAGAGTATTCTGGGAAATCTGTTAATGAGGCCGTGATCAGTGATGACAAGAAATGAGACTGGATGACAAATCTAGAACAAAGGTACTTGGGGGATTTTTAGTAGTCCTAGGAGTTAGAGACAGGTTCACAGGTGCCCTCAGATACAAACATGGTATAGTTAATACTGCAAAAATCTGGTTAAATGAGAAAAAAATTAGTACTGAAAAATCCCCACAACCTGCCAGTTTTGAGAATTGCAGGATGATAATAGAGAGAGAAATTATTTTCAAAAGTGTTCAACTTTAAAGAAATCTTCAGGTATCTGAATTCATGGGCAGTTTTTAAAAGGTATTTGTAAGATATTTGTATTTCCTCATGGAAGCCCTGAGCATTTTGGAAGATTGGCTTTTAAAAACGTATATACAGATTTAGAAAAGGGGATGAGCATTTTTAATAATCTTGGGTGATTGGCCAAGCAAAAAGCTAAAAAGGGTTAGGTTGTTTGCTGTCAGAAGGCTGTGTAAAAAGCTAAGTATCATCAAAGAGAAAATTTGAAGGCAAAGTTCTGCAGGTATGGGATGAGTTTTATATCTTCTCCCACATAAAGTACCAGTGAAAATCAGTGTAGGCAGTGGTTCCATTATTTGAGAAAGATTTGGTGGCACATTCAGAAGGATTAACTATCCTCTTTTATTTATACTAAACCAGCTTTTATTTATACTAAACCAGCAGGTTACATCCTGAACACTGACTCTCCGTATCTCCAGCCAGCTTTGGTTCTGAAGGTTGAAAATCTGGGTCTTTTCACTAACAGTGTATTTCCAAGAGCCAGGTATGGACTTCCTTCATGTTGCACTACACTGCTGCTCCTGGAGAGAGAGAGAACTGTGGGTTATGGCTGTCCTTGGGCTGTGCATTTGTAGAGGCAGAAGAGGTGAGGTGTGTGGAGTGGAGGTTTGTTTTGCGAGTTTTTTGAAATCATTAAGATGTATGACCAGGTGAATAGCTTGTGTGCTATGGCCCTTGTTTCAGCAAGCACAGTTCAGGTCAAAACAAAGAAAATATGGATGTATTAACAAACAAGAGAGTAAGATCTGGATCCTATGTGAATCCAGTTGAAATCCTAGGATCCAGGTGGCTGTTTCATAATCCCCCATTTAGATAACCACATACTTTGCCTCTGTATGTTGTTGTATTTTCCTTTCTGTGTCCTCATTTAGATGTGGTGCTTTATTTTGTGTTATTCTGCTTAGAGCTGAGCTTCTTCATGCTGTTGCAGAATAAGGGTGATTGCCAGAGGAGGGGAACTTTTCAATGATTTAAGTGAACTTTAAGTAGTCTAATTATTAAATTGCCTCTGAGTTATGTGAGTGAAAGCTGACTTTCAAGAATCTGGTGCTATTTTTTATACCAGCAGAAGTTTCTCTCAGATTTATTTGTATTTGGGAAGCATGGAAAAACAATAATTCATCTGTTGCAAAATAGTGAACAACTGAATACATATTTTTAAATTTGTAACCTTAATCACTGGCTAAAATAGATAAGTACAAGAGCTACATCTTAGATTCCTTTCACACACATATTTGAATTATATATCTATAGCTATACCTATTCCTACACCTGTACCTAGAGAGTTGTGTCTCTCTGCCTATATATACTTACATACTCTTCATCATGCAAACACTTACATAAGTACCTAATATGAAAGACAGAGGGATTTCTATAGAGTCATCCTGAGAAAACATATGTATAGGGTCTGGGATGAAATTGTCAAGTCAATGGTTTTCTGAGTTACCTAAATACAGTTAAGTAATAATGGGGGGATGGAGAATTACATTTCAGTGTTTGACACTAGAATAGTTAAAAAAACCCAAGCCTTTTCTTGGACTGTGTCAGAAACAAAGGGTCATTGTTGTTTTATTGTAACTATTTGTTCCTTGTTTTCTCCGAGCTGATATGAAATTACTAATGAATTTACATGCACTGTCTATGTCCAGTGTGTTTCTGGGCACTATTAATTTTCACAAACTTTTTATTTTGGTGCAGTGAAAGTAGAATGCAGCCCTCAAAAGAGATGATTCTTGAAAATTAAAGGTTGACCGTAATTCTCGTAAAATGAAAAAAAAAAAAAGAATGCGTAAAATTGTCCTGCTGAGGAAGAAGGACAAGTAGTGTGGGCTCTCTGAAATTGTAGGTGATCATCATCATCATCATGGCCAGTCTTCACGAACGAAGATTTGGGAAAGGTCATTACCCTTCGAGCCTGCGCAGTGGATTTTTTAGGTGAGACGCAGTGTGCGCTGAACTGAGCCCACCCTTTAATCCTGAGGTTCATCTGCCGGGGCCGAGCGAGCTCAGGACGTAGGTTTGTTTAGAGTGACCTTCTCTTAGATGGATGGCCTTACAGGGCTGACGAGCTCCATCTGCCCGGAGGGGTTCCCTGACCTGGAATCGAACCCGGGCCACAGCGGTGAGAGCGCCGCATCCTAACCACTAGACCACCAGGGGGCCCCCATAGGTGATAGGACTTGTGGAAAAATAGAACAATTTTTAATAATAAATTTTCTCAGGGAATTACTCTCTATGAGATTAAAAGCTTATTGGGAAATGCAGGGAAAATGAACAGAGGTGAGATGGCAATGAGGAGAAGAGATGGTTGATACTTGATGCAGAAATGCAGCATGGAGTAGAAAAACTCACTTTAAAGAAAATAATTGAAGTGTAAGTGCACTTATATACCTTTTTCTTGCTCTACATTTCTCTGAAGAGGATCTTTCCCATCTTGCTCCACAGAGGTGCTGGCAGATCTGACAGAGTGTTTTGGGATAATTTATGCGTAAAAAGTATGAACGTGTGAACAATTCATACTTCCACTCAACTGTTCGCAGTTTATAAACATGAAATGAGAATATCTGCTTTATTTTCTGTTATCTTGTCCAATGTTAAGAAAGTCTCTTTTAGCATTTGGCCACTTCTATTTGAGTAGCTGGTTTGAAGATGATCCTTAGCCACAGTAGTGAACACAGAAATTAACCAAAGCTTTGAAACAAGAGTAAGAGGGAACAGGTTTCAGAAAAGGTAGGTTAAAGGAATGTGGTAAGACTGAATCAAAGCCTGTTGAATCAAAGAGAAATTAAATCAGATTTATAATTTGGAGAGTAGAACCTCATCTGATATAAATTGGTTCTTTGTAACAACTGAGAGCCTGGTACACAGAGATATAATACCAAGAATAATCTCAGACCTACAAAATACAGCCGAATTATTACACGATGAAATTAATAGTTTGATCCAAACCATAACAATATCTTCAAGAATAACTATAAACAGACACAGGTGAGATTGTGCTCACCAGTGTAAATCCTCAACAGCTCCATTGATTTCAGCAGCCTTCCTGTGCCTTGGAGCAGTTTGAGTGAGGAGACATTTTAGCCAATACCCAAGCAAATAAGCAGAGAGGCTGTAGCATTCATCTCGTACCTATAGTAAATGTTATAAAGTTCAAAAATAGTCAGAAATTTATGTCAAAGGCATAATTTTATTGAAACAGGAATTGGGACATTCCAGGTATACAGGTATAGCTAGTACCTGAGAAGACTGATAAATCACCAACCTCAAAATCCGAATGTACTGTCCAAACAGAATAAACAGTGTTGTATATCTTACTATGTGCTGCAAGATAAGGACCTCTTAAAAGTTATATTTTTATGAAGCCGCATAAGGTAAAGAAGGGGGAAAAGTAATAGAGAGAGGTGCAATTAAATTAAAAGTCTAAAATTATAGAATTCCTTGTCAAATCTTCTTCTGACTCTAATGAATCATTCAATTCCTTTTCATTCGTCTTTTCTAGTTCTCTCCTCTGGGCATTTAAAATTGCTTTCCATCGCTGTAGTCATAAAAAAGAAATTTATGCCCCTCAGAAAGGATATGCAGTTTTGCAGGAAGTAATATAGACATGTCCAATTTAAGATCAGCATAGTCCACCTTCAAAGAAATAAGTCTTTTCTAGGAAGCATGAGTGGCTTTAACAATTTCTGGGTGAGTAGTTACATGCTTAGACAGGACCCTTTCCCTCGTGCCAAGTTTAAAATTCATCTTCCCACCTCACATGAGAGGGAATACCTGACTGAGGAGCAAGAGCGAATACTTGAGGTGCTTTTCTTATATGCTAGGAGTGCTCAGAAGTACAAGGAGGTGCCAGAACTAAAACTGGAGGTGAACATCACATTTAGCCTCTAGCAAAACCTTGACTCAGGATGCCTGGAAATGGCTTCTCCAGAAAGGCTCATAATCCCATGAGTGGTGTCGCTGCAGCCAGTTCCTGAGTTGAAAAGCATAGCTGCCTTGCATTGTCTGTTGAAAGAGAGCTGGAATTTCCACATCAGTTTACAGGATACAAACACTTCAGTTCTTCCCACCTAACTTTACCTGAGACATATACTTTGGGACTGTGATTCCCCTAGGTGCCATCTAGAGTTAATACACATGTAGAAACACCTGCAGCAACTGCATAAGCTGGCTGAGGTGTGAGTCACTTGTAACGAGTGCTTGTCATTTTCTACTGGCTACCAACAGTGTCTAAGAAGAATTGAGGTGTAGAGATTTAGGTGGATGAATTTGGCCTCAAGTGTCAACACATATTTTAGAAATATTTTTACCAACCACAAAGGTAGCCATTCCTTTCATGCAAAAGATTTTCCTCTCAGAACTCTCAGAGTTCTTTGGCTATAGGAAAATAAGGATGCTGAAGTGAAAGCCACTACTTTCAAATGCATCAATTTTTAGGTGACCAGCCTGAGATATACATCAGTTTGCAAGTACATCTGCAATATCTGTGGTCATAGGTGTGCTAGTAACTACGTTGAGAGTCTAACTTCAGGTTCAAATTTTGTGCTCTAATCTGGACCACTGGTCCAGCTTCTTTCAATGGGTTATTTTTCTAAGTAAGCAGCAGGGAGAGCTATAGACGTAAATTATGCCTGCATTTCAGATATATCATTCTGAATGCTTGGAAGTCTGATAGAACAGTTGTCCCATAAGCAGTAATATGATTGGGTTAATTTCACCACTGACTTCTGATTTTTTAAGGAATTGGAAGTTGTTGTATCTGATCCTGTATCACCATGTATGCTGAGTCTATGTCTAGTTGGCAAAGGCAGAGAGCTACCTTCACAGATCTTAACTGAAGCTTGGTTTCCATGAGTGTCACTTTGGAAGACTACGAAGAGTTGTCTATATTTTTTGCTGATGCTGATTTTTATCTCTTGCTTCTGCTTACTTCACCCAACTGTGCTTTGCAGCTGTTCCCATGAGCTAACTTTGGCCAGTGTGTCCTCTTGGAGAGGAAAAATGCAATTGTTTCACACTCTTCAGAAAAAAGATATCCCGAAGCAGGGAATGAATGATAGAGTAGTGCCTTAATACACAGACCAGTATGCACAAGTGGGAGATAATAATTTGCTTGACTGCCTTCACTCTTTTAATTTCCTGAACTTGATTTGATCACCTGCCAGCCTGCAAATAATACAGAAAATTGTACACAATCCAAAAGCCCATTGCAACGTGGTTTGACTCTTCATCAAAGTTGTAGCATAACTCAGATCATCTGATTAAAATACACTGAGTCACATACACATGAAAAAACCCAATCTCACATCCATTTGAATGCCCCAAAAAGTCCAGTGAAAACAATTTTAATGAAAGATATATTTGGTTTTCAGGGAGAGGGAAAGGCTGATTTTCAAGAATATGAAATAATAGTTACTCTTTATTCAAAAGTATATTTAATCTTTAATATTTATTTTCACTTGAGCAGATTGCTAATGACCTCTCATTTCTTCATAAAAAATGCTTCCACTACATCTTACAGAATCTGTATTTAAAAAGGCATTGATAAATTGAAAGGAGTTCAAGGAAGAAAATAAAAAATTATTAAGTGCTGCAAGTATTGACTTATGACTGAAGATAATTGAATGTGTGGGGGCCTGCTTAACATTTCTTACAATTTTGTTTAAAGGTAGTTGTTTGATTGTTTTTAATTGAAGTTTGAAAATTGAGAAAGTTCCCAGGAAGAATGATCTAATTGTAAAGTGGATACACTTTTTGACTTAAAGTTTGTTTCTACCATAGTTACCTATCCTGCAAATTCCTTACTTCTTAAATATTGTCATTGCCATCAATGAAGTATTTTCAGGAGAAAGAACTATACAACATTAGTAAGCATGACAGAACTTAATATATCAAAAATAACCTTTGGAGAAAACTATTACTTAAATGCAGTTCTGAATTTCCTGATTTTTGTGTGTGAAAATAAAGATTCAGCCCATCAGATTAAGATAGCATTTAAAACCAAAGAATAGCTCATGTTTGGTTCTGAATCTGGATCTGGTGTCTTGATGAGACTCACCTTTGCTGGTAAAAAAAACCAACTCATATTATGCTGCTGTAGCACTAACAGAGAAAAGTAGACAGGAGCAAACCAGCTGCAAATGCAATCATGTTTATTGTTTCCCTGTTTTGTGACTTTAGTTCTCTGCCATGAAGCCACTATCTTGTGAGAAGCAAGACAAAATCTCAGAAAAGGGATTTATAAGTTTCAACCATGAGTAAGATCCCTGTTTGACTGATAAAAACATTGGTGGAGGTGCCTCTTAGTGTAATAGCAAAGATATCCAAAATTACCTTGATGGATCAAGTAATCCTTCATCTCACCATATCTCAGATTATGTGGAAATTAAATAAGTAGTAGAGATTTGTGATGGCCATGATGAGTTTGTGGTGAGGTGGGACAACAAAATCAGTTGATTAGGAATGACCATTAAAATGTTAGTGATTATTAGAAAGAAATGGAGAGAGCAAAAGTAAAAACCACCATGTTGCTACTTTTCAGATACATAGTTTGCTCACATGCTGGGTATCTTACCCAGTTCTGGTTACTAATGCCAGACACAGGATATAATAGAATTAGGAAGACCCAGAGAAGCATGACCAAGATGTTCAGAAGTGAATGCCAGGCTTTAGTCAAGGGCAAATGAAACAGATTAGACTTTGCTTTTAAAAGAACAAAGAGAGAATATGATGTAGAAGTTTGTAAGCCATGAATTGCACAGAGCAGTGAAACAGGCTGCCCCTTGAAATTATCAGAGAGTAGCTTCAAAACAAGCAAAAGGACATACTTTTTCTCACACTGTGTAATTTAATTGTGTGAAACTTGCAGCCACAGGGGAGCTGTGGAAGCAAAAAGTATAAATTAGTTCAAAATGGGACTGGATAAATTAATTTAAGGATTGGCTTAGTGTTTTTTCATAGTAATTAAATTCAATGTGTAAGATGTGACCTCAGGCTGAGGAAGTCCCTTGACTGCCAATTTCTGGATACTGGGATGATGGGGAAGGATCACTCTAACATTGCCCTTAAACACTGTATAACTCTGCCAATGCCATGGTTGCAGACTGTATGGCATGTTAAATAGGTCTGATGCTATACATAAAACTTAAGCTTTTGTGAAGCAAAGACCTTAACTCCTTTTCCCTGACTCCCATCCACATGTGGCTTATTCCTTATATGAATACCCTGAGGGACCCAGATTCAGTGCCACACCCTAGAGAGGGAATTTTCCATTAGTAATAGTGATATAAATATATGCGTTTACATGTTATGTCTCAATTGGATTTCTAAGATACAGCTATGTGTTTTTCCAAATAACAACATTGTGAAAACATTTAGTGAGAGAGATCCCTTGCCCTGGCAAAGAAATTGCAAAAATATTCAAGTGCAGTGTTTTGTGGATCACACATTTTTCTGGTTTTTAAGTGGTTTTCTTTCTCTTCTAAATTTAATTTCAGAGGAAAAAATAGTTTTTTTCTGGTTCTGAAATGCTAGCATTTCTCCCAAAGTGTAAATGGTTTCCAAAATGGTTCCATCTGTCTGTAAGAAAATAGAAACTAAGGAGTCTTACCATGTGCTGTAGTATCAATGAGTGATAAAACCTTCCTGTAGGCAAGTCACTGTGGGGGTTTCATTCCCTTAACTTTCTTCCTATAATAATTCAGCTGATAGGACCTGGCACAGAACACGAGATGGAAAAGAAGACTTCCCTTATCATGTTGGGCCTTAAGTAGTGGGATTTTTCATTTTTCAAACATCACCT
This sequence comes from Pseudopipra pipra, assembly GCF_036250125.1. Classification (NCBI taxonomy): domain Eukaryota; kingdom Metazoa; phylum Chordata; class Aves; order Passeriformes; family Pipridae; genus Pseudopipra; species Pseudopipra pipra. Next base: position 100,936,066 of record NC_087549.1, read on the forward strand.
CTAATTCCTGGTCTTTATGTGCATTTTTTTATATAATCATCTGAAACATAAAGAACTGAAGAAAACAGACACAGTAGCACCTATTAGAAATATGAGGCAGCATGTATTGTTCCTTCCCTGTTGTAATACTCTTAATCCACACCTCTTTTTGCTGTTTGTTGTCATCTTTCACTATTTACATCTAATTTAGACTGCAAGCACCTCAGGGCAAGGTCTTGTCATTCTAGTTCTCTGTAAAGCATCAGGTTTACCTGTGGTGATGTATAAATAATAATAATAAAAAAAATGTTGAGCCACATCACTCAAATGGGAAAGGCGTCAAAATGGATCTAAGAAAGGATTTTTTGATTACGACACCACATCTCTTATTTGCATTGATGGTAACTTGGTGAAAAATAGGATGCATACCTGAATAAATTGAAGTTTTTTGTTGGGTTTGGTTTTGCTTGTATTGGTTTTATTTTTTCTATTTGTTTGGATTTTAAGACATAGTAATTTATGTGTTTGGAAAAACTTCAGCCTGAGGCTTCTTACTGGAGGGCTAAATTGTCCTATTTATCCATCAAGATGGGATCATGGATAAAATAATAGAAAGCCAATACTGTAAACAACTAAAACATGGAAACTAATTTTTTCCAAACTGAATATTTTTTAGTGGAAGATATATCTCTGGTACTTTGATAACTTTAGTCACCAGAAAGAATATGTCAATGGGATAGGTGTGGTTTTGATGCCTTGCTGGAAAAGGTGCATTTTCTTCAGTGAGATCACAAAGATGCAGTGGCTGCCGCTCTGTGATGTCCTCGTGGATAACAGACTCTGTTATGTCACCTTCCTAAGACAGGTCACACATGGCTGGGGAACACTGGACTGTGTGCTGTCAGTGCTGTAAAGGGTGTCTTCCCATGTCTGCACAAAAACCCCTCTCCCCCAGAAAAAAAAACCCAAACCACACCGAAGAACAAAACCACTGTCTCACATTTGTGTTCAGGTATTTAAATTTACATTGCGCAACATCATTGTCCAAATCAAGGCTGGGCATGTGTTCATACTGAATGGTGAAATGGGAACTAAAAGCTTGTTGGGAAGTGCTACATTAATGTAAACTATTTTGACTGCCTTAAAACTGATGAGTGGAACTATTTCTATGTGCAGACAGAAGAAGAGGGTTTGTATCACTGTTTATAGCACTACTAGGATCCTAACAAAAATAGTTGCACACTTCTGATAGACATCTATCAGAAATGGTTTCATTGGCAAAGATGTAGAAAAGAGTTTGAAAAATGGTTAGAGGGTTGAAAAGTTTGCTTTACATCTGGAAACTTTAAAAGTCTGATGGTCCCTAGCTGTAAAAAGAGAAAATTAATCCCAGCCTACAAGTGCTTAAATGACGAAAGATTCTGTCTTACAGTAAATGAGTCTAACAAACAGAGCTATAGCTTTGGATGACGGGTAGCTGAGGTTACATGGTGAAAAGATGCATTTTGATAAAGGCCATGGCAATTAACCATTGAATAATCAAGACTGTAGTAAACTTCTCTGTTGTTGAAGTCTTTAAAAAAATACTCTGATTCCTAAAGGGTTATCTTGTGCATCTGGAAGTTGGGCTGCTCACATGAGTAACAAAATGCCTATCATGTATATATGGGTATGTACATAACTTTGCTCTCAGAAGGGTTATTCAAGGTCTTTATTTTAAAGACATGCCAAAATCTTTATGGGGTCAATATTAAGAGCTGTATGTCTCCTCCTCCTTGCCCCAGTTATCTTTTGTGTTTTGTAAGTTGAAGCCCCACCTCACACAGTACAAATGTGATTAGCTTCTTCAATGCTCCCTCTTGTCTCCAGCAGAGCTGCATGTCTCTTGTTATTTATTTTATGCATTAAATGCTTACAGTGTGCTTGGGGCTGTAGAAGACATACATATAAAGGGAGTTCATGCCCTGTAGGACTTACTGTGCGAAAGGCAGAGAAGAGTAATAGCTTGGGTGTTGGTACTGGTTGTTGTTCAGAAATAATGCATTATTGTTTCAGGAATAGGTTGATGCTTGAGTCCAAGAGCATGGATCTGGGAATAGGCTGGAATGAAGAGGAGTTAACTGAGCCCTGAACAACAGTTGACATGTTGGGGACAGGATGTAGGAAGTAATGGAGCAGAAGTCAGAGGATGAAAGGGGCATAAAGTGCCACAGAGTAACAAGTATTAAGAATGTGAGTTGCCATCAAGGACACAGTTATACAGATCCTGGAAGTGAAGAAGGAGTTGCTTAAATTTGAAACAAGCATGAGAGAACCACAAATTACTAAATTCAGCAGGGAGGAGAAGGCAAGAGCAAGTCTCTCCTGTTAGAAGATTACCAACCTTTAGTCTGTTTTGCAGAGGAAGTTGTACCAAAAGATCTTAAATAGTCTGTATATGAATGACATCAAGAGGTAGTTGGAGGGGGAATAGCCATCAAATATTTGTATTTATGACTTCATTGATGACCTGAAATCTCTGTTGTTTGACTTTATTCCAAGTCCTTCCTCTCTTCATGTTTGTACTATCATGTTTGTACTATAGTAAATCTTTTGTGTTCCATTTATGAATGAATATAATAAACTCCACCATCAATTTATTTGATGGTCATTTCAGCTGTGGGAAGGATTTCATATCACAAGTCACTCTGATTTCCCATATAATCTGAATCAGTAGCACTCTGAATGATTGTTAATTCTTTCATCTCAACCTCAGGATTACGTAGAGACACTGAGTTCAAGTTATGTTTAACAGCTTTTGACATTTTGGATGTAAAAGTCATGAATAGCTGTAAATTTTTTTCTGGATGATTTGTGTGTCTGTACTTTGAGTAGAGAAGAGAAAATCTTTAATGTCATAAAGTAGCCCAGGTGTGCAGAAAGCCACAGTGACAGGTGAAGCAACCTTGGTACAGATTTCACACACAGGGTAAAATAACTAAAGAAAGGGGACTGAAAAACAGTTCTGCTACTTAAAGTAAAAGCATTATTCATAGGAAAGTAGTTTGTAGTATTTGTAACTATTCAGAAAATACAAACTTATTTCTTCTTGTCCTAATTCCAACACACTGTTTGAACACCAATTTTTTTATATATTTCCATTATACAGTTTGAAGGAGAAACTCATTCCTCACATGAGGTGCTTCAGTACTTCAAGACTCACATAACTTATTTAATTGTGATAGTTATTTGATACTGTTATCTAGTAATCACTTTGTCAAACTCTGGTGATCACCCAGAAGCAGCTTTGGGCAGGATTGTTGAGAACAGTCCGGATTGATGAAGACTGGAACTATTTGATGTTGCTCACTGAACTCTACGGCTTGTGGGCAGTAAATGCCACCACTTTTCACATTTGAAACCTAAAACATATATTCAGCACTGCATTACATCTTCTGAGAAGGGAAACTCTCTTGCAGTCCCTAACTCCTCCTGTTCTCTGAAATAAAAAGATATTTTGCACTTATTTCAGTATGTGATGGCCTCTCTGTAGTTACAACTGGAACTTGCATTGCATCACAAACCTGTCACACTGGGAAGAAGCAGAACATTTTCTATTAGGAATCAGTGACTTTAACTCTCGTGAAAAAAATGTCATCTTATTTCACATGAGCATCAGCTCTGTGAGTGAGTTTGGATATAAACTAACATATTTAGCAAAACTATAGGTACAGAAATAGAGCAGGAGTGAGATACATTGATTCAGTCTCAAAAGACTCCCTAAAAGAAATGCAGATTAATTCACTGAAGTTAGCAGCTTATATATTGTTTACCAAGGGCCTGAAAGGTTTTGAAAGACTTCAGTTTCAGATTGCTCTTTGATGCAGCCTACTAGTAAATGTTCGTGGCCCTGGGAGCTGACCAATAGCCAGGTGAATGTGGAGCCCTTGGGGCACTTCATAAAGAGAAGATGTCAGTGCTTCCCCAGTGGTCCTGCTGCAAGATAGTCTAAGGTCCATGTACCATCTGCTGACCTTGAAAGTTCCTTCCTCACAGAGGCTTGGATTTTCCAGCAGTTTGCATCCTGCCCTGATCCCATGGTGTAACGCAGTGTAGGAACCACATTGGCATTGCTCACAGCATAGGAGAATTGAGTACAGGGAACAAGTACCATCATCTTGAGTGCAGGGAACTGCACCCATCATCTGACTGCCTAATGGAAATAGGGGCCATTAAAACTGCCTCTCTTTTTGGAATGCAAATTGGTTTTGATATTCAAGGTATTCTTGCACTCTTAAAATAATTGCACACCAATGGAAGAGAAGCCTGCTGGTGGCGGTAAGGCCTCCAACAGAGGGGACCAAGTTGTGTCATCTCAGGTGTTGCCAGTAGTGCACAGGGAGTAATTACAACAAATTCAACAAAAGCAGTGGAAATTATCATTAAGCAACTGTTCAGACACCTCTTTGACCTTTTGAGGAATTTTCATTTCATGTCAGTAGGTGAAAAAGACAGATTGTGATAAAGTCTCTGGTGTGACTGTTAGATATTTGGTTTCTCTTTTCTGGCATGTCACAGACATACTGCACGACATTGTACCAGCCACAGACCCATCCTGTGCATCAGTTACTGCATTGTCATCTCCTACTTGTTATCAGAATTAGCTTATTAACAGCTCTGTGATGCTGAGATGATATGGTGGCATATCCTACAAAAATAAAACAAGTAAATACAGAAAGTGCAAGTGATCTCCTTCTTGTATTTTGCAACTTCTTGCTTGTGTCTTGCTTGTAGATTCTTTCCTGTCTTGGAGAATCAAACAGCTTTGTTGAGGTGTGTTTTTTTCTATATTTAAGCTGCAGTGAATAACATATACTTAACAAAATTACACACTGCATTTGTTGTGAGCAGCACCCCAGTTCCTTTTCACTCCTGACAAGAAGAACACCATCACCAAGAAGATCACCGACCTTCATTTTCACCTCACTTTTATTTGGAAGAAAACAGTCAAGCTTGTCATTGGCTTCCTCTAGTATTGTTCAACACATATGGTATGAGATCACATTAAAGAAAATTGTTGCTATTTGTCTCATCTTGTTGTGAAAACACATGCTGTCCCTATGCACTCAAGCCATACTTTGAGTGACTGAGTGGACCTAAAGAATGCTGAGTAAATATGTTGCTGCAATTAGGGCTTGAGGAAAAAAAAAAAAGGTGTATCCATTATTTTCCATTCCTTTATCATTTGTGAATAAAAGGTACACATGGTCTTTCCCCTGTACTCACAATATTTAGCAGATAAAATAGCCTGGAAAATTTTACCATATTGAGAGCTGCTTTCTGTAGTGGTTTACCTGCAGAGCAACATAAAACTGCTGCCTGTAAAACAAAAGAGAACCCAGTCCTGTAAATATTAAGACTGTCATTTCTAAAGTAAACTACTAAAACTCATCTTTCTTTGTATTTTGTGCACAACGCAGGGAGGTCTGAAACATATTATTCTAGAAAAGGTTGCTGCAAGATAGGAATCTCTTCTCTATGTCATACAGTGGTTTGATTTTGCATTTAAATAACATCCTTCACCCAAGATCTTGCAAGTTTTTAAAGCTATTAATTTAGCCTCACAACAGCCCTGTAAAAAAGTTACAAATGAACAGTAGATAACAGTAGATGTAATAGTAGATAACTTAATAATAGGTTTATCTTTCTTCTGTGGTCACGGAGACCAACACAAAGCCCTGTTTTATTTTCTGTATGAATATTAGTTGGTGATGCTTGTGATTTTTGAATGACAAACTAAGAGACCTTGGGTTTCATTTTCAGAGAAAGTGAGCATCTGAAATTGTTCTTCATTTCATCTAAAATTTTGAGTGCTTAGAAAGAAAACCAAGTGTGTGTAGCCTCAAATTAGTTTCCCGTAAACAGGGACTCTGTGGTCAATGAGCTACTTCAGAAAATATTACATGAGGTATTTTGTCTCATGTTACATAGTTTGTGTCTAGTCACATAGATACGGATAGACCCAAACTCCTCTATCTTTGCTTTGTGACGACCATGTATGAGATAGTCCAAGTGTGGAAGCAGAATGCACAAAGTTAATGGTCCACAGAGAACTGGTTGAATTTCCAGTCTTCTGACGGAAATATAATAAATGGCACTCTTTCCCCTTGTATGGCTTCAGAGATGACTCCAACTTGTATATTTTTGACCAGACTTCTATATTCAGACTTTCTACTTTATATGCCATTATTGTAACTATCCATTGGTATGCAGAAGACAGACACTAAAGTCAAGCTATTTAAGCAGCAGTAACACCATTATCTGACTGATGCTTTAATTGCTGAAGAGCAACAGAAGAATGCAATCCATGTCTTGTTGCTCCAGTACTTTAGGAAGAGCTTTTTGCAAACATGTAGCTCTCTGATGATGAGAAGTATAACCAGTGTGCTGGCTTCACTGAGATTTTAATGGTGGAGAATATTTCTCTTTACATTCACCTTTGTTGACTTTACATTGAAGCCAATGGGAGTAACCCACCTAGTTGACCAAGGGAAGCCAGTTGATGCAATCTTTTTGGATTTCAGTAAAGCTTTCGATATTGTCTCTCACAGTATCCTTCTGAACAAAATGTCTAGCCCACAGTTGGATAAACACATCATGTGGTAGGTGAGCAATTGGCTCACTGGTCGAGCACAGAGGGTGATAGTGAATGGGGTAACATCAGACTGGTGACCTGTCATGAGTGGGGTTCCACAGGGCTCCTTCTTGGGTCCTGTGCTCTTCAACATCTTTGTAAATTACTTGGATGCAGGACTGGAAGGGATACTAAGCAAGTTTGCAGATGACACAAAACTAGAAGGAGCTGTTGACTCCCTCAAAGGCAGGGATGCCCCGCAGACACCTCAACAAATGAGAGGACTGGGCAATCACCAACCATAGGAAGTTCAACAAGGGAAAGTGCTGGATTCTGCACCTGGGATGGTACAACCCTGAACGTCCATACAGACTGGGGAATGAGATGCTGAAGATCAGTGCTACAGAAAGGGAACTGGGAGTCCTAGTCAATGGCCAGTTGAATACGAGTCAGCAGTGCCCTGGCAGCCAGGAGGGCCAACTGTGTCCTGGGGGGCATCAGGCAAAGCATCACCAGCTGGTCCAGGGAGGGCATTGTCCCGCTCTGCTCCGAGCTGGGGTAGCCTCACCTTGAATATTGTGTGCAGTTTTGGGTGTCACAATACAGGAAAGATATTAAGCTATTGGAGAGTGTCCAAAGGAGGGCAACAAAGATGGTGAAGGGCCTTGAGAGGAAGCTGTACAAGGAGCAGCTGAGGGCATTTGGTCTGTTCAGCCTGGGGAAGAGGAGACTGAGGGGAGACCTCATTGCAGTCTACAACTTCCTCATGAGGGGAAGTGGAGGGCCAGACACTGATCCGTCCTCTGTGGTGACCAGTGACAGGATTCAAGGGTATGGCCTGAAGTTATGTCAGGGGAGGTTTAGGTTGGATATTAGGAAAAGGTTCTTCACCCAGAGGCTGACTGGGCACTGCAACAGGCTCCCCAGGGAAATGGTCACAGCACCAAGCCTGACAGAGTTTAAGAAGTGTTTGGATGATACTCTCAGGCACATGATGTGACTTCCGGGGATGGTCCTGTGCAGGGCTAAGGGTTGGACTCTATGATTCTTGTGGGTCCCTTCCAACTCAGCATATTCTATGCCTCTGTGATTGTTGACTGGGTTCAGGATCAAGTCCTAATACATAACAAATATGTCTGTTATTGCACAGTGAAATCTACTTTAGGATCGTTTCCAGGGTACCAGCAGTTAGCAGGACCAAAAACTATTTTAAAAATGCCAAGAGTAGTTTGTTGATTAATGAGGAATTCATTTTGTTTTGCAGTGTCTCTTATTTAGCTGGATGCCTCTGGAGACATGCTTTAAACAGCGAGGCACTATCTTAGACTAGTATGGTAGATTTTCATCTCATGTTGACTCCATTAAAGTAAGCTTCTATAAACAGACATCAATTACAACCAGTTTAGAGGGTTTTAAAATGTAATCCAGCAGTGCTCCTTAACTAAATGAATCCTGAGAACTGATCTCCAGTGAATTAATAGAGCAGTGTGTGGAGAGCTCACTGTGAATCTGAGTTAATGACTGGAGAAGATCAAATTAATTACAACTGTCTCTGAGGACCTACAGGGAAGAAGTCCCTCACATCAGCTAAGATTTGATTAACTCTTCAGGTACCAAATACAGATTTACAAGCAATTACTTAAAAAATAACTTGTAGAAAGAGTCTGGAATGCATCAGCCTGGCATTTCTCAGGTGGCATGCAACCACTATAAGTGATAGTGCTGAATTTTACTGCAAACTACAAATTTTATTTTTTTTGTCTCTCTGTTTAATTGAGGAATTTATAGTAAATATTAATGCTAATATCATACTAAGATTATACCAAAGTTAGTACATGGTATTTTCTCTGCATGTTAGTATAGGGATGATAGGTTCCCATTTTGAATAAGCACACAAGACTAAGCCACTAAGTTCCCTCTAAGGTTTTGCACATATTCTTGTTATTATTATTAATATTATTATTAAGGCAATTTTATTTGATCTCATCATGTCAAAGAAGCTGTGATTACTTAATTAATTAATTATCAAAATAAGAAGATACAGCTGCTAGTTTAAAGCAAGGTTATGCTAATGAAGTTATGAGGCCAGAAAGACACACTGGTCTATGATAAATGAACTGATCCAGTTCTGAGAAAATAGATATCCAGGTTACCAAAAAAACCCGAGTCATAACTGATAATAATTGACCATGTCAGAAGAAATGTAGATGGGCATTGATCTAAACTTTCATCTTCTCAGAGACAAACTCCTTCTTGAACTTTCTCTTCTTATCCCTTGCCCCCATCCAGTACAGCAAACATTTAATTTGGTAGAACTGTAAAGTCAACATTCTGTGTAACCAGAGCTGACCAGGACACACTAATATGGGATGTCCTCTGGAATCACAGAATCACAGAATGGGTAAGGTTGGAAAGGACCATAGTGGGTCATCTGGTCCAACCTCCCTGCTCAAGTAGGGTCATCCTAGAGCGCATGGCATAGGATTGTATCCAGACAGTTCTAGATTATCTCCATTGAAGGAGACTCCAAAACCTCTCTGGCTAATGTGTTCCAGTGCTCAGTCACCTGTACAGTAAAGAAGTTTTTCTTCATATTCAGGTGGAATTCCCTGTGCATCAGTTTCTACCTGTTGCCTCTTGCCCTACTGCTTGGCACCACCGAGAAGAGCCTGCCTCCATTCTCTTGTCATCCTCCCTTCAGATACCTATAGACATTGTTAGGGTCCCCTCTCAGTTGTCTCTTCTCAAAACTGAACAAGCCCAGCTCTCTGAGCCTGTCATCTTAAGAGAGGTGCTCCAGCCCCCTAATCATCTTTCTTGCCCTCTAATGGGCAACCTTGTGGCAAACTTCTCTTAGGTTTCTCTGCAGAGGCTGAGTAGGTATATACAACTGGAAAGAGACATCTTTTTTTCCCGGAAATACACACATATTTGCACCAGGAAGCATAAAGACATGCCTCCAGCCCCTGAACCGCATTAGCAGACTGTAATGGCAACTGGCTGCTGCAGATTTAAATTCATTCTCTCTCCATGTTTTTAAATTACTCAAAGCTTTGAAGAGTATGCTCCTTGCTTTTATATTCAGGGCCTATTCAGTTCTTGCGTTTTTTCTTCAGAAAACTGCAACAATAAAATCCTGCAATGCATTCACCTTTACAGTACATTAGGAGGGTAATGGGGGTCCTGTCAAGCAGGAGAGCAAGGAAGGCTAAAGAACAGATAATTATCAGGAGCCTATAGTGAAGAAAATGTCTTCACTAAGTAGGGGAGGTGCTAAACAGCTCCTAAACTGTTAGACAGCAGTTATAGTAGGAATAAGCAATACAAGCAGTCCTTTCTGCCTCATCCAATAACTGAAGCTACAGAAGGAGTTTAGAGAAAAAGAAGTGATGTGCTTGCTAGCTTTTAGCAGTTTTCAAAGCACTTTATAAGCATGGCAAATTAGGCATATGATAACATGGTGGTTACTCTGAAATCAATGGAAAAACCTCCTTCCTATGAAGTGAATACAGTGATTCAGCAAAGAGAACTGCAAAACAGCCTCCACACCCTGATTTTCACAGACTGACATCAATATTCTTCCCTCTCTATTCAAGTTCTTCCACAAAATCTATGTAGTAAATAGAAAATCTCTAATGTCAGATTTTGGAGATATTTGCTTTTCTGCTCTAAAATGTTGCTTGTATTGCATTGTGTCCTTGTATACATATAACAGATACTTTCTTATCCAGAAAATATATTTTACACTCTGGTTTGTTTTATAATTTCAGGTGTTTTGGACTATAGAGCCATTTTTTTTGGTCCAAAATATTATTTTTCATCTATCAGACTCTGGAGTTAAACTGCCATATTTCTTTCAGAAAACTGAAATATCATGAACTCGAATTCAGAAAAATGAAAAAAACACTGTTTTCCAGTAGCCTGCTTTATTTACAAGCTGCTTTATTTCTTGTTTGTATATGCATAGAATTCAGCTTCTTATGCCTACATCAAGGAATCTTTTAGTAAAATCTACTAACCTCATTCACTATTTGCTTGTTTTTGTTTCAAATTAAAACTCTTTCTCACATCTCTTCTGATTTTCAAGAACTTCTTAAAAACTCCTTTTGTTTGGTCACTGGAACTTAATACATTGCTCCAGTACCTATCTCATCAGTGGCCTCAACACAACAGTAACGTCACTCTTCTCCTCTTGCACATGATGTTTCTGCTTCCAGCAGTTCTTTGGGAAGCAGCTGTGCCCTGGAACTTCTGTAATGCATCAAACCAGGCAGCTTTATCCTGCAAGAGGCTGTTCTTTTGGAGACATACCCTCTTACTTGTCCATTGGTGTATCATTGTACATTTTGTACTGTGTTAAAATGGATTTAAACTCAGCTTACTAGGTGAGTCAGATTACCTCTTAATGACTGCTCAGTTCCTCACAATATTTGCCATTTTGCTGCTGTGTTTATATATTTTCTTGTTGGAAAACAGTACTAATTATAAGAGAAAATGTAAACCCTTTTGGGCATTGCAGTGGTCATATTCTCCTGTATCTGTTTTTGATCCATGCAGAGACTGTTAAAAATACCCCCTTTCAGAGAATTATGCTCAAGTGTCAAGCTGTCAGTTAGCTAGTTCTTAATCCATTTGACATGTACTGTATTGTTATGGTATATGCCTGATTTTCTATAAAGGAAGTCTGAGGAGTTCATGTCATCACAATATCTTTGTACAACAAACTTGCAGCTCTCTTGAAGACTGTAGTCAGGCTTGTCCATCTAAGCCTGTTTTTCATGAAGCCATGTTGATTGGTGTTACTTATTTTCCTGTTTCTTAATTAAGAGAAGCCAATACCATCTTTTTCATTACTTTCCTTGGGATTGAAGTCTGTTTAGCATCTTCTTTACAGAACAATTCTATCTTTTCTGCTTAATTTTAAGAATTTTAACCACATTTATCTAATAATGAGCCTGGCACATTACTGGATTTTTCCTTATTCCTAGCATACCTTTAAAATAATGGTTTTGTTGCTGCTCTTGGGCCTGTCATAATTTTTCCTGGATATTTTTATTTATGACATTAATTCTTTATAAAATAAACTTTTACTTTAATTTCTTTCATTTTTTCTTAATTGATAATGTTTGGGGTTTTTTCTTATTCCTTGCTTTGATTTTCTGTGAAACAGGGGCAATAATTTAGTCAGAACTATCTTATTTTCTTAATTATGCCTCTTTGCTATCAAATGGTGATTTTCCTCATATTTTTTCTATATGCTTTTCTCTCTCTGTCAGGTTTTGTTAAAAATTATTGATTTCAAAAATTTCTCTTGAATCCTCAGATGTAGATGTTAGTAAGAGTTCAGTTCTTTATATGACATCAGGAACCTGATGAACCTAAATTGTTGGTGATCTGGTCCATTATCACTCACCAGCTTGATGTTTAGATGTTAATTCATCTTCACCTGTTATTAGGAGGCCCAAATTACAATTGCTGCTTTCTGTATGCAATACATTATTAATTTTAAAGAATTGTCTGCATATTTTAGAAACTGTGATTGATTCTTGGTTTGTTTTTTTCACTAATTACCAATAGAAATTTATTGTCTAACTTGTCACTTCTTCCATCTATCCCTTCCCTCCCTTCATATATTAAATGACAAAAGCATCCTGTCATGACTGTTTGGTTTATAATAGACTCCTACCAGGGCTTTTATAATGAGCAAATAATCCACACTGCATGGAAATTAAAGGTACTTGGAAACTGTAAGTGAAGTTAACCACTTTCTGATGCATTTTAATGTTTATGTTGCAGCATTCGATGTAACTCAGCACTTCCTGATGCTTGATTGTGATTCAGGCTCCAGTATCCCTTAACTAAGGATTTAATGATGTGTTTCTCTAGTAACATCACAACTGTGATGAAGACTACTACTAGTAAAATACGAAGCTTCCACAGTATATTTTGCCTAAGTGCAAGTACCTTCTCTATTGCTTACCTTTCACTTACCATTTTTAGTTGTGTTACACTGCACTGTTTTGTAAAATACTTTACAACGTTTAACACCACACCAAACAAAGAGCAGGGATGAGGATTCCACAAATTTAAAGGAAGAGGCATCCTAACTGTTTTGAAACCATAGCAACTTTAGCAGCCTCAGAAGAAAAACCACAAAAAATTAAGTACAGTTCATATGGTAGTTGCAGTAAGTGGTTGCCTTTTGTGGTGGAATAAAGAAGGAAGGACTCTGAGTGAGATATGGACCATCTGATTTGTAGCTTCACGGAATGAGGAGTATTTAGGAGTTCCAGATTGAAGGCAGGAAACTTGGTGGACAACAATCACTAGGTAACCGATCCAATAACGGGATAGGTGACTAGAAGATGAGAAACCAGAACTAGGACAGGAAAAGGGCTAAAAAGAAAAGATTTCTAGATGGAAGAGTTAAATAGAGGATATTTGAGAAAAGTAATTTTAACATTATAGACAAGCACAAGGAGATTTTGAAAATAGTGAGAGACATGAGCTTGGTGTTGAAGCAGAGAGATGAATTGAGATGATTCGTGTGAGGGGAGAGTAACAGTAGCTAATTTTGGAACATGTTTCTGCAATGCAGGGAAAAGAAACAGGATGAAGCACCCAGCAAATAGTTATGAATAGTCAGAAAGGCAGAGATGAGAAAGGTGGTTTTGCCAGTGAGGAACAAAGTAAATTATGAAGGTTAGTCCTAAACAAAGTCTTCTTGCCAGAGCAAAATATCAATTAGAGATTATATTGGAGGCCTGAAGAGAAGGGATTGAGGTAATGTTGTCAATCTTGACAGAAAAAGAGGAGTATTAGGGAAGAGAATTAAGTAATTTTTACAATGTAAATTCCTCATGTCAGAAATCTGTCTATTTTATTTTTCTGCAAAACATCTTGAAAGTTTATGACTCTGAATCAATCATATGTTCTGTGGACAGAAAGCCTGTAACAGCAAACATAGTCCAAAAAAGAGACGAGTCAGATTGAATGGGATGGTGCGGTGGGAAAAACCCTCTGGGAATCACGAGCTTAGGGACTACTGCTAAAGATGTAACAGCAAATGCAAAGGACCTCAAAGGGCTTAGTAAAAACCATGAAAAAATATTAGGAGCAAGAAATAAAAACAATTAGAATGTATGGAAATCATCAAGTAATTAAGGTGATACCTCTGTGCCACAATGCAAGAATTCAGTTTTCTCATGCTGGATAATTATCATAGGTCCCCAACCACAATGCTGACTTCTGCCTAGGAAGGAGACTGGAAACAGAAGGTGATGGAAAGATAAGGAATGTTGTATGCAAAAGGAGAAAATTATCAGCTATGTCCGGCAGGTGCAATAGATCAAGTTTTTGCTTTGATACCAGTCTGAGCCACAATGCAGCAGTAATCAGGCATCTAGTGTGTGTTACCACAGAAAAATACGATTAACATAGCAAGTGCTACCACAAGTTGCTACTTCATTACTAGGTTGGGTTGTTAACTGAAAGAACAAATAGTTTCAGGTTTTGAAGGATCAATTCCAATGCGCCATGCAAAACAATATGCCATCTTCCACCTGCCAAGCACCTAATGTGTCTCAGCACCAGCCGTGTGATGGATCATTTGTGCTAGTCTGTACAGACAGCTCAGAGGAAATTCACCTGTATGGATTGAAGAGCTAGGATCATTTGCTTTGTGTTCAGCTGGTGCCATGAATATTTTCCTGTAACCAGAGAATTATTTCATAGCCATGGAATTATATGAAAAGCACCAATTCTTAATATTTTGCCAGCAAAGTGAATGCAGGTGTCATGCCATAGGTTACTCTGAGTTATCACAGCTGTGCTCTTTTCTTTCTGGAAAAGCATTCCTGTCAATGCTCTCTCAGAGAGAGCAATCCTGCACTGGGAAGTGTTCACATTGGGAATAATTTTCCCATGGAATAATTTTCAGTAATAATGTAAAGAAGATAATAATGGAAGAAAGATATCTATTCAGTCTATGTTATTGGGCTTTTCTCAGAATATAACTATTCTTCAATATGCTAGAAATGTATTGTTGTTACTTTTGAGCTGAAAATTAATAACTAGGCTGATTGCTCCTTAACCTGATGTTGTTCTTCACCTGAAAAGGGGATCATAAAGGCTCCTAATGGTTATGTAGCTGACCAAGTCAATGTACCATAACTATGCCTACATATGATCTCTGTGATCCTATCATTTGAATTGTCAGAACCATAGGGTTTCTTTGGGGAAAAGAGAGAAAGAAACCACAGATTTCTATCTGGGAAAGCTTCCTGGCTGTCCCCTTTATATCAGCAACCAAGGCCTACCATAATTCTTCTGTTAAGTGCACACCAAACCGTGTAAGGGATCTGGTACACTAAAGCATTTTCAGTCACATGCGAAAAGACAGCCTCCATAAGTTCAGCCTGGCAGACTGCCATGGCAGTAAAGCACCATTCCAGCTGAATAGTGAGTCGTTTTGTGAGTCTAAGGACACAGAAATTGCCATATTGCATTGAAGCAGGAATCCATCTACTTTAATGTCCAGTCTCCAGTATTGACCTCCTTCAGAAAATGATGTCTGACAGTAATCTCACTGATAAATTTTTCATGCAAGAACTGACTGCTGGATAAGGCCCTAAACACAGGATGTACAAATAGATGAAACTGTGCAGATGGATATAACAGAGAAGAATAGTGGACTTGCTCAAGGATGTCTTGTCATCATGAGTGGACAGGTTTTACTTGGAGATGTATCTTTATTAGTCAATTCCTTGTGTTTCTGACGTACGATGACAACCCAGAATATTTAACAAGGGAGGAACACTGCAGGGGCAGAATAAGTGATAGGTTTCATAGCAGATCCAGATGCTCAGTTGAGGGTATAGAGAAGAGAACAAGAAGGAAAACTCACACAAATTAGTAAGTACAATAAACAGGGAAAACAGAAGGAAAGCAAAAAATAAATGTCTGAGATGCACAAATCTGTTGCTTCCATGTGTGGACAGCAATATCAGATCCTGAGGTAGGCCCTAAGCTGGTGTTTAAACAGAAGCATTTGTTGCTTGGTAGAAATTTTCAACATCTGTTTAAAATCTTTTGTAGGCTGTAACCGTCTCCCCAGCACCAACTGCCACAGGAATGGACAGTCCTTTTCATTAAGTTTAGACAAGTGAGCTTTCCATTTAATCTACCCCAGTGGCTGCACCAAGAAAACAAAATATTAAAAAGCAATAGGCAACAATTGTTTTATGAAGGCTTGATGCCTGTTACTCAGTCTAGAGTAGCAGCAGCAGTGTAAATGAGTTTATGGTTTGGATAGCACATGAGATATGCGATATAGTGACAAGGCATGCCAAGGCCAGAAAGCTCATCAATACCAAGTGTCCTGAAACCTATCAGAGTAATTGTTAACATGGTTCTGTTCCCCTACTTTGCCCTTATTATAGGGGAACTATTGATACTCCTTTTTTAATTATGGAAGCATTTTGTTCCGCTGTCTCTTGCTATAGCCTGTCCATTATTGTTTTGATAGCTATCTTGTGTATATGGATATTGTTCTGATCAACAGGTACATGCTGTACAGAAATCTGTGTGCCAACAATACACAGTTGGAGAACATCCTTAATTAAAATTTTTATATTGAATTAGTTCAGTACTGTAAAGAACAAATCTAACCTAAACTTGAATATTAAAAGTTGTGCAGGCCATTGTATTCAAACTTGCCATTTTTTTGTAATGTTTAATCAATTGCTTTTCTGCTACCTCTTACTGAACATGCTAAGGAGTTTACATTTACATAATTGTGAAAATTATAATAACAGTTACATTTCAGAGGTTTGCATTTAGGGTGCATTCTAAAGCAGGTCATTTTTCCAATGTGTGTAACTAAGCAGTAGATCAAAGGATAAAATTCATTATAGCTAAATACAAGATAATGAACTTAAGATATAAAACTCTAAACTGTACAAAGGATAAAGCATTCTAAATTAAATGTAATATGAAAATGTTTAGAAATCTCTCCAGATAATTTAAAGAATATGCACTTTAAGCACAATGCAATGAAAAAAATAGGAATAAAAGAAGGGCCATTTAACAAAAGGAATAGGAATTTTTGTATAACATGTTGAGAATGAAGTTGGCTTCAGTAGAAACAAAGGTCCTTTTTTTCATAAAATTCTTTAAGAATCCATTCAGAATGTTACTTAATATCTATATAGATTTAGAAGTAGTCTGTTTAAACTCAGTGGAGATGTGCTTTGTTTGTATGTTCTTATATCCAGGATACGTGCTTAATAACCTTAGTAAATTAGAGACAGAGTTGCCTTGTTGTATGTGGCAATGTGGATTGAATAGCTGGTATACTGAGCAAACACGGGTCTTAATTCTGGAGGCACTAACTGTGGGGCTGGAATCAAGAACAGTCTTTTTTTCCCCAATATTATAAACTTCGATTTGGAGTTAGAGAGTAATACCCTCACCTTTACATGGCCTTTATATAACTGTCTGTCCACATTTAGCTGGCTTTCAACCGCCTTCAAAAGGTCTCTATCAGTGGGTATTTCAAGTTGGATTTGTTTGGGATATTTGAAGCAAGGCATAGAAAGGAAAACATTCAGCCTGAAACTTCTAAATGTTCAGTTTAAATACTTGTTGACTGTTGTAGAGGGTCACTGCACAGGCAAAAGCAAGTTTACATAATTTTTGTTGAAATGGAAGCATGTAACCAGCATAGCTGGCCGGTATGAGAGAGGACATTCATTAGCAGCAATACTGGGGTCACTTTCTTTGGGCTTGCCTTGACCACAGTGTGAATACTGCCTTCTGAAATCAGGCATCAGCAGACCTGCTGTATGACTGGTTTAATCCAGTTTGTGTGAGTCTGAGTAAACTAAGGCAATTCTTCCTCTCAAAGGTAAACACAAATCTCACACATTAAGCAGGATGCCTGTGTGTGAGAGAGGTATTCTTTCCTAATATCCCAGCAAATGACATCTCACTGAAGAAGTGTTCAAAGCAAAATACTTTCACTCCCTTTTTCTGTATTTCTTAAGCCAGTAAGAGGGGAAGCAAGATGTTTTCCCAGCTCCGTTATACTGAGTGAGGGTTGCACTTTAGATTGTTGCTGACCTTCCTAGTGCTGTGACTCCTGAGGAGGGACAAGTGGCACTAGGAATGACTGACTGATGGATAATATTTGAGATTCCAGTACTTTGCTAGCTAATATCACGAAAGGACTCAAGCCCAAAAACCATTCTGCTTGCTGAGATTAAACAGTCAGAATATTGTGGTGGGCCTGATCCTACCAAAAGTAGTTTGCTGCAGGGTGGGTGAGAGCAGATCTGAACAGAGGAAGAGAACATTAGGGTATACAAATCTTGAGGAAGTTGTAGCTGCCATGACAACACACTGACTGGCAGGTTGTTGAATCCTGCGTCACAAAGTGTTTAGAAAGTCTCTAACTTTCTGAATACTACCGAGTTTAGACAACACATGGTAACTCATAAGTCAAATGTGTGTAGATGTTTATTTCTCTAGGGGAAAGACGTAGGTGCAAGTGTGAGCAATCTTCTAGTCAATGACTCTAGGTTAAAAGTGGTATTTGGTGAATTCTGAATAGGAATTCTGGAAATTAAAAAAAAAAAAATTGAATAGTCTAAATCCTGTCAGGTCAAAATGAAATTATTTTTTGGAGGGGTTGGCTGTACCACTTTGTAGGGGAAATTGTTCTGCTACTTTGTAAGTGAGCTGCTGAACTTGTAAATATTTTTTCCTACGAATATACTGCAGGAAATTTTTACTGACAGGTTATTATGACTACTTTAATGCACATATGACCTACTGTCTGAAAGACGGTTAAAATTATAAACTGTTCATAAATTTACTGACACTATTAGCAACACTCTTACAGCAGTAAACATTTAATTTGATCCTCATTTCTTAAAATAGTGGTATTGCTACACCTGCAAAAATGCAAGGCTTCCTGTTGAAGGAATCTATTTCAGTTCTCTGCACATTAGTCCTTCAGCCTTGCTTATGTGCATTTGTGACGAATGAAGGCAGTCATATTAAATATTCATTTAATATTAAAATGACAGCAACAAGTTCATACAATTCACGACTTTCTGATTAAAGTTCTTATAAAGCCCTACGTCCCAATTCAGAGAAATCATATCTGTTCATGATCTTTCTCTAAATGGATTTTTATGTAGTTGTCTGCCCCGCCTCTCATGATACATGTGAGGCGTAAAGAATAATCTTGTAATAAGTTCTTATAGTCCTTACTCAGGCAAATTTCATTCTGTGAGTAGGAATTATGGTCAAGTGATAATTGCATCATCTGACTTATGTTTTGAGTATTTAGACATCTTTCAATTCAGTGTTGTGAACTGAAGTTAGGATGCAATGAAGCAATATCTATAGTTCTCTGCCCTGTTGTTCATTTCCTGACATCCTGCTTTTTCTCTCACAAATAGGTAGAAATCACTTATTTTACAGAAAAAAATCTCGGAGGCAACAAAATGTTGAAGTGGGAAGAACTCTTGTTTGTCTTCTTGATCTTTTCATTTTTGTATGCTTATTTTTGCTGTGAAGCAGGGGTAAAGAGCTTTGAGTGCTCCAGCTGTTGCTAATATGTACAGAGTTTTTGCCAAAGTTAAGCTTAGAGTGAATCTGTTAAATGCCTCATTTTTAGGAACAATATTGCTATTGAAACTCATTTTGTGCAGTTCGCATAATTCTGGCCTCTTTTAATGTCAAACAAGCCCTATATTTCTTGCTGCTCACAGCACATGTTTATTTTAATGGTTCTCACTATAGCCTTCTAGAGTCTGCCCTTCTGTCTTGCAAAGTCCATGCTTGTTGGTTTCTTGATTTTTTCAGAAAAATCCAGTTTTTTATTAATTTGCATAATTCATGGTGTTAGGACTGTCTTGAGGACTCCTCAAGCACAGCCACAGAAGGAAATGAGGTATTGAAAGAGATAAATCAGCATGATCAGAACTTATATGTCATTTTATGCTGTTTCACCATAAACCAGGAGTTCGAAAAATTCTGAAAGCAGAACAGCACATCACATGTGAGTTAGGAAGTGGGGTTGGAGATGAGATGGGGTGCCATATGAAGATGGGGTGAAACAGGCTTAGGAAACAGGCTTGACATAAGACTCTGATGACAGGGAAAAGTGATGATATTTTGTATTACGTGGATCTGCAAATTGTAGAAGTGACACAGCTAAGCAGAAAAATGAAGTCAATCAGAGAAGTGTTGTTCATGTCACAGTAGCAAACCTATTTGCAAATGATCATAATATTGCAGAAAATAGCAAAAGAAAGGAAGTGGAGCTGAGAGGACAAATTTCTGTGAGGAAAAGTCTGCTTAGAAATGGTTTTAAGCTACATGAACATCAGTGTTAAAAATAACATGTAAGAACCAGGCAGATAGGGAAAACGGTAGTAGAAATACCACTAGTATCTGATTAAAGCAATAGTGAGAACAAAGTGCTTCTAATACACTACTCAAGAACAGAACAGCTTACTGCTGGTTTTGCCTTCTGTATATAATCACACAACAACTGAAAGACCAAAAACTATTGAAGAGTCCTCAGGCAGATGGGAGTAAAATTTAGTTCATTATTTCCCTGTAAAACTGAAGCCCCCAATAACATAGAAAATAGCATAGAATTTTTTTAAAAAATCAACTCAGCAGACAGCTTTCAAACTGCTGTGGCCAAAATTGAGAGGAATTCAACTACTTTTCACTTATATGGTTCAGTTTCCTGCAATGAGAATTGTAAAGATGCTGTCTGATGGTCAACAGCAAATCCATACACAGAGCTCCGAGGAGTCACAGAATGAAAGGAAACAGAGGAAAAAATATAAAACAAAGAAAATGAAAAAGGTAATTTTTTGAGAAAGGAGGGAACAAAGGGGCTAATTCAGTGTATTAAGAAAGAAGCAAAATTTACTATAGGTCAACTAGGTGACTTTCAGCAGGTGTGAAGGCTCACCTATCATCTTGTCTTCTGCACTAAAAAAGTAGCATTTATTATTGGGTTCTGTGCAATTAACAAATATTCCTCAGCTTCATTGAGGGGACCAATGCAGTTATGGAGCTGGAATTGTGTTTTACCACACCTGTAAGTAGTGCTTGACAATGTGTCACTTCCAGACTATTGAAGTAGTATAGCTACCTGTATTGAAGGTATAGCTACCTGTGCTATATCCAGAGGGACTTCACCATGCTCTCTGCTCCCACCTGAGAGACAGAGAAGGACTCACTGCCTCCTCAGTTTCTGTTCTAGATGCAAAAAAAAAAACCAAAAAAAACAGCTGTGAAATTTCTAAGAGCTGTGGGTAGTACAGAAGGCTGGAGCTTCTCAAGTGAAAGCATGGCAGTTTGGCAACAGCCTGCTATGAATTAGTTTTCATTGGGGGAAGTAAAATGTGTTTATGGTGACAGTTAGCACAGTATCATGGTTCTCTTGTACTGTTTAGCTAAATGTCATCTATTAATATTTCAGTGAACAAGGCCCCATGCAAAACCCAGCTGGGAACTTATAATCAGTCATTTTACATAATGAAAAGAGGCTCTCCTAGACAGAGCTCAGCTTGGTTTTACAATTACTTTTATTCATGCACTGGGACTGATCCTACAGTTCTGCTTCCCACAACAGTGATATAGAGTACTCCATGCTTTAAACTGATACACTGCAGCACACATGCAGAAGAATGTCCACTCTGTAATATGGCTAGAAAAGCAATGTTGAGTCTAACACAGAGCTCTAAGCAAAATTATTTTAATGACAAGTCCTCTATTCAAATTTTAGATGTTGGCATTCTCATCTGATCTCAAGGTTCAAAATTCAAATTTTGTTGCCACTGGAACTTTGGAGTAAAGAAGCATTCTGAGGGAAAACTTAGCTTTGTAATAAGAAAGGCTTTCCTCTTTACTTCCATTCACTTTTGTTCTTTTATCTTGTTGAAATTTCCTCTAATTTTATCAAAACTAAGCTGTTTGGGCTAACATTTTGAAACCATATCATCTTTTGCAAATCCTGAAAATCCAGTCAGGTCAAAAAAATATCAGTAGTTCCTAAAATTGGTCTATTCAAAACTCCACTATTGGCTCCAGAATACTGTCAAGGTTTGGATTAACTAATTACTGTCAATTTGTAAACCTCTTGTCTTTATTTTAAATAATTATGTGATTCACTACTCTGTGAGCTGAATTCTGTACATTTAAAATGGGTGTTATCTTCTGTCTGTGGTTGCAAGCAGACAGCAGCTGGGTTTTGAAAGAGCTCTCCCAAATTGCAGATGGATAGTACACTAAGTATTTTGAAATCAAAATCTTTTCTTTTTGTTTTGAGCTGTAAGTTATTTTTATGTTCACAGTTAAAACTAATATTTTTCATAAAACGTCTTGATTTTCCTATCTGAGATGCCATTCATGCAAATAGTTGCACTGAAGCCACCACATTTGCTTGTGGAGGGAAATTAGACTTGTGTGATATGTTATTCTATGCAGATTTAGCACAGAATTTCAGGATGGTTTTGCCCAAGAGTGATTATAAATATTTTAAAAGGTCATTCTTCTACCTAAAAGGAGGTATTATGTCAGTCAGTCAACATACTTAAATCATCCTGTGAGGCACTGTGCTTAATGGAAATTAATTTAGTAAATCCTCTCATTTTGTCACCAAAGGGTTCCTAATTCTGTTCCTATAAACACAGAGGCAGTCCTAGTAGGTATAGGCTTTAGATGAGATTTAATTATTTGTGTAATTTACCCTGAGATCCCTTTGTGAAAAGCACTGAATAAACACAAGAGTATTGCCTTTACATAAATTCACAAGAGGATAACTGCACCTAAACGTACCTTTGACACAAAATGGTTTTATTTGAGGAAGCATCCTTTGGGTATCCAACTGCTGGCTTGAAGTGGCATCCTATTTCAAGTTAGCTGAAACTTTACTATGTAAGTATAATTTAACTTCAATTAATTTAGATGTTTAATTCTTTTTAAGGGACTTATTGGTCATGTTTTTATCTTAATAACATATATGTAAATCATATTCACAGTAAATTGATGGATTTCAGTAGTAGCATTACTCCAGTGGTGCATAACTTGTAATTATAAGAAAAAAGGGGTGTTTTTTTCCCCTCATAAATGATTTCAAAATATTCATGCTGGTTTTTTAAAGATTCCATATGAGGTGCACAGATTTAACCATGATTCAATTACATCGTTGTGTGGGCTTTGGACTTGCTATGATTTAATTACGTATTTGTTCATTCAGACTTTTATACTTCATGTATGTTTTCAAATCATTTTCACTGTAGTGGCAATTTTCCAGCTACTCTGTGTGTGATCTTTAAAATTTTCCTCGCTCTGTAGTACTTAAGAAAGGGAAGAAATACATGAAGAAGAACCTTAAAGATGAAGGCCAGGCTTGAAGTACAGTTTCATTAATACTGGATTGCAGGAAGGGAGTCAAGTCCCAGATAATGAGGAAGGAGTTGCAATTTTTTTTAAAGCTATCTAGCGACAGGGAAAACAGAAATGACATTCAGCTGACAAATGAGCAGAGTTTGACCTAGCCTTTTGACCCTTGACAATCAATCTTACCTGCTGCTTCATAAAGAATTATAGCTGTGCCACTCACATTTGACTCTGGATGTTTATTATTCTCTGTTTCCTTCCTTCCTTCCTTCCTTCCTTCCTTCCTTCCTTCCTTCCTTCCTTCCTTCCTTCCTTCCTTCCTTCTTTCCTTCCTTCCTTTTTTGAAATACATCATCCAAGTGTGTGCACCCTCCTCCTGTAAGTGCCCTGTGCACAGTGCAGTGTCCCTGGCACAAAGAGCCATTTTGAGCAGCTGGTGGTGGTACCTAATGTTTTACAGGGCCATTTTGAAATGTCAGTCAAGTCAATCACTGGACTGTGCAAGGCAAAACAGATTGGATCTGCCTGAGAACACTCAGCAGGCTCCTAATGTGGTCTTATGTAATGTAGAAAAGAAAATAATGGAATTGTTAAATATAAGCTGCCTTTGCTTAATAAGAGCGACAGCACAGTAAACATGAAATTTGATCTCATGCAAAAGCTATGAGAAAGGCAGGAAGAAACCAGGATTTTTGGACTTGTTATGGTATCTTGTTTTTGCTTTGTTTTTTTTTTTTACTGTTATATTCAAGTTCTATTGCTGCATACATGATTAAGTGTTTGCATACTCTTCTTATTGGAAAGGACTGTAAGTCTAGACAGTGGACGTCTGCTGTGTAACCTATTAAGGGTGGCAAAGCAAGTGTGGAGCACAGTGTTAGCGACACAATTGAAGCAAAGAGGAAGTCATATCCACAGGACATAAAGCTCTTAGAACTTAGTAAGTAAAGGCTGCATTTTCCTCATGGTTTCAGAAGTGACTCTGCTTTCATTTCTCTGTGAAAGCTGGAGAAGAATTTGGTCTTTCTGTCCTCACCAGCTGTGTTGATTTGTATATTTTTATTTGCAGCATTTTTGCTTTGAGATAGTAAAGGTAAAGCTAGTCAGAAAGGGCATCTGTAAGGTAGTTCACCAGCTGCAAGAGGTAGCCATTGGAGGTTTTTAGCTTTTAAGGAAAAGAGGATGTTTGAGGGAAAAAGAGGGGTCTACAGGGGTTGGTGGGTTTTTTTCCCCCAGTGCCAGGGATTATTATGGACCTACCTAGTCTCATGGGCAAAGGAAATAATGATTGATCTTTTTTTTTTTTAAGTTACATACTGTAAAAGTTTAAAGGCATATTCCTTGGTACACACTTACATGAGTGAACACTCAAAGCTGTAGCAGCTGACGGACAAGCCTTCTGTGGTTTCTGTGGTGTGAACATATTTTTGCCCTGTCATGTGTAAGGAAGGAATGGCTGCCTTGATTCGTCTTGTGCCTTTTTAGATTAGGAAGAAAATGACGCAAAATATGGAGAGAACAAGGCCTGCCTTTCCCTGGATTTTTCATGATCGTGAGTGGCTGTAGCCACTGGGCTGGACCTGGGCTCAGTTGCCTTTGCACATTTTGCTCTTCAGAATTAAGTGCTAAGAGCAGTAGCTGTTTTCTCCTATTTTGAACTGCAGTAAGGAGAGCTTTTGAGTACACAGCTTGTGTAGGCTTTGTGCTTGGAGAGTACCTCCAAAACACCTATGTGGCTGCTCTCTCTTTGGCCCTCTGATACTTGCTCTGTGTTCTCAGTGGACAAAAGGGCTGAAAATTGCCTGCACAGGTTTTATAATGCATGGAAGTCTTCCTGGCATGTATAAATGTCACACCTATATGTGAACATCATAAAATCTACTCATATTTCTTGGTTTATTACTATGATTACTAGTAATATATTCAGAAACAAAACCAAGCAAGCCTTAGCATTGCTGATCCCGAGAGCCTGAGAAATATTTTGGAAGGGATTAGGAAGAGGGAAAGAAGGGACTGTTGCACAAAAGAGGGAGAGCAGTCTCCATTTCCCATTTGTTCTTCTGTAATTTGGGAGGTAGTAATCACTAGTGTAGGAAGGAAGGAGGCTTGCACAATGCTTCAAATTTCATAAGCATCATAAAAGTCTTGGCACAAAGCAGCACAGTCTTATTAGCAGAGGAAGTGAGGTCAGTAGTCTTCAGCTTCTTAATAAGATGACAGAATTTATGAAGCATCAAGGCAGCAGGATGTGGTTGCCTGCAGTCTATTCATATAACAAGCCCACCAGGGTCCTATAGTTATCACCCTTGAATTTGTTTTCCTTTCTTCATTTTCTTTTGTCATCCTCCTGTTTTTTTGGCCTATCTTACTGTATTGGAGGAATCACTTTATTACCTGTGATGTCTTGTAATTTTGTTTTGGATTTTTTAAATTATTATTATCGTTAGCTAGTTTAGTTTAGCTAGTTCCATCAGTATGTCTCTGATTATAGAGGTGCTCATCGCGGCATGCAATGAAATCCAAGTACTAGTCTTCCTGGAAGTCTGGGATTGTTTTTCATTCTAAGGCATCATCTAAATCTGGTGTGAGGCAAGTGCCCAAAATATGCCTGAGCTGAGAGTTCATCTTAAAAGACATTCTGATTGTTGGAGATCTCAAAAAGTCTTATGGGCATTACCCAGACAATATCAAAAGGTAGGAAAAAATAAAATAAATGGGTGCTTTTAAACCACCTATCTCTCATTAACACAATAGAGGTGGTAGCTCTATAAAAATCTTTTCTGTGGGGAAACAAAATTTTGTGTATCTTTGACCTCCTTCTTTTTGAGGATTTTAGCACACCTTGCTGTACTTCACTAATTTAGCTTCCTGTGGTGAGGGAAGTGAAGTTTATTATCTTTCTTTGTCTTTTATAGAACAGGAAACTGCTGTGCCTGGGGTGGTGAAGATATGGTAGGTTCAGAAATAGGAAGTGGATTCCCAGGTGCTGATCTTCACCTATAAGACAGTCACTCTCAAGTCCCTGTTTCTGATCTGACTTGTTCTGTCATACAGGACATTTTTAAATTTTTTTCCACATTAATAAAACTGTGCTTTATATCTTGGAAGTGCAACATCCAGATGGGAATAGTATGTGTCAGTACAGCATATTTAATTATTTATAAATGCTTTCTTTGCTTGATTGTTTGATTGTTATTTATTTTATTTTCCACCCAAATGTTTGATCACTTAAACAGCCTGGAATCAAACATTTGGCAGTGTTTACAAATTATGAAAGCAGTTTCTGATTAAAGTGTTCTGCGGGAAGATTAAAGTTGCAGATCAGTATGTAAGCCAACGGCACTCTTCTGAATTTCAGCAGTAGAGAGCTGCTCTGTGGCGTGTGCTCTGTATTCATACCCATACTGGCACAAGACGCAGGCAGTGCCTTGCACATTTTCCCTGTGGTCTTCCCAGGGCTATTTCTTTAGAATGCTCTTATGGGGGGGGAAACCGAGCCCTCTCAGCCAAGTGACATGCAGTTTTACACCCATCAGACAGTACCTGGCAAAAAGGCCACTCCCAGTTGCAGCTGAGAAAGTGATAGAATCGTGCAGACATCTAAAGCCTAACTGCTTTGTGGATATGTTCTAATTAAATCTGAAAATCATTGCAACATCAGTTAAATCGGCAAAACTCCTAGCACTATTTTTGCACGAAGTCAGACGTGTGAGCTCAGACATGTATCACTGTGTGAGATAATTAAGGGGTGTTACAATTAATCTATTTAAGAATGCCACAGCTTACAAAAAATAATTAAAAAAAAAAAAAGGAAATTACTTCTGTTTTTGTCAGAGGTCTTATGTTCTTGGTTTCCTCTCTTAATTTTCCAGTGCAAAACTTTAAAGCATAAGATGCTTTCCTGGCATTAGTTTCTATCTATGTGATCCATAATCCAAATACCTAAAATGGTCAGCAGTGTATGCTGCAAATCTCCTAATGAAATGTTTTGCACTGGATGATTGCTTATAGAACACTTGCCTTCACTTATGGGTCTTATCTTTTTAGATGTTTTTCTGATGGACTTCTCAAAAGCTCTAATGATTGGGTAGCTATTGGCAAAAAATATCCTTAAACATTCCTGAAAAAATAAAGGCAGGAACTTACAAAGCCGCTTTTGCCCATAATCACATGAACAATATTTTGAGAATAATGCTTAGCCAAATTTGCATTTGCTTCAGTTCCCTGTTCAAAGATGAGGATTGCTGGAGTGCCATCATAGTTCCATAAGCTGTAAAGAAGTAAATATCTACAGCTGGACAAGGAAGAAAGCTGTTGGGGCCGTATCTGCACAAAGAGAAGGCTCTGTATGAGAAGAACAGTGATTCAACCACTGGAGATGATGGCCATTGGAATTGCCATCCTCAATAGACCTCTGTAGAGCGGGTCATTCCAGGTAGTCTTTAGAACAAATATGAGTCCAAAAATTGCCTTTTTGAAGACTCTGGTAGAAAGGGAAAGAATGGAGTGATGTTGTGGTCACGTGGTGCTGGACCTGGCTCTGTCTCAGGGATGGAGATGAAAGAATAGTTTGCCCTATGCTCCCTGGCCCTTGGATAGAAAATCAAAGCTTTTTCATTTCAGCTTCATTGAAAACACACAGTAGCAAAAACATTTATAGCTGGCAAATGGAAAAGTTTTAAATTGATGATGGAAAAAACATTCATTTCCAAGCTTCTGAGCGAGCTATTAAAATCAACCGAGTAAAGACAAAATCCCTGGCACTGAAAATGAAAGGAACATTTTTTTTGTATCTACTTAGTTAAAACTTGGCAAAACAAATCTAAAGTAGCGGTTTCAGATTTCCATGTGCACTAACTGTGCCAACTTTTGATCTCAGTGTTGCTATGATAGAAAGTTCATCCCCCTTGAGAAGCATTTTTTCCACTAACTTTTGAAATCAGAAGTCAATTTAAGCAAAAAGCTATATCTTGTATCAGCACTGACATGTGTTTCTTTGTTTTGTACTGTTGAATGGTCCAGACTTTTCATTCAAATACTCTATTTTGAAACAAGCTTATGTCTATTTAATTGGCATTGGAGTTAGTGAAGTGAATCTAGTAAAGGTGTTTGCCCAGTATAGGTATATTATTTTCTCCTGTACCTGTCAATGGGCTTCCACAGGAGGATGAGAAATTCACTAATTTTAAAAGTAAGGAAATTTTTGAACAGCAAGTTCTCTCCTTTTGCCCTCCCCCTCACCAACCACCGTTATCTATAGCTACACATTAGCAATCAGTTTCACATTAGGATCAATATTTTCATTATCATCAAAATTTTCTTATTTGTCCACAGTTAAAGTTAGTTTTTGCATTATTTTAAGAAAAGAGTAATATAACAGAAGAAAATTTTAAGAGAAAATGATAGTTGGTGTTTGGAAATTTCACACAACCTGGATACATCACTACCAGTCTGTTTCTACAGGAGGAATAAAATACACCTGTTAAGATACATTCTCTTATGAATTTTTTTGTAATTTTAGAGCAAGTTCTAGAGGATTCTATTATAATTCTTAAAAGGATAACATTAACAGCAGATGTTATATAGATGTTTAGTATCTATAACAGCCTTCATGCATTGACAATATCATTTAGGTTTGGTATAGCTAATGTGCAGCTGATGAGACCTAAACCCTTATTTAAAATATTTCATTGTCCCGAATATTAAAATTAGGGCAATGTTCCCTTAAGGAGAGCAAAGACTAGCTTCCTGTTAGATTTTTTTTTTGAGAATCACTGACTAGCAACCAATTTTTTTTTTTCTGGTCTGGAAAAATAAGTATTTTCATTGATAAGGATAATTGTAAATTCATCCTTTGGATTTTGTTCCCTTTATATAACTGGTGACTCCTGCTCCATGAAAGTAAATACATTATTCAAGTTGAAGTTTTTTGATTAATTGCTGTGTATTCCTTTCAAATTCAAAATAATTAACCCTGAAAAAGCAGCTTAATAGACAAAGTAAGATCTTAAAGGAGTTTTTTCAAAGGCCTGCTATTAACTGCTATTTTTCAGTGTACAAAAATGTATGTAATATCAAAAGCATGGGGTTTCCTGATGTGCTTTTGGAAGCCATGAAGTGGACAGTGCATTGACTGGGCAGTGCAGTGTAGCTGCTTTTTTGGACACCTCAGCCCTTCGCTTCAGCTGTGCATGGTTCTCATCCTAACACAGGAGTGTGACTGACTTCACAGCCTGTGAATGAGGATTGACTATAAAATCTTCTCCCTAAATCTCCCACACAAATTCTATACTGATGAGCAATTTGTCTATGTGAATAGCCAGGTTGTTTATTTCAATAGTGAGCAGGAAATTAGGTAGGTGGGAGCACATGAGCCCCCGAAGAGCAGCTAATTCGCTGTTGCTGTGCAAAGACGATAGATGCCAAGCAGAGCTCAGCTAGGATTAGCATCTGAAGCAGCAACATGTTTGGCTGATGAGCTATAGAGACAGGAAAGAAATCTGATATTCAGCCACCCTCATTTTACTGCAAATTAAAACTGAGCAGTCAGCCTACCCGTAGCAAATGATCAACTGCACAACCCAGAACCACTGCTTAACTACTGTTTAACTTTGTTTTGAATCTCTTCTGCAGGTAAAATAAACTAGTAAAAGGGATACAGGCAAACTGACCTCTAGTCAGCTTAAATGTTACAAAAAGGATGTGACTAGAGATACTGTGGTATGTTTTGAAATGCACACAGCTAAATACAGTGTTATCTACTCATGGCATGTAATAAAATCAAGGAAGATTCTTAAAGACAGCAAAATAGAGCTGCTGTGAGTCAACAGCAGGCAAGCATCATGTACCTTGCTAGTGGTACATACATTCAGGAATTGCCTGTGGTATGACAGATTATCAAATTAAAGTTTGTCTCCCGGGTCTTCTACAATTTCTCATGTGGAGGGAGTTGTGTAGTCTAGAGTGACATTGATTCCTTATCTAAAGAAAGAACACCTCAATCTTTTGCTCTCATCCTGACATTACAGCACCTGGCACAGAACCTTCTCACCAACCCAGTGACCTGTGCTCGAGATTGTTTCTGTGCCACAGCTATTAAACAGTACCTTGTGTCATTCAGAGAAAGTTTTTTAGTCCATTTTTTTTCTTTAGTGACTGATGAAGAACGCCATGTTCAACATGGCACATGTGTCCCAACTGGTGAAGAATGGTTTTCAGTCTCTACATGGGGACTAAGCACTGCAGCCACGTTTTGTTTTGTTTTGTTCTCTTCCCCATGTTTTTCACCATTCCCCATGTTGCTACCATTTTTAATTTTTCATGTCTTGCTAAAAGCAGAAGTTCAAGGCTATATTGAGAAAAACAGAACCTGCTAACAAGGTTGAAGCTCAAGTCAGTGCTCCAGCAGAGAATTTGTATGCAGCAAGGTAGAACTGCTACTTTTGCACCTGGTTCTTGTACCTGCTGTTGTAGTTTTACTGATTGTAAAGAAAAGAAGTGGGCTGAGCTGCATTTTTTTCCCTTTCTCCTTCTAATGTACACGTTGCTGTTCTCTGAGTCATTCCATGGCCTCTTCTCACTGCTGTTCAGCTAACTTCTCTGGCTGGAATTCATGTACTGGGAACAGAATTTACAGCTGCTTAAATCTTGGAGTTCTTAATAGAAAACAGAGTTGTCTCAAGTCTACCAGCTTTCAGAAAAGACTCGAAGTGAAAAATGATAGAAACAGTTATAATGAGAGTCTGAGAGATGAAAGCAACCAGTCACACCACGTCAAACTAGGCACAGTAGCCTTTGTTGCTTCCCTCAGTTGAGGCTGGGGGGATGTGACATTGTCCTTTGCCATTCTCAGGATACTTTCACAAACTCAGCATACACACCAACCTTTTAAACCACAAACACTTTGATCCACTATTTGATTGCATTGTTAAAAAAAAAACAAACCACCCAAACACATGCATGCACAAAACACGCAGTACATTACACTTACAGTAACTTCACTTTTAGTTAAGGAAACATGACTCACTTCAAAGACTCTTTGAAGAGACTTCTTATAATTCCTGATCTTCAAAGAACCATTGCTGAAGCTGTACCTGGATAAATATTTCTTTGTCAGAAGAGCCATTTGCCATAAACAATTATAGAAGATGCAACTGCAGATCTATTATCTGAAAGAATGCAAAATCACTCTTTGAAGCTACTAGGCAGTTCAATAAGCTTCTCTTGATAAGACTTTGCCCCAAAACCTCACATAGCCACCTTGTCAGGAGAAATGGCAGGGCACCTGGTAGAATGGGGACCTGTGACTCTCTGAACTGCAGGACACGATTCTGGACAACCTCTTCTGAGACTCCCGGGGCTGTATGTTGTTGCACTGCTTTTTCTACATTGCTACTTTGAGGCACGTCAAACACTTAGTCTGCGTAAGTGCCATTGAAGTTATGGTTCCCATCAATATTAGAGCATCTGAAAGACTCAAGGAGAGCAAAAAAAAGCTGCAGTTCCTATCATTAAAGGTTGTATGTGCAGAGAGTGCCCAGACTTTGTCAAATGTTCATTATAAATCATGGTCATTGTTCTCTAAATCAGCAGACTGTTGTTTCAAACTTAATTTCTTTGTGTCATTCATCTGTTCCCTGTCATATCCCTTTGTCTGTAAAATCTTATATTGGGTTCTGTTGCTTTCAGATGATAATTTTTCCCCTGTTTGTTTCAAAGGAATCCTGAAGAATTTTGCCCAAGAAATTGGGTTTAGCTTAAATTCTGGTCCATAGGACATTCTTATGGGCTCTATATGGTCTAGAAATCCAATCTGCAGGAATATTACACCACTCAAATTAAAATACCATTCTAACATTATTCTGTTCTTAGACAATCTGAGATTAGTTCTGCACTCTGTAATTAGAAAACTGCTTTTATCTGATGTAAGGACTTAATGTTAAGATCCTACACCTGATCTCTGAGACAGTCATGTTTTCACTAAAAAGAAATCTGACTGGTAAAATAGGAATTTACAAGATCTAGATATTGGTTGCTCAACACGCAGGTTTTGGCATTCAAACACTTACACTGCTGTCATACTATGTTTAATTGCCTGTCTTTGCATGAGAATCCCAAGACAATTCCCTGATTGATCCCCTGTGTCTTGATGATACCCTGACTCCAGTTAATGTTTCAGCCATTTGTACAATATGCAACCTAAGGTCCCATTTGAACTGAGGAAGCAAATGGCTTATTAAAGTCTAATTTCTCCAGCTTGTTCTTGCCTTTGGGCATTTTAAATAGGTTAATGCAATTTTTAAAATACACTCAGGGAACTTTACTCACAGAGTGTTGTCATAAACTAGAGGAAAATAGCCTCTAGATCATCTTAAAATGGCAATTATTCCAAATATGCTTGCCCTGATACTTAGTCAAGCTCTCTACCTAGAACAAATTTTTCTTCTTTTTTTTTCCTTCAAGATTTTAGTGCATTATTGTACATTTTAAGGTTTGGTAAGGAAAAAAGTGTCAGATTTATTTAATGCAGTGGATCATTTGTCAGGGAAGTTCCAGTATTCATCAAAATGTGGAGACACCACAGGCACCATATAAATTATGATGGTTTTCTTTTTAATACTTCCTTTTTTATTGCCTACATTCTTTAAAGTGAATTTAGTGCTCATGAAAGATGCTGGATATGACAACAGTAGAAAGTGAAGCCCTCTGTTTATCTGCAGAATTGGTATAGAGGAGTATTGGCGATGCAAGTTTCTCCCCATAACCCCATCTGTGTTCTGCAGCTGTAACCTTGAGGGATCACCTTTAGGAACAAGAAGATGACTTGGTCTCCTTACTCTTTTACTCCTTAGCCCGTCTGCTGAAAGTGCAAATAATGATTTCAATTGATGCTATCCAAGGCCATAGTCTTTATGATCTTCCTCATTATGTGTTGGAAGACCATCAATTTATTGCCTTGACTGTGTGGCAAACTGTTTCCAATGCATGCTGTCTCTGGATATCGGTGTGTGAATACAACTTCTATACATTTAATACATCTTCTATAAGGTAGAAAACAGGCAAAAGCACCATTAAAGTGCAATGACTTTTGTTCCTTATATTGACCTAAACTTGATTTGAACCAGTGATTTAGAAATAATATGCTCTGTATCCCATTACTAATCTCTTCAGCCACAAGTCCAACCCTTCAGGGATTTTTTTCACAAAGAGGATGCTAACATATTTAAAAGAACTCACATTTTTTCTCTCAAAAAGAAAATTTGAGCATATGCAAAAACACGTTGGGTATTTGGCTAACCTACCCCTCATTACCCAGGAGGGAGACAATGTAAACACAGACTTGCATTATATTGTTCAGTGTGTGTATTCAATCTTTAGAAATATGTTTCAAAGAAAGGAAACGCATAAACCTCATTAGAAGAGAAACAACAGGGTGGAAAAAAAAAGCAGCCCATGTCAGTTCAAACGCAAGCCCAGATGCTTAAGTTAGTTACACTTTTCAGTTTAAGGCAATGCAAATCCGTTTTCCATTACTGGGGAAGTGGAAAAAGGCATTAAGCCCTTGAAATGGCAAGAGTCAAGTTCTGTGCTCAGTCAAATAGGAAAAGGTTTAATGTATGATTTTCTTCTTTTTAGTCCATTATACATTGTATCAAGGCACTGAAGAACAACTATGCAATTATGTAAATAGGGGGATAGATGCTAGAGTAGCACAATAGTTTGTAAGTTAAAATTATTTCTTATTCCTCCTACCCCTTTTCCCTCTTTACACAGAAACAAGCATGCACAAAACATTAATGAAATAAATCAGACATTATGTGAAGCTTATCCACAGGAGCAGATTCTAGATATGAATTGAATCCCTGAACATTAATTTGATCTTCTGCCAAGCGCTAGAGAGGTCTTAAGAATCTGAGTTCATATTGTGAAGGAGAGGTGAAATAAAAAGAGTCCTAATTTTAAATTGTTTTCATTATATAAACATTTGTGGGCCTACGTATGTTCCTTGCTTTTTGAAGAATTGTGATTAAGCTTTAAAATGTATGTTTTTATTTAAAATATAACCAGGGATATTCCATGCTTACATTATAACTTGTTAGCCAGAGGCAGCAGGCAATTGCTACTACTTTCAGTTAATACAATCAGGATTGGGAATACAAGACAGGGGCTTTTCAGTTTTCCTGCTAAAACAAAGACTCAGTCATTCCCTCATTATGGATCAGACTGGTTATTTCAGCATGTTTGCATCAGAGGTGAGTTTTTCCCATTGCAACACTCTAATTGACATAGGGGCGTTTTAGTTTCATTTCAGTTTTCTCTGAAGGTAACCAGCAGAGAAACAGAATATGAAACAACACATTTTGTGTAAATTTTGTAAATTCATGGCACCACTGTGCCTAAAGTATCCCCCAAAGAAAGTCAAGAAGGAGTGTGTTCCTTAGGTCATAACTTCACCTGAGGTCTATGACAAGTATAGATATAGATGACCTGGGAGATCAGAAAGTTTGCTTTTGCTGCCTCTTGACCATCCATTTGCTCCACTTAACTCCATATCTCTTATTCTAATGTAAATGCTTTGATACTGTGACTAACCATAATCCGCTTAACGTAGGATCATAAACTATGGTGTGATCCCATGGGAGGTCTGTCATGGCACCACAGCAATCAAGAAATTCTAGTTGAGTCCTGGGTTTGAAAATACCTTGTGCCATTGCTTCCTTGTAGGTATTAGTTCGTCTTACTGTCTTCTTGGATACCTGATATGTATACGTACCATATATTCAATATGTATTCTTCTTAAGGAAATTTGAAATGTCACACAGCTTTTGTGGATTTTCCTCATGGTTTTTCATAGCTTGCATGCATTTTAAGTAAATTGTCTCTCTTTTTTCATAGCTTGCGTGCATTTTAATTTAATTGTCTCTCTTTTAAAGTGACACTTTATGTTGACTTTTTTAACCACTGAAAGAACTTTCTGCAATTCTTTGCAAGCCTCTTTAATTCTTGAATGCAATTCTGAAAGAAAGTAAGCACTTTTCACTTAAATATGTCAAAGTTTTACCCAGCTGTTAGCCAGTAAGTCATAAAAAAGATTCCTGTGAGGTAGGCAGTGCATGTTATCTTTTATACATGCAGACATAGCACTGTTGTACCACCTGAAATTCCATCAGACTCCAAGCTCTGCAGAAAGTGACAAATGTTAGACAGGTATATGATTTATAATGGATGAGCTACGCAAGCAAGTTCTGGGAGTTGGATTGGATTTGATGGCAAACAATAATATGACACAACCCCTGCTGTGGATACCCACACCATGAGAGGCAATGCAATCCAGCAGCATGAACAACAGACTGCAGACATGATACAGAGCCCTAAAACCACCTCTGCAGTACACCTACTTTGAGAAGAATGCCTTTCCCGATCTAACAGTCCTTCTTCCAATTCCTTATCCGTTTGTTTAGCAACACTATGTTAAACAGTCATACCTCACTAAGGCACTTCAATGCAATTTAAAGCTCAGCATGATGATAGGTTTCAAAGAGGCTTTTTAAAGGAATTATATGGAAACTCAAGAAGTTATTTGAATAATTTTGTGCAGTTGCTGGCAACGAACCTGGAAACTTTTCCATGAAGTAACTTTCCTCCATCAACAAGGTTTTCCTTCAGGGAGTACCTTCCACCCCAGCAAGAATGTCTTCATTTCCAGCACAAAAGTTTCTATAGTAGAGTTATCAATATTCTTGCATTCACCAACATTCAAGTATTGAGCAGTACTGAAGGCAAAGCTTTTCTACTCCTAGATAAGAAGGTTTTGTCTCATCCTGTCCAATTGTGCTCATAAGATATAAAACGATCCCTCGTTCCTCTTCATGAGCCATGTGGATTAGAAGTCATTCTTCTGTGGAATGTCATTTAATTCATTTCTCTATTGGAGTCTGTGAATGCAATAAGGGACTGTTATATTTGAGGTCTTGTTTCTGGTTATCAGTAGGTCATCCAGTCTGCTAAGCTATCACAGGTGAAGAAATGGCCTGCACAAAATAAAGAGCTGGTCTAGATTTCTTTTTTCCTCATGGGAATGGGAAGGATCTTTCTGCCTCTGTGTACATACCTACAGATAAAACTGGTGAATAGTTTTCCTTGAAATTTGAGATGTTTCATGCTATGGTTAGTATTCGTCTATGCAGTTGCTTTCTTGTATTCAAACCGTCCTATGCCTTAGATTATATTTCCACTTACTACCCTCTTGGCTTTGGGGCATTAGTACAAGTTCTCATCAAGAAATTAATGAGAGTGGATCCTTACTTCTCCAGAGTGATTTCTTTTGCATGAGATACTATGCATGTTTTTAATCTGATGGTCACTCTCTTTTATGTTGAAACACAAAACTTCTGATGGAACTTTCCTGATGGAAATATACTGGTGTTACAGGTCTTCCTTCTCTGCATTATTCAGGTTCCTTGTTGAAGTCACATACACATGGCCATAATTTTTGTAAAGGCATATTTGTAGTTTGATTCCCACATCTATTGAAAGAAAATTTAGAGCAGCTATGAGTATAAGAATGGATAACCAACAGCTCTTCCTATCAAGCCTCACACTTTTTCTTCACACAGCCTTTTCTGGTTTACCCATTCTGCCTCATCTTTCTCCACTTTCTTTTCTTTTTTCTTTTGCTTATTCCAGTTTATGGCTCATTGATTTCATAAGTCGTACCAAGACCTCAGGTTCAACCCCAGGGCACAGACATCTAGAAAGCTGAAATAGGGATGTTGGCATGAAAAGAAAGTGGAGATGACTTGTCTTTATCTGCCAGTCCACAAATAACTTGGTGAATGGAGTTTCTGGCCATGAAATCTGAATGCCATTTTAGAAATAAAAAATTTGATTCATTCCCAGTTTACTTTGGCTTCTGTGGTTGGAAATTAGAATACAGGGTGGTGTTGGCAAAGCAGTATACAGAGTGAAAAATAGTGTAATGACCTTGCAAGCTGCTCCTCTTGGGATCTTGTAGCTAACTAACACAATCCCTGAGATGTTGATTAAAGTGGGTAAGGCCGGAGACCCAGGTGACTTTTTCAGGGCATAACCCCAGAAAGCATCAGGCTCTTGTGATGCTCTAGCTGCTGCTTGAAGCTGTTCTTCCTTAGTGACATCCTTATGACACACTTTCTGCCTTTCTGAATTTAATGAATGCCCGAGTCAATTTGAAAGTGTCTCTGGGAAATAAGGCTTGCTCCTCTGTGCCAGCAGGTTAACATGAGACACTCATTTCCAAGCCTCATATTTGGAGCACAGGCTAGCAAAACACAGCAGGTCTTTACTACCAGGAGTAAGTGAGCATTGCAAGTCACAAGAAGGAATGCATAGCTTTTAGCTGTGAATTATAAGGAGCAGTTCTTATTTCAGAGATACACATATTTTATTGGGCATTTTTGCTACCTAGGCATTTCAACCAAAATTTCACAGCTCAATGTTTTATTTCCTGATATCTGTTGTATAATGACATGACAAATCTCCTTTCAGAGCATCTTTTATTTTACAATTCTGGCTTTCTCCTCCTTTATATAACAGCACCAGTTCATATTATGAGTTTTTACTATACTGTGTACAGTGACAAGCTGTTGTAGGCACGTAATATTCCCATTGGTTTCGCTGGTAAGCTTGTCTGAGCAAAGGCTGCTGGTCAGCTCTGACCCCCATCCTGTGGGCAGACCTATAACCCTTTCAAAGTTTAGTTTCATTGCCCCTAGTGAAGTCAAGCTCTTACCACAGAATTATACTGGCAGAACCACAGGTTATTTTTTATGGGAACAATTTCCTGCCACATCCTGAAGTTTGAGGCCACCTGTTCTCAGTGAGCAGTGTGAACCCCAGTGTAACAGAACAAGAATTTAATCCAAATGTCTTTAACACAATAGGTATTACTGAAACTTGCATAACTCCCTGACCTCTCTTCAATTCACAGCTACCTCATCCCTGAACTCCCAGCTTCAACAGCTTCAGCATCTTCAGCAGCTCCAGCACCAACAGCAGCAGCAGCAAAGCCAGCAGCAGCAGCAAAGTCAGCAGGCACAGACTCCACAGCCACCCCAGCAGACCCAGCAGCCACAGCCACAGCCATCAGCACCACCACAGCAGAACCAAACACAGTCCCAGAGCCAGAGCCAACCTCCTCCAGCCCCACAGTCCTCCAGCTCCCCTCAGAAACCCAGCCAGTCACCAGGGCACGGCCTTCCATCTCCTCTTACTTCACCAAATCCACTGCAGGTAGGATGTTACATAAAAATCTCTAATGGTCTAACAACAGCAAGTGCATTCTCTTTCACTGTACTGAGAAACCAAGTGAAGGTTATGCCTTTTGACCACAGAGGCTGAGAAATTCCACCTTGTATTACTTAATCCTTGCAGGCATTCAGGTTAGAACAGCTAAAAGGCCTGATAAGCCAAAAAAGCATACCTAATGATGGTTCTAGGTTGTTGCTTTCTGAGAAGCTCTTAGACTCCATATTGCAAAACCCATAGAAAACTCTCTAATTTTTTCCACAGATTCATCATGTGACATTCGCAAATGGCATTTTCCTGGCAGTTACCCTTTATGATAACTTAAGGGACAACAATGTTAGCTGTTCATTACCTGTCCTGACTGTCTCTTAAAGAAATAGAGCTTTTGCTGGTGGACATGTGAAAGGGATGGATGGGTTATCCCTCTTCTTGAAATCAGTCCTAATTTCTATCCTGCTAAGAACCAAATACTTCTGCTAAAATTCTCAGTATAGACTCCAAAGCTAACGATGCCAGTTAGTCCCTTTTGTAGATGCTCACTCCAGTGATATGGATATTTTTTAATAGACCAACCACTGTGGCACCCATACTGATGGTTGGCTCTGCCCATCTTGAAACTCCTGAGCAGAAACAGAAGAGCTCTGATCCAGGGGTCCTATGTTCTTAGGGTTCGCTGTTTGTGCATTACAATATTCATATTGTGTAAGAATAGTTTGACTGTACCTATAAGTATGATTCTGAACAGCAGGGTAGATTGTGAAGTAAATGGAGTCTCATTCACTAGGCAGTGGAATTGCACTTAGAAACCAGCAAAGCCTCTATTAATTATATTCTCTAAATTTTGAGACACCACTTTAAATGTTTTATTTGCACTGATGGATTTGGCTCCATTTCCTGCAGAAATAAAACTGCATTAGCTTAATAATTAAGCAATCCTTTTTTAGACAATTAAGGGAATTGGTTACAAGAAACTCTGTTTGCCATGTGGCCAGTGAAACCTGCATTAATCTGAGCTTCCACTAAATAGCATCAAATCTGATTTTTTTTAATGGTTTAGATAATAGACATAAAAATCTGCGAGAAATGTGTCTTGCTTGCTGAGCTTTTTCTTATAGTAGAGCATAATGTTTCTAAAGCTTCTTTTGTGTATTGTCTAAAGGGCTACTTATGCATCACTTAATGCCCAGTCTATCACACTAGTGAGTACTTTGGGACTCCTTTGTATGCAGATTATTGACATACAGAGACACAGATATTTTCAGAGGAGATTCTGTTACATTTTATTGTCTTGGTACAGCTGTAATGTATGCACACTAACTGTACACACTATATGCCTGCTAAATATTGTGCATTGAAAGTCATTAAGGTTTATGAACAAAGCAAATGCACAAATAAATTATACTTGGAGTAGGGAGGAAGTGTGATTATCTAGACAACATACCTCAAGAGGGTTGTACTAGCACTGAATCTGAAGTCTTAACTCTCATATAGCCTCTGGTCTCATTGTAAATCTCAACGGAATCTGAGTATTTCCACTTGTCATCTGTGATGTACAGGTCAGCAGAAGCACTTTCCACTGTTAGGTTCCCAGGGTCACCTCTCACTTGCAGATGTACAAACAATATAAGTAAAACCTTGCATGGTAGGTACCAATGACAATGTTTCTACATAGTTACCTTGGCATATCTCTCTCTTTAGTTCACAGCTACCCTTCTGAGGGAAGTCTGGATGTGGCAGACAGCAGAAGTGAAAGGAGAGAACCAAGTGCTCTGAGGCAGTTTTAGTTCAAATGCTATCTCCTAAACTTTGTAGGAATTGGGATTAGATTTAATAAAAGACACCAGTGTGAGAGGTCTGGCATTCCCCCTGGGCTGAGCTTAGCCAGTACTGGTAAGGCAGCTGCATGACTGGGACACTTTCAGAACAGCAGTAAAGGAATGAGAATTCATTTGCTGTCAGTTCTTTCTAAGCATTAAAGAGTTACTAATAAATTGTGGAATAAGTATTTTTAATGTTCTTTCCTCTTTGATCCTTGTCATGTAAATAGCTATGAAAACCCAAAGTTTGTTCACAAATATGCTGTGTACTGACATCCAGAAAAGAAGCTAGAATTCACAGAATCACAGAATCCACTAGGCTGGAAAAGAACTCTGAAATCATCAAGTTCGACCTTTGACCCAACACCACCCTGTCAATTAGACCATACCACTAAGTGCCACATCCAGTCTCATCTTAAATATCTCCAGGGACAGTGACTCCACCACCTCCCTGGGCAGCCCATCCCAATGCCCAATTGCCATTTCTGTGAAGAATTTCTTCCTGATGTCTGAGCTGAATCTCCCCTGGCACAGCTTAAGACTGTGCCCTCTTGTCCTGCTGCTGGTTGCCTGGGAGAAGAGACCAACCCCCATCTGGCTACAACCTCCTTTCAGGTAGTTGTAGAGAGTTATGAGGTCTCCCCTGAGCCTCCTCTTCTCCAGACTCAACAACCCCAGCTCCCTCAGCCTCTCTCCATAGGACTTGTGTTCAATGCCCTTCACCAGCCTTGTTGCCCTTCTCTGGACCTGCTCCAGCACCTCAATATCCTTCCTGAACTGAGGGGCCCAGAACTGGACACAGTACTCCAGGTGTGGCCTCACCAGCGCTGAGTACAGGGGAAGAATCACTTCCCTGGTCCTGTTGGCCACACTGTTCCTGATGCAGGCCAGGATGCCACTGGCCTTCTTGGCCACCTGGGCACACTGCTGGCTAATGTTCAGCTTCCTGTCAATCCAAACTCCCAGATCCCTTCCTGCCTGGCTGCTCTCCAGCCACTCTGTGCCCAACCTGTAGCGCTGCATGGGGTTGTTGTGGCCAAAATGCAGGACAGTACTTCATTCAGCACAGAACCCCTGTCCTCATCTTAAGCAATGTGAATGGGGTCATTGGCCTTCTAGCCACTTCTAAAGCATTTCTGCAGCAAGTGTAATACTTCTCGAGCTTCCCTAAGAAATAATTAAGAACTTGAAGAATGCTCTGTCATATTGCCAAGAACGCTGAGACACTTTAATATGCAAACAAGAGACACTCAGAAATAGTTCCAGAGGAACTGCTGTTGCACTTTATATATGGTTGTTTGAGTACTTTGCTGAATCAGAGCAGTGGGAAGATCTCCTCCATGAAATTTGTCTTTCCATTCTAAATCCTGCAGAGAAAGGCTGTTTTACCCCTGTAAATCTGTCTTGAGGATTGAATCTGAAATAATTTTCTTCTGCACAAACATTTAAAGAAAAAAAAAGGAAGGAGCATGCGTTTGGCAGCAGTTCCTCATAATAGCTGCTTAGAATGTGGGGGGTTTTTAATGTTTAATGCTCTAACTTAAAAATCAATCTAGAACAAAATTCAGAGATATTATGGCCTCTAAGGTAATGTTCTTTATGAAATAGAGTGAAATGGGGTTTGTTTGAAGAATATTAAGGGAATAAAGATCAACCAAGTTTGACAGCTAAAATTTCATTTCTGAATTCTTGATTTTTTCATAGAGGCTTTATCCTCTTACATTATTCAGGATCTGTCTGAAAGATATTAGTTTAAAAAAATGCAGCCTCAAAAAATTGTCATGGAAAGTTAGTAATTCAGGAGGATGATTGTGTTTGTTTAAAAAAACTCTGAAGGATAACAGCAATTACATCTCAAGGTGTACAGATGCTGTCATGTCTCTCAGAAGGCAAATTAAATGAAAGTGACTGGCTTAGGTGTACTTGGGTGAGGTACTTTGGTATCTGATCAGAAATTAATAATCCAGTGCAGTGTACACCAGCTAAAAGTCTCAGACTTATTCTTGTCAGATTATTCCATAATACTCCGCTCTAATTTTATCACTATTCTTTACATAGTTCAATGGGCTGGATTGTAGTTACAAAACTCTTTTTTTTAGGGAGTCTTTTAGTAATTGTGTAGAAAGATGTAAAACCACACTTCAGGTTCCAGGACCTGAATTCTTTGTTGTCATCAGTGATTATGCTCCAGATTTACAGTGGTTACCACTGCAGAACAAGAGTCATCACTTATTTGCAGAAGACAACAACCAGAGAAGGATTTTCCAAAGTTGAGCTCCATTTCAGGAAGTGGTAGGTCAGGCAAATGACGGAAGACTTTCATCCCTTCATTTTAAAATGATGAAAAAAAGATAATGATAATCTGATTTTGTCTTTCATTGTGTCAATTGATTGAGACAAAGGAATCCAGAGGTGAAAGACGGGCTATATCATGACACAAGTTGAAGACTTTGAAACCTTTCCTTCTGGGAAAATAACTTCTCGAAATATGCTTCTCCTGTGAATATTCAGTGTTATTACATGGAAAAATATATGAGTTTTTGAATGGTTAGCGTGTTGTAACTTCAAAGGATAGTTAGCACCTCTTATAGAGTTGCCATTCAGTTAAATCTTTGGACTCATAGAAACTTGATTATACGGTGTATAAAATCAGATATGTCTAAGTACTAAGTAGCCAATTACTCTGCTTGACTACCAGAATAAGGCACTCTGTATCAGCACCATATGTTTAACTGGCTCCAAAAAAAGGTTAGCTTCTGGTGCTGACATTCACTGTATGTTTTAGAGATATGGATAAGATGAATGTACGCACAGCCAGACCTGGAAAGGGAGAGCTACACTATAGGAATAGAAGAATTCTCAATGATTTCTACTGTTCTGTTTGTGTGTGAATAGGAACAGAAAAACAGGAAATGCCCCAGAGATTTTCTTACTGTAAAATTATTCTGACTGTTTTCAGAACTCTTTCCTGAACAGTCCCTTTTGTCATAGAAGCCTACCTACAATAACTGCAGCTGATGGAAGATGATGAGTGAGAAAAAAAATAACAATAAAAAGAGGGAAGAAGGGAAGTGAGGAGATGACAACAGCACAAAAATCTTCCAAGTAATAGCAAACTCTAAGATAGCAAAACCAGAACCTCCTTTAGATTAAATTTTCATACTAATCTTAAATAATGTATTTGGAAACTCAACACTTTTATAACAACAGAGAAAAGAAAAGCAGAAAGGCTGAAATACTCAGCTGCAAATGAGGGAGAATATGTACACAGATGTCTGAGACTCCAATAGTCACAAAAAACAAACTGCCCCTTCCCTTTCCCTCCAGCCTCATTCACTGGTTAGTTTCTAACTACGGAAAAATCAGCTTTGAAGAAATGTTCGTGTTTACTGATACTCTGACATATTTATACATATTTAAGATACAGAGGTAACAACCAACTCTCTGTTGGTTTGATGAAGGCAGTTGGGATAAGTTTGCAAGGACTATACTCATGGTCTGTCTTTGTGATGTGTTCCCGAGACCTGTTATATTTTTCTCATACTTATTGAATCCTGAAATCAAGAAAACTTGACCAAGATTATGACACCAGTAATCCCACTGAGGTTTTTTGTTTTGCTGAAATTATCTAGCCTTCTTCAGCATATGATACTGTGCAATGTGTCACTGACTGAATCTATTCCCAAGTTAGTTTGTAATCAATTTGACAAAGAAATACTTTATAAATGGTGAGCAAATGCAGTGCTTTGAATCCATTGTCTAAAATTTCCTAATTTTTTGTATCAATAGGGAGTGAGATAATCTTCATTGCAAGGCAACAAGTGATATAGGCAAGTACAAAAGACATTTATTCAAGAAGTTTCATGCCCATCATCTGCTTAGAGTGAGCCAATTGAAGTATTGATCTTAGGTGGATCTCCAGAAGGTACTGGCAAGACCTATGTCTCAGCTCTAAACTAAAAGCATGGAAACTCCCCTGCAGTCAGCTAAATAGAGTTCAGCTTTGTGATCTGTTCAGAATATTTTGCTTATTTCATCCTCTGTTCATTTCAAACAGATCCAGAAAGTTTTGAACACCTTGTTCTACTGACAGTTTTGTATTTCTGTGTATTCTTACAGTGTTGTAAATATTTCTGTGGGTTGATAAAGGTGATTTCATGAGAAGAACAAGCAAGTACTTGTGTAAAAATTTCTCTATCTAGAAAGTCATGGTACTCATGTACTACACACACAAATGCTTTTTACCCATTGCAAAAGCTGCTGTGATTCAACACTCTCCTTTTGGTTTTGCGTTCTTCTTTTTGTCACTGCAGTAATTCTGTGAACCACACAGGTTTAAACTTTGCTTGAGAAATTGTTGGTTTTGAGTTTTAGTGCCTCCAGGGCCTCCTTTCTTCTTCTCCT
Source organism: Pseudopipra pipra (assembly GCF_036250125.1). Taxonomy (NCBI): domain Eukaryota; kingdom Metazoa; phylum Chordata; class Aves; order Passeriformes; family Pipridae; genus Pseudopipra; species Pseudopipra pipra. Next base: position 100,980,598 of record NC_087549.1, read on the forward strand.
CTTACCTCTTCTGGCACTTTCATGGTCATACTCATCCTTCTGGGTCTTCCACCAGCTAGGCTGCTGTACTATGGCAACATGGCAATTTGTCCTAGCTGAACACTCAGTTGCCTCTGCACTGTGCTGTACCCTGGCCCTGGTGTACAGGTACATGCCAGCTGATGTTGTGCTACAGCTAGCTTGTTTGGGGGCTGCTAGTCTTTGTGTCTTCCTGGAGATGCATGGAAGTCATTTCCCCAGAAAGACTAGTTTCAGTTGTGTGTAAAAGACTGCATCCATCCACCAGACTGAGCAGGGTTTCAAATCTTCTCAGCAGTCTTTCTTCTCCTAGTAGTTCACTGCTTTTTGAGATCCTTGACGTATTGGGACTTCACCTTGTAAAGGTTCTGAATGCTGCATTTAAACAGAGCAGAGATGTTTAAGTGTTCTTAAAGAGTCTTTACAGACAAATCTTTGCATTCCTTGAGGAAACCTTCTCTCAGTTGGAGCACTGGCTGGATGGTCCATCCAAATATACTCTGCAGCTGTTGCTATTTTCAGAAGCACAGAGCGTACTGGTGTCTGACTCACATTTAAAGCAAAGGAAATTAATCTCCAAACAAAACAACTGGCATTATTAGCACCCAATGGGCAGACACTGAGGCTAATAAAGGAAACCATTTACTTGAGAATTTTTTGAAGGTGAGGAAAGTGGAGCTGTTTGTCCAGCAAGCTCTGGCTTCTGAAATGGAAGCATTTAATAAACTCCCTAAAGTAACTGAAGTATTTAATAAGTGGAAAAATAAATAAATAACATCCTCCCATAACAAATTTGGGAAAGGATCCATATCCCATAAGGTCTTCTATTTCCAAAGCCTCTCTAGGCAGAGTAGGACCCTTGGGGATCTTAGGGACAGAAAAATAAGACACAGCCTCTCAGATATTCTTGTAAATCAAGTGGATCTGTTCTGCTGGCATTCATTTCTCTTAGTTTCTTTTTTTCACTCATATTTCCAAAATTTTTAAAGAAAATAGAGAATATTCCAAAACATTACTTTATTTTCCCCTATTTTTCATATCCATCATCTCTTTGTAATAAAGAAAAAAAATTGCAATTCATCACAGGTTTCTAGTTCTACAAGAAAAAAATTCATCTACTTGGAAGAAAGTGGGCCAAGTGAACACTTAGAACTTGGTGGGCTTGGGGCTTGTTGAATACAAGGAGCAATATTCTGGAAGTCTTATAGCCCTGATGCTTTGTCATTAAGGCTCCTTGTACAACAAAGCACCTACAGGAAGTTGCTCAGCTCCTAGATACTGATAGAAAAAAAAAAAAAAGAAGAAAAAAAAGGAGACTCTAGACTACTTTTTAAAGTTTAAAATTAAGTCCTTTTTTTGGTAGTATTGCTGAGATCTATCCAAGTCTCCACTTGTGGATTCTGTTGGTGGTTTTAGCAGATGTAGATGTTTAAAAAAAGTAATACTTTCTCTTTTTTATTGGTAGCCAGAATATTTTGAGAGAGTAACTAAGCACAGGCCTGGAGATTATGAAATTTGCTTAAGTGTTAATGGGTTGATTGCTGAGTTACAGTCTGCCGTCTTTACTGGAAATTGATTGACTAGTGCTGCAGGTCTTCACACTTGACGCTCGGATTTGACTCGGAAATTCTGCCAAGTCTTTTACTCTGAAATTTATCTTAATTAGATCTGAAAGACCTGCCACAGCAGAATAGTCACACCGATTAAAATGAAAAACAGGAGAAATTACTGATCAAATTAATCATAATGTCGGGTTACAGCTGTAGGTCTGATGTAATTTGCCACTCCAGTGAGTTACATCGGCCCAGGCAGAGGAAAGAGAACTGGTTTTACGCTGATCCGTAACACCAGGCAGCTTCAGGCAGCCCATCAGGATGCTTGTTCCATTCATTCTCTTGGCTTATTCTGACCTTAGAGCTGCAACTAGAAACAATTTAGGCAAAAGAAAAAATATCGTTTTGTCGAAGGGGTTACATTGGAAACATGAGCTTTTCAAATCCTTCTTATTTCATTTTTTGCCTTTCTCCACCAACCTTCTACTTTTGTTTGAAGTAATCAACAATTAATTATGTGGAAACTGGAAAATTAAAAAGTCAGAGGTTACCACCTCAGGCACAGTCAGAAAAAGTGTCTTTCTAAGAGCTACTAGTGGGTTAGGATATGAGGAAATTAGAATCATTTAAGCAAATGAGCATATAGCAGCATCTGTCCTTCCTAGGAAATCAACAATCAGACTTGATGATCCTAAAATTTATTTTAAAATTGTGTACTTATCATATATTATATTCTACTATTATAATTTTTTTTTTTTTAAATATACAAATCACTGACTGAATCCATGTTAGAAGGTGATGCCTTATGGGTCTTAAGGGGCCCCACCATAACATTTTCATCTGAAAGAGAAGCCTTCTACGAGTCTCCTAGTATTTGTTCCATCAGCAAACTTTGAAAAATTTTTAGGACAACTTGTCTTCTAACACCACTGTATTTTTTGCTGCGGATCCACAAAGTCAAGAAATTAAGTTTGCCACCAGCTGAGCAAGGAAATGAAGTAAAGGAAAGAAAGCAAGAAAGTATAGATGAGCATTATGACTCTCAGAAAAAAAAGGTCTTACCTCTGGAATACACCCAGTTTTTATTTCAATGCTGTAATACCTTTGATTACTCTGGAATTTTCTGTGTGATTTTTCTTTTCCAATAATGATATAGTTCTATAAAGTTGGTTTCTCCCCTGCCCAAAATTTCATTTTAATTTTCTATTTTAGACCTCAGAAATTGAAAGAACTGAGGGTAGCTTTTACTTAAAATCAGCTTAATATGTATATAAAAAAATTGTTGTATTGAATTGCCAAAGAAATAGTGGTTTAACAAAAGAAATTGAAAATATTTTAATTCATGGTGATGATTTGAAATCTGCTGAACTACTTAATCATTTTCAAAGGCAAGTTTTTTTTGCTGAAACATTTCCATATTCCACCTTTTACCTTCATTTGCATCAGAAATTACTTGATAAATTAGGATAATTTCAGATAATTTCCCACAGGACAGGAACTTGAGTTATTTTGGATAACTTAGACATGACCTAACGTCTCCAGTTGGAGATTCAAGATGGGTTATATTTGTGGAAGACATTGGAAGGCAAAGCTGAGTTTCCAGAAGAGAAAAAATGACGTATGAAAACAGCACATCTTATACTGCTAGGATTATCCTTTTACTAAAGGAATGATGATGGCGCATTTTCGTTCTTAAAGAAACTGAGGTTCTTTAAAGCAGCAATCACTGCTGCAATATCTTTGTATAACTGTTAAGAACTACTTACATACTTGTAAAAAGCACCGGGGAAGCAGTCAGATCTGGGAGGATACTAGTCCCTTAGCAAAAATACTGATGCTGAACCCTGAAGTATGGGCTCAGTCACATTACAGAATGGTCCTCTCTACTACAGATGACCAGTAAACTCGTATCAGAAGGTGGTTCTGAATGAATGTGATAACAAGAGATAAATGCTAATGCTCTCATGTTTTTCACCACAGTAACCTTATAACCCTGTTTTCAACCCGCTGAGTAGCCAAACCCAGATGGAATGCTGTCTCTGTCTTATTGCTTTCATCTCAGTTTGGGTAGCTATCTGTGGGCTGGAAGCTGAAACAGGACAGAAGATAGCTAGGGTAGATGATGAAGATTAGGACTGTTCTAGGATCAAGATCTAGGAAGGGGTAAGTAAGGAGAAGTCAGTCTCATTTTCAGGATTCATCTGAGGATATGATTTCCATCAGTGTAGAATTCCTTAGGGACAGGGCCTGATCTTAGGGAGGAGAAGGAAAATGTTGGGAGAAGGAGAGGGGAGAAAAAAAAGTTATCTTTGTTACTCACAGTGCCTTTTCTACTGGGAGAGAGAGATAAAAAAACCCCACTATTAGCATTGTGAAAGGCTGATATTTTACCACTGATCACCACTCTGGAATAAGATGCTGTGTGCATTTCCATCCTGCTTCTGTCTGCAACTTTTCACTTTATAATAAGACCTAACTCCACTACTAGGGAAGTTGGCAGAAGGTTTCTCATAGCTCTCAAACGAGACAGGAGCAAGCTCAATATGCCACTATGAAGGCTTCCCCCTCTTCTCCCTCCCCAACTTTATAGAATTGCAGCTTCCTTGTTTTCTTTATTTTATCTGTCTTCTGACTCTGAAGCATGTTCTCCATACAATCAAAATGTGCCTGACAGAATTTTCAGTTCATGTAAAACAAATATAAAAATAAACAGAACTTGAGAAAACCAAGCCATTCTAAAAATCCTTGATGTTTTCCCCATAGACATTCAAAGAGTATGTCTAGGGGGAAATCACTGGTACTTCAAATGTACAAGCAGGTATAGAGATAACATATGTCAGTCCTGTAGACCCAAACTTGGCAGTCCAAGCTCTCATAAGTGAAAACTGCAGCAAAAGGAGGGGAGGGAATTCTTTTACTGACAAATAAAATCTGCATATTTAGCTCTAATCTCATCATCAAGTCATGCCTTTGCTTACTGAATTCACTTTGACAAATAATTTGCATCAGGAAGCAAAATACTCCAGTAAATGCGTTGTTGGAGTCAGGAGCACCAGACTGCAGTCCCAGGTTTGTCACTGTCTGGGATGTCACTTCGTCTTTCTGTTCCTTTGTTGATTCTCCCACCATTGTTTGATCGCTTTATACTGAAAACTTTTACTGTTTTTTGGTATAATGCAATGAGGCCTTGATCTTGCATTGGGCTTCTAGATACTGCTGTAACACTAATACTACAAAAGCAAGGAATATTCAAAGGAGGAATTGCATAGCCCAGTCACTCTCATGCTGAATTCAGAGTATTGCTGTTGACTTCAGAGGGCACAGAATAGGTATATATTTTGTTTTCAAGTATATTCAATATTTTGAAGTTTCTGTCAGATGCTCACTGTGCTGTCAAATGCACTAATGAAAGGTTTTCCTAAAGCTAATTTTCCTACTCATAATACAATAACCAAATTTGCTTTAACACTTGAAAAAATCCATCCATACTAAAGAGAATCAGTTGCCTAATCCTAAAATTAAAGGTTATTGCATGCAAGAGAAAATAATTACATGCTCAAAGTATGGAAAAAAGAAAACTTTTTTTAATATGTAGGTATTTGTATAATTAAAGACTAATCAAGCGTGAAGCCTGCTGACTAAACCAGAAAATGAGGTTGTTGGCAAGCAATATTGTAATGTAAATGCCATTTTTGTTTAAGTACTAAGGAGCTAGAGGAATGATATCCTGAACAGATTAAAAGCAAACAGCATTGAAAATAAATATTTATCAGATTTCAAATGCAACACACAGAGATTTTTATATTTTACATGCAAAATATATTGGCATTGAAATATTCAGTCACTTTTCAAAGGTTTGTTCACATCTTCACTTAAAAATGTTGAAAATAAGCACTCACTAGTGATAGAAACAGCTTTAGAACTCAGTCTTAACCTGTAGTAATGGCAGTAATATGTAGGCAATGGAAAGCAGGTGAGAGGTACCAACATACTTAACCACAAATGTGTAAGAACAACTCCTGAGTCTGGAGAGTCAGAATTTGAATGGTCTGTATGTGTGTTATGCTTTCTTTTTCTTTTTTACAAAATTCTCTTATTAATTTCTCAAAAATAGAGGGAAGCTTCTCAAGCTTAAATCCATGCCATGAAACAAATGTTTAGTAAAGTATTTATGGAGGGCTTATATATACACAAAAAATAACCTGATGTAACCACCATTTCGTTATAGAGGATTGATTTAGTTAGCGATCTGTATCATCTTGGGGCAGTGCTTTAAGTTTGTGGTAAAATATTGCACTGGTTAAATATGGTCATCATGCACATTTATGTTATGTTATTGGAGCCTAAATCTTGTTCAGAAGTGAATATTAAGATATTTGGCTACATCAAGGGTTGTGGAGGATGAGAAAATGCTAGAAATTAAGTACTAAATGTGTTCCCATACCTATTCATTTTCTTTTCATTACACTGTTCCCAAAGTTGGCACTACTCAGCATGCTGAGGTCCAACAAAGGCCATCTCTTAATCAAGCCTGATCATACAATAGTTGAAGCTAATTTAAAACATCCTTTGACATCTGTGAAAAGAATCGTAAACCCAATGGTTATGATAGTGAGACAATGAATACCTTTGCTGTAGTACATGCACTGTGGGCCATTGCATCCTTTGTGTTGATGTGTACCTCCTATTGTTTCCTCATGCATTTACTTTTCAGAATAATTTTAATCTCACTTGATTATGACTGAGAGATACAATAGTATGTCACTGACAGAGTTATTGGGGGAAAGTGACAATAGGGATTTTTGAATGTAAGGCTGCCTACAACATTATCAAATTTTTCCTATCCTAGTGTAATTATATTCTATTTGCCTTTGGACTAAAGAAGTGTAGACAAGTTAAAATTAAATAATACCCTGCAAAAGTCTCTTGAATAAGCATTGATCTAATTTTCAGAAGGGTTGAGTCACTACCATTGACGTGAACTGTACAAATTATTACTTAGCCCTCAAAGGAGTAAAGATACGGATTTCAGCCTCTGGATTTCTTAGAAAAGTCTTGCTCATGTCTGTAGGTTTTACCACAGGAAATTTACCACTGCCAATTTGCAAATGCCAAAATTCAGGGCAAGCTCAAACCAAGCCAGCCTGGTTCATACAATAGCCTGTGTTTATCTGAATTACTAAACTCTTAAATGTATAGTATAGTGTGTATATAAATGAGCATGTATCATCATTCAGAAACTTTATAATAAGTACTTTAAATGTCCTCTCAGCAATTCATATTTACATTAGTTTAATGATACTAGGAAAAATAGTAGGAAAAGTACAAAACTTTGTGAATAGACCACCATCAGTGGTCCAGAAAGAAGAAAGTAGAAGAGGCGGTAAAGCACATTTAGATCTAAGCTATGCAACTGATGGTCTGTGAGTCAGGTCTGTCCCACAGGAAGTTTCTGTCCAGACCCCAAGTGAGAAAATAAAAAAAATAAAGGGTTTTGAAGGCAATGGCACATGTTCTTTGTCCTGGGGTGTGCTATTGCCTGTGAGTCAGGAGCGCAGCCCAAACACCTAAAACAGATGGGTGGGTGAAAAATCTGCTATTTGATATTTGTTGGTTTCTTTGTTTTTCCCACATAACTGGCTGAATCATAGTAATCAGTTTTAGGCTGCCTGTTAGCAAATTACCCTAATTCTTTTCTTCTTCAGAGATAGCTGTGTCTGATAAATCCTTTTTGATTTGTTTGTTTTCTAACTGTAGTGTTGTATAAAATGTAAGTTACGAGAAGGGTTTACTTTTTACTTCTAGAAGGGACATTACCACAGTTTTCTGAGGAAAACATGGTAACATGTAAATTATTTAAAGGCTGAAACAGACACTTTCACAAGTCATTAAACTACCCCGTGTCTCAGAACACAGAAAGGATATCCCTGGGATATTTATCTGAGGGCTCTGCAGGTCCGAGGGGGAATGGAGTCAGTAGAAAAAGAAGCATATAGAAAGAGCAATTGTTCTCTAAATAAAAATGAAGATAGTGGTTAGATGTGTCAGCATATATATCTGAAAAGCCTTTGGTGTGGCTGCTACTTATGAAAAAAGTCATTACTGTCATTTGTACTAGGTTCCACGTAGTTACTTCATAGTAACCCTGACTTCCATACCATTCATCTACATGGAAAACCTACAAAGAAACCTCAAACCACCTAGTGAAATGTAGAAACATCTCCCAGCTCTCTGGCTTTTATAATCTTTGACAAGCATCAACCTAAACAGGGCTTACTAGCATACATCACCTCCATTCAATATGATCAATAAGAATATGCAAGCCTGATCTTCAGTGTGTGGTTTTGGTTAATCTGATTATGTAAACTAACAATATCCTTTACTCCAAACCATAAAAAGATCACAAGTTCAGGTCACAGAGTTCACAAGAGATCACAAGTTCAGACTCGGAAGTCTGAAGTGCATCCAGATGCTGCTCTGTTTTACAGGATTGTCCAAAAAAGGTTACCTTATTTCAGATAGGACTTGCCCCTCATCTGAGCAACAGGTATCGAAATTTGTGGATTTTTTTTTCTAAACCTGCTCTATTTGATTTTGTAATTTCTTCACAGGAGAAAGTCTTATTACAAGGATTAGGCACAAATCAGACCCAAGGATATTTCATCATCTCAACAAACATTTGACTTGAAACCAGAAAAAGGACACAAGAAGAACAGGGCAACTGACAAAACTGTGCATGGATGAAATAAACCTGTTAAGTCTGATTTTATCCATCTTACTTTTACCGTATTCAAATGCACCCCATACCATTTGAGAAACTGGATTGAAAATGAAGAGCTTAAGACTGGGAAATTTCCATACTGCCAAAAGACTTTCTTTGGGAGCTTATGGAGGGAAACACTAAACACAGTCAGAATGCCCACCACTTTTCAAAAAGTTTCAATTCCAATAGAAAGAATAATAGTGCAATAAATTTTTCCATGACATTTTTGAAAGCCTTTCTGAAAAACCAATTGTAAAAAATATTGTAAATTAATCCAGGTATAGAATATAAACTTCACATTGAGGTACTGTTTTTAAATTTCTGATGGGGTGATTCAGCATATCAAGAAATAGGGATAGTGATCCGAGGAGCAAAAAGAAAAGATCAGTACACTTCCCGCTTCTGACAGCTGACAAATCAGGGTTTGCCCTATGAAATAAAGTCAGTCATACCAGTTAGATGGTCCAGCACTGAACAGAGAAGATTTACTTGCAGAAGCTGAGGTTTGTAATCATCAGGGCATTAACCACTGCCATTTTCCTACAACTTGCTCCTTTGCAAAATGCCTGGCATTCTTCTTTTATCACCTGGACAACTCAAGACTTCTTGTTCATTATTTTTTGTTGAGAACCATAGATTCACTAAAAATATAATCTATTCATGGCATCTGGTGAAATAATAATAGTATAAAATAGTATCTTACTATAAAATAGTATCTTAGCCTCAGGTTCAAGCTTTTCACTGCACCTGATTCAGACATGAGGCTTCAGCCAGGGTTTCCACATGTTTGTGAGTGCCCTGATTTGGCAGAATAATACATGCTCGAAGGCTTTTACTTTTCTGTCTTGAAATATAAGTAGTTCACTGTTCATCAGACCAGAAAGAGAACTTATCCTCCTACTTGTCCCAGTGTGCATGGTAACTTTTACAAAGAAAGCAATTCTAAATAACAGCAGAGAAATGTCATGAGCCTATAACTCACTATGTATGTTTTTTCTGTTTGAGAATTGTCTGCCAAAAATTTTAATAAACAATTTCTATAACTGTTAGGCAAGCCTACGAGGAGCTCTGTAAATATTCCAGATGTAAACTAAGATTGGTTTGTCTTTGTTCTCTCTCAGGAGAAGAGGGGGTGAATGTATAGGTTACATGATATTCTATCAGTTGTTTGGAAGAGAGAGCTGCCAATTTAGCATAACGTGAGCACCAGTTCTCTTCTGATGGCTGCCTGGTATTTGGATTGTATCTGGCTGATTTTCATTTTACAATCATGAAAACTGAAAGGATGTTTCCTAAGCTACTTTGAGGGGGAAAGATGATTGAAACAAAAAAAAAAAATTAAGATACATAAGGAGCATATATAGGATGAAGGTTAATCAGAATTTTTTTTAAATAATTGGTATCTTCCAAGGATAAAGGATAATCTTTAATGTAGCTAATGACTGACTTCCTATCACTCAACACTAATTCTAGTATAAGGAAGTGTTGAAATTCTTCTAGGAAGTACAGCTGAATTAAATCCCTAAATATCTAAACATTAGCTCCAATAGGATTGAAGCTCTATGAGCAAAATTTGACTTTTAATGGTATCAGGTCAATACAGACTTTCAAATAAAAGGAATTACAGGTTCTGAAAATAAATTTTTAGCCTTAGTGCTTTTATAAAGATCTGTGACCCCCGGCCCTTTAAAAATTGAACTTAGGCTGTAAAAATATCACTTCTTATTGATCACATGGTTATTAAAGTCAGTCAAATGCTCAATTTATATGTCAAACACTTGTAATATTTCCTGTAAATATTAGAACAAAAAAAGAACATGATAATATCTTGTTCAATTGCATTAGATTTATTCAGCTTTTCAACACTGAGAAATAATAAAAGTGGCACCAAATAATGCATTAAATATGCCAAGCATTTATCAAGACTAAATTAATTTACAGCTGCATCATGTATGTGGTGTTCATATGCATTAGTTCGTGTATATGAAGACAGGAACATACCCATCCGTGTAATAGGATGTTCTCATTCTCTCCTTTCAGTACACCTACCTACTCCCTGCCACATGCTTGCAACCCCAGGAAGGTATGGCTTGTTTGTTGAACCTCAAGGAGAATGAGGAAACCTGATAAGTCAACAGATATTAATTAAATGTTAAAGGCAGGTTTTAAAGTACCCTCAATATATATTGCTCCTAATGACATTCAAGTGCGCTTACAAGGGAGGTCAGGGGGGAGATCTTTAGATCTCCCAGGCTCCCCCAAGATGCCTTTCCATAACCAAATGCTTTCATATAAGTAATCGAAAGAAACCTTTAGTCAACCACTGGGGAGTCTTTACAGCCTAGCTTCGATAGGAGTCTGAGTGGAGGCCTGTGAGCAGGAGGTGTTTGTAAGCATTTCTAATGGCATTTTGATGTACATGTACAAAATTGATGTCGGAAGGATCATTGTAAACTCCCAAACAGTGGAATATTGAGGACATTTTCAGGTGGCAGTCAGATTCTGGCTGGGTGAGCCCAGTATATTTTCTCATGTCACAGTTGATTAGGTTCACAGGGAAGTGGAAAGAGTAAAAAATTCTCTTATTACTGCAGCAATGCCATATCAGCCTCTTTTCCCTTTGAATGCAACATTAGTTTTTGTCCAGAACTCTAACTGCTTTCTACAGTTTGGGGAATTGTAAAGCAGAAACAATTTTCCCAGCTAGGCTGACCTTCACAGTAATGAGAAATGACTGGAATTTCTCTCTATTTCTCTAACATTCGGTGAGAGGATAGGAGGTATGTGTTTGTTTTACCTGATATTATGTTGTGGGCGTCTATTTGGCACTTTGAGCCTAATTTTTTTCCGTTCAGGAGATTACATGGACTGCTACACCATCTGACCCAGTAGCCAGCCCTCAAGCATATAGAGAAGCAACAGTAATACACTTTAAACCTTCTGTTATCACTGCAACGATGGTATTTTTTTTTAGTCATCAAATGATTTTTTTTTTTATGGGTTGGCTATTTTCATTTACTCTTCAGTACTTGTTCAGGTGATGAGCAACGATCTTGAGAAAATTTCAGATTCATTACTGGCCAAGTAGGTGGGGAATTCTCAATATGGACCTATATCTGTAGAGTGTTTTCCTTGTGAGTCTGCTACTGTAATACTACAATGCTGATCATCTCTTGGGGATGGGATAAGAAAATTCTGCAGTTACGTGCAAAGCAAGTGCTGTCTGAAGAGTCTTTAACAGCAGCACATCTGGCTAGAAATGCTAGTGTGTCCTTGTTCTTTCCAAGCGTTTCAGAATAAACCTCTTTCCCTGTAGAATCTGAGACCTCTAGCCTGAGACCTAGCCACCTCATGGTGGTTGATCCAGGCTGGGTCTGCCCTGCAAATGAAGCAGCAGCATTGCAGAGGTGTCAATATAACCAGGCTAGGTTTCATGATGGAAGATTCAGTGCCAGGAAGAGTGAAGGCACTATGACAGGGCATTAAAAGCAATGAGCCACCCAAGCAAACATGCAGGATCCCAGGCACAGCCTATGCTGAAGTCCATACTGCTGCGTCATCATGAACTAGATAGACTTGGACACGACTTCACCTGCTCCTGATTACAGTATAGACCTATCTGCCACTTGGTATCTGTGCTAATAAAATATCCAGAATTCCTAGAAATGGGCAGAGGTGAAAGCATTTCAAATAGAAGACAAATTCAATCAAATCTCTGGCTGCAAAACACTCACATATGAAAGCTGAGTGGTAGTTTCAGGGAATTCATAGGTTTCAAGTGTTTTACTTGAATTTTGGCTTTATTGTAGCCAGAACAGGATATGGAAATGTCAAAGTATCATGGAGGAGGCAGGTTTTCACCTCCTTTTACTGTGGAGGAGTAAACAGTTTCATGGTATTTCTAGGAGAGGAAGATTGCATAATACCCTGTAAACTTTCCACAGTTTAACTGTGCTCCTCTACTCTTACTGTATCTGAATGCCTGAAGTGGTCAAAATATTCTATTAAGTTGGAGTTATATTTTCCTTGTTAATATTTGCACCTTATAGTCCAGTTCTATTTAATACCTTTATTGATGATCTGGATGAGGGGATTGAGTCCACCATTAGTAAATTTGCAGATGACACCAAGCTGGTGGGGAGTGTTGATCTGCTGGAAGGTAGGAGGGACCTGGACAAGCTGGAGAGATGGTCTGATTCCAATGGGATGAAGTTCAACAAGGCCAAGTGCCGGGTCCAGCACTTTGGCCACAACAACCCCATACAGTGCTACAGCCTGGGGACAAAGTGGCAGGAGAGCAGCCAGGCAGAAAGGGATCTGGGAGTTTGGATTGACAGGAAGCTGAACATGAGCCAGCACTGTGCCCAGGTGACCAAGAAGGCCAGTGGCATCCTGGCCTGGATCAGGAACAGTGTGGCCAACAGGACCAGGGAAGTGATTCTTCCCCTCTACTCAGTGCTGGTGAGGCCACACCTCGAGTGCTGTGTCAAGTTCTGGGCCCCTCAGTTCAGGAAGGATATTGAGATGCTGGAGCAGGTCCAGAGAAGAGCAACGAGGCTGGTGAAGGGACTCCAGCACAAGTCCTATGAGGAGAGGCTGAGGGAGCTGGGGTTGTTTAGCCTGGAGAAGAGGAGGCTCAGGGGAGACCTCATCACTCTCTACAAGTACCTGAAAGGAGGTTGTAGCCCGGTGGGCATCGGTCTCTTCTCCCAGGCAACCAGCAGTAGGACAAGAGGGTACCGTCTTAAGCTGTGCCAGGGGAGGCTTAGGTTGAATATTAGGAGAAAATTTTTTACAGAGAGAGTAATCAGACATTGGAATGGGCTGCCCAGGGAAGTGGTGGATTCTCCATCCCTGGAGGTTTTTAAGATGAGACTGGATATGGCACTTAGTGCTATGGTCTGGTAACCACAGAGGTGTTGAATCAAGGGTTGGACTTGATGATCTCAGAGGTCTTTTCCAACCTAGTTGATTCTATGATTCTATGTTAACACACTCCTTTAATTTCATATTAATAGCCCATAATATGGGGAGCAAAATCAAGGAATATTAAATTCCACGATCATGCACTTAGTGTGTGATATCTAATTAGTTGCAATTAGTGGGCCCACCAAAGTCTCCACTTGAATTTTTTAAGCCTTCAGTGTTAGTGGCATGCTATGATACTAACAAGAGAATTTTTTTCTGTTCTGCTCCATCACTCAGAAATACCTGAATGTCTGCAGCCCGTCAATTATGAACGAGGTCAATAGGGGAGAAAATACTTGAAATTGCAGGGAACATTTTCTTTGTGTTGTTACAGAGCATTACAGCAAGCTTAATTTGGATGCCTTTTTTCTAATTTTATATTAAACTATTTGGTACTCATGCTTGCCTTTCTCTTCTGATCTTTTAAGGCAGGTATATCTTGAAGCACTCAACAGACTATTTCTTAGCCAATGGTACTTTCTCTCTGTATTCCCTTTACTCTCTACTTGATTATCATGAGTAAGAAAGATTGGATTCGTGTTGCCCCTAAAATGAACAGAAATAAACTAAATCAAAATCTGTGTGCATCAAGAGAGCTCTGCTGTCTCTTACCTTCTAGGAAAGGAGAACAGGGAGGAGAAAGGAGCAAAAAGTCAAGACTGCCTTCACACTTGGATTTAATTTTTTTTCAGGAAACTCTCAGTCTTCATATAAGACTGGAAAAATATATTATATCCTAGGAAAGCTATAATGTTTGAGAATGTGGTTAGAGACTATTATGATAGAGAAAAGCAGAATGACAAACAATGGTTGATAAAACAGAGCTCAAATTATGCCTTTGCTTAAATTAGTTACAGGAAATAGATTAATAACCTCAAACACTTTTTTCTTTTTGTAATAATTAGCAGTGCCCTGCTTTGTTCACTACTTGCAGTGTCCTGATGTTTGATTCATACTTCCATCTATACCTAACTTTCATGAAGATCTCGTAAAAAGACATCACATTAATTCAAATATATTCAGTATATATCAATATTTATTGTAAAACAATTGCAAACACATGATCTTCCTTTTTCAATTGACATTAGTCATATTTTTGTCAATCAAACACTAAGTCTAATTCTCGCATCATGTTTGTGTAAATCAGATCCCACTTATCAGTATGAAAGCAGCATAAACAAGATTGATCTTAGTGACTGTGAATTTTGGAAAGTTTGTCTTCATAGCACAACTAAAACTTTATGACTGTGACTTGTTTTCCTCCTTGAGTTTGTCTTAAACACTCTGCATGTGAGAAATGGTAGAGCTGTTAGCACAGTACCACAATTAAGTAGAGCTCTTGGCACAATACCACATTCAGAGCCTTCCCTGCCAGGCGACATTAAGAAGCCTTTCAAAAAGTAAGGCTGGATTTGATCCTGGAAACACAAAAGCATTACTCTGGTTTCAGGACTGGCAAGTCGGTGTCTGGTACTGGTAGCCCTTAGTAAGAGAGGCAGTCCCTCAAGCATTTCTTATTTGACTAGAGCAGGAAAATATACACTGTATTAAATTTGGCACACAAGACAAGGTACACTCCAACTTTAAAAATAGCATTGGTGTCTCCACATCAAGTTCTTTGGGACTTGGATTATACAGCTGGCAGTTTTGTGTTTGTTTTTCTCACCTAGGTAGCAATGACAAATTACTGGGTTAAAAACATACCAAAGTAGGAATGAAAGGTGTTTAACCTCCTGATCTCTCTCCCTGGTTTATTATGAAGGAACATTGTTAATTCTGTATGTAACAGGCGAAATGTGTGAAAACTGATCAGCAAGTGTCAAAGCAGTGGGCTGAGATTTAATTACACTTTTTAAGAAAGGGACAAAAGCATCTAAGATGTGTAGAGAGTTGCCTGCAGCTGCTAGGGTACATTAAGTATCGATGTCACGGTCAGCTTGGGGCCATCTTCTTCAAATTGGAAAAGCTTGTGGATGGAAAAGCTGCTGTAATGAGAAGTGTGTATGGGGGGTCCCAAATACACAAATGGCACAAAGGGGCTGTGGCTGTTCTGTCTGCAACTGGCAAGTGGTGGAAGTTAATCTCACCAGGCTGCCAAACTGAGGATGGAGAGTATCGTATCCTGCATCCTATCAGACCCCACCGACTGAGTCATCACACTCCCTGTGGCTGTTAGGAATTCATTCAAATTATAAACATTGGCTGCAGGAGCAGTTAGTGAAAATGAAAACAGTATCTAAATATAGGAGAAATAAAAGCATTATATAAATATTGAAAACCATGTTCATTCCTGGCTCTAGCCTACAGGAAGCAGTTGCGTGCTGCTGAAAACTGTGGAGAGACAAGACACTACTGTTCTCTGCTCTACATCTCTACAAGAAACCTCAGCAGAACCTTTAGTCTGTGATCTCATAAATGCAAATGATGTTCATACCAATTATTTTAAGGTTTTTCTCATCCTCCTACTGCCAACCAGAATTAATGGCACAGCAGCAGAACAAGCACGGGCTGCATAGACATGCCCAAGAATGTGTGCCATAAATATATAGAGCCAGCTTGCGCCTCACCTTGCCATAATTTCCAAGAAGAATGCTCTTGCAGAGCTAAAACCTACCCCTCACCTTTTCGTTAAGATAGTCCCCTTCTCAGTCCGTTTTCTCTAACCTGATTTCCTCTACCTTCACCCAAACTGGTTGGAGGTCCAGTCCTCCACCCTCTGGCCTCTCATTCTGGGCCTAGATGCTATACCACTATTCTCTTTGTTTGTTCTTCACGGAATTCCTTCCACAGGGTCTAAGACCATAAAACTACTGGACCTGGGCAGCAAGAGGAAAGAAAGTCTGTCCAGAAAACAGCAGGCTACCATTCGGCCGAAATAGGGGATTATAAAATCCTTAGGTTCAGTGAAAAGAAGCAAAGTGTAACACATGAGGTAGCATTACCCACCTCTGTTCATCAACCGCCAGGTTTGCCCTCAGTCTCCCACTCTACTTGTTGTAGCATTTAGAGATTTCTGAAGCTCTAATGAGCTGACAGCATTTACTCCACTTCCAGCTGGCTAGGAAGCATTATCATTTGCTGCCTTTTCCATTCTGTCCCTAAAGTAGTATTTTTAATATACAGGTAGTTCCTTTTTACCAACGTAGACAACACTGAAAGCAAAAATACACTAAATAAATCTATTAAGCAAAGCATGAATTATTGTCCCAACTTGGCTGAGTATGCTTTGAAGTAATACTGATATAAAAACTAAGGACACGACAGTTCTAAAAACTTTCTTTTTCAAAGATATTTCCTTATCCAGACTTCTCTTATGCCTTAGTCACTCTGTATTTTAGCACAGTAATTTTGCCTACCCTCCATGACACACCCAATTGGAGTGTCAGAACCAAATCATAGTGATCAGCAGTCAGACTGGCTATTCACTGTTGCCATCCTAGAGCAGTTCACAGCTCCCTCTGCTCCTGCAAAACAAAGATGAAATTCATAAAAAAGATATGGAGTAGGAGTGGGTGTTAGGAAAGGATCTGGAAGGACAGGCTAAGATCACAGGCCACTGGGTTGCATGAAGTATGAGCAAAGTCTGTAACATTTCCTGTTCCCAAAGACATTGTCAGACACACAAGACAATGGAATTACGATTATCTCCACTTTGCAGATGGAGAAATGAGGTAGTAAGAGATTAACTAGCTCATCCAAGGTCACTCAAGGAGCCTGACAGGCACAGAACTAAGACCTAGATTTTCTGAGTTCCTAAGGAAGGATCAGTCTCTGAGGAATAGTGTTCTAAGCTATGTTTCTTAATAGACGAATCTCGTATTAAAATGTTACAGAAGTAAAAATGCAATTTCTTTACCTTTCAGTTTGATCAATGGATTTTTCACAACACTATAATAAGGGAAATTCCTCTTATAATATAGAGTATTTGAATCTTTTTTTTTGGGGGGGGGGGGTAAGAAAGTAAAGATGGGGGAGAAAATTCCAAGTTTTCTCTGATTAATTCCAGGCGGATGTTGTTTCTCTTCTTTTTTGGCCAATAACTTATAGATATCAAATAGATGTATTATAAAAGTCGTAGGATTTGGCACGATGATGAGCCAACTAGCAAGAGACCACCCTTTATAGATAATATAATAGTAGAACAAATTGAGTTTCCAGATCTTAATCCTCTAAGAAAAGCCGAAATCAGAAGGGAAGACTTCCACAGTGTTGCTCAGTTGGTTCACCCTATTTGCTTGCTGGTCAGTACATGAAGCCTATTTTAGAAGTGGTGTGATTTCTATCTAAAATAAGCTGTTTGCAATGTTCTACGGGCTATTACAGTTCGAATGCTAGTTTCTACAATTCTTGAAAGGAGTCTACACTAAAGCAGCATTCAAAAGATTGTAGGATTGTTTTGTATTCTCTCTGAAATGGAATGTGATTTGATCTGCGTCAGGCTGATTTATATGAAGTAATTTTTCTGTTTTGCTTTTGAGCATTTTATGAACTCATAGAGAGATTATTGACCCTTCTTAAAATATTTGTGATGAGAAGAAATAATCATCTTATGGTTAGTAATAATGACCATAATGGGTATAAATTCTTTCTAGGAGATGAAGTATTTCTTCTTTTTTTTATAGGCATAAGTAAAACTTAAAAGTGAGGTGGAGGTAGGTCATGTGTGCATGTCCAGACTTTTTGTGAGTTTCCTTCCAGAGTACAACAGCTATAGAAAACAGGTTGTTGTGTTTTGACCCCAGACAGCAGCTAAGCCCCACACAGCCACTCACTCACACTGCACAGTGGAATGGGGGAAATAAAAAAAGAGTAAAGATGAGAAAGCTTATGTGTTAAAATAAAGACACTTTCATAGGTAAAGCAAAAGCGCAAGCAAAGCAAAATAAAGAATTCATTCACTATTTCCCATGGACAGGTAGGTGCTCAGCCATCCCCAGGAAAGCAGGGCTCCATCACACGTAACAGTGACTTGGGAAGACAGATGTCATCACTCTGAATATTCCTCCTTCCTCCTGCACAATATGACGCCGCATGGTCTGGTTCATACGGGATATCCCTTTGGTCAGTTGGGATCAGCTGTCCCAGCCATGTTCCCTCCCAGTTTTTTGTGCAACCCCAGCCCACCACTCTCTGCTGAGGCAGTGTGAGAAGCAGGAAAGGCCTTGAGGCTGTGCAAAGCACTGCTTAGCAATAACTGCAACATCTCTGTGTTATCAACACTTTTTTCAGCACAAATCCAAAGCACAGCCTCATACTATCTAAAGAAAATTAGCTCCATCTCAAACAAAATCAGCAGCGAGATTCACAACCAGCCAGGTATACTCAGCAAAGAACAACCACTAAGGAATAATCGAAGGATTAATTTTTTATTATTTTGTCAGAGATTTATGTACTCTTTTGTTAAAAAAACAGAGGTAAAATTACTAACACTTTCCTTATAACATGAATTACTTTTAGGATTGCACCGTTATTATCCATAAGAAATGAGCATGTGGTTGAAGGGAAGCATAATTTAAGCAGAACAGCATATTTTCTGTACCTTGGCCTAAGGCTCTTGGGCTTGCCCTGTGTCATACAAAACTGTGTGGCAGTACTGAAGCTGGGGCAGATGTCTGTCTTCCTTACTGGAAGTACTCAGGATAACTAGAGTGAATTAAAAGCAAGGAGAAGGGGATTACCATGTTGGCATAGGCAATAGTTTTTGTGGTCTGGACAAGAATTTATGCATTGCTGCTTTCATTATAAGAAGTCAGTATACATGCTCAGGGACTGGTCACAGGTTTCCCGAAGGTAAGAGAAAGGTCCTAAATCTATCATTCTGCTTTAGATGCAGAGATAGTTATGATGTCATTTAACTTAATGATCATTTGATTTAAACATGTTGTTTGGGAGCAAGACTGTATAGTCCTGTACAGTTAGCACTCAGAGGTAGGCACTTGATGCAGGTTTCTTAGCTCTCTCTGCTCAAATCTAAATCACTAAGTAATGCATAGACATAACCAAAGACAGCCAGTGAGATTTGGTGTGCAGTGTGGCCAAAACATCGGAAAACAGCAAAACTCCATTTGCAATTGGTCCTGGTACAGGCTGACTTTGGTATGTGCCTTTGGTACATGCCACCCAATCAAGCCACTGAAATGTATGCTCAGTTTCCCCCACAGTCAGTGAGAAAAGAGTCCCCACTGGAATACAGCTCAGAAAAGGGTCTTCTCTTGTAAGCTCTGAATTACCCCCAAGAGCATCTATTTCCCTTTACCAACTGTAGAGACAATGAGGACTTTGTAACTTCAGTGCCTGAAACTAGGTGGTGGTGGTGTTCCCCAAACAGACAGGAAGAAGACAATGGTTGCAGTGTGGTCTAACTGTATTACCACACAGGTTATTTTTATAGCTTTTTGTCAGAGTATGAGCTTGAGAGAAGCATTATTGCAAGCCTTATTCTTCTGTACTAATATAAGTTATATCAGAATAGTTGTGACACTGTTTTGTAAAACTAAAAAGAACACTAGTCAAAAAGACTGCGTTTTGAAGATCATCCATGTAGATTAAAGGCTCATCTTTCATGCAGTGACTTATATATGCCTATCATCATTTCTCCTAGATCTTCTGCACAGCAGGACTGCTCTATAAGCTTCATGAGATGCAGAAAAGATGACAGAAATACATGTGTTTTGATTTACCTATAGTCTTCTCTCTTCTGTTCCTAATCTAGAATTTAGCAGTTTTATGATGTGTTGTATGTTGTGTGTCTGATTTAAAATAATTATTTCAATAATCATTCTTGTGATTCCACTTTTTATGTTTCAGCACTCTTGTGTTGATACGTTAGAATTAGTTATTTCATTTGCCTCAATAGGGCTTTACTTCCGTAAGTAAAATTCAAGACCTTTAATTTTCTTTATTCTTGGTGATATTAATCTCTATATATCTTTTTTTACTTTTGTTCTGCTTGAGTAATGAGAACATTTCAAAATGTATATGTTACATATTTCTTGTTTTTTCTTCGATATAGCCTATCACCTATATTAGATGGTATTCCATAGTAGGTTATTATTTTTTCATTAAAGTTTATGGAGCAATCCTGCATTTCGTGCATTTTCTCTTGCATATTTCTTTCTTATATTCTTTTTTTTCTCAGTTTTCTTTTTATGTCTGTTGTCTTCTGTAATTTGATTTCAAGGACATTTTTGGTACAGGTTTGGCAAATGCGTTCCACATACAATATTGTCATGGTGTTCCTTTCTTTTTATTGCTGCATTTTTGCTCTGTAGTACTGTAATTTGATTGTTTACCCATCTAATTTTATTCTTAAGGTTCTGAATTTATAGTGTTAATGTTTGACTTTTACATTCCTTACATTGATGTAAGTGAAGACCAGGCCTCCAGTTTTATTAGGTTTTTCAAAAATTTTACCTCCTTTTTGAGGTAAACGGTAGCTCAAGAATAATTTAATTGTGCATATTTTTCCCACTGCCTTTATTACTACACATCCAATGCAGGGCATTTATAAAGAATAGACAGTAAGCCACTAGACATTAATCTCAGCTGCGTGAGAAGATTCTAAACTTGAGTTGCCCTTACAACATCATCTGTTGAGTTCCCCTGAGTAAGGCACCACCTCCATTTCTGGTTCTGACTGAACCGGAGTAATCTATTTTGAAGATTCAAAGGCATTCTGTACTCAGATTACTCTTTGGGATAGCATTCAGTGGCATAGGATTTCTATTGACTCTCCAGCTTCTTTTCCTGGGCAAAGAACAAGTTGCAAGGAAGCAAAAGTAGTAAGAATACCCTGAAGAGGGGTAGGATTGCAGATTGTAGTATCTGCTCAGTAGTCACACAAAAAACCTTACCAAAGCCATCTCCCAAAAAAGAAACAAATTGGGCCAATTAGAGCCATCCTTCCTGGGACAAAGGCCATGCCCAAGACACTTACAGTGACGGCTGCCTCCGGGGCAGCTCCAGCTGAAGGCGAGGCCATCCCTGTCCCATCATGGCAAACAAGAGGCAGAAGAACTCCATAGTGCTGCCCATCATAACATCGACCCTTCTTTTCCACAGCTGCTATTTGTACAGATGAGTCGATGAGGCCTTGTATCTGTGGCTACTCATCTCTGTCCACCAACCTAGAGACCGGTTAGTGCTAATCATAAATAAGGGTCCTGTAGTACTTTGTAGTAGAGCTCTTGTGGTTTGACATACAGTTTTCTTCCCAGATTTTATTATCTTTAACAGCTACATGATGAAGGTAATTTATATAAGTGAGTCATCTTTTCTGCTTAATAACATAGAAAGCTAGGTTTAGAGCTGAAGTAACTATTATTTGAGTTACTGCAATTCATTTTAAAATAGGACCAATAAAAACAAGATATCGCAATGTGACACTTACTACAAGAGTGTGCATAAACAGAAAATCAGAAGGAATGCTAGGATGAATTAGGGATTTCCCCACGACTGCAATGGCAAGTTGCGTAATTGATTTATCTTACAAAAAGTGTGTAGAACATTAATGGTAAAATTAGTGTTTTCTAAATAAAATGTATGTTGTCAGATTGTAACTTCAGAGCCAAGACAAGGCTTCCATTTATGCAGGGTGCTGTGATACTATGAGCCAACAAAGTTGAACCAATTAATTTATAAAAAGCAGCAAATCCAGACCTGTGCTATATTCTCCTGGATTTACTGTTTCCTTGGGTGAAGTCAGTATTCAGTTATTTATGAAGTCAGTTTGCAGTTATTTTTACTATTTACATGCTTCTTAGCAAAAGACCTACATTTTGTGAGCAGCTTTGCTAGTGATTTAGATGGTCATTCATTTCTGTACTTCAGACGAATTTTTTAGCCTCCATTAATATTACCTGGATATATATTATGGTACATAAATACTAGGTAAATACATAAATCACTAGATACTGTGCCGTAAACAAAAAGATATAATCTGTATGCAGACTTGCCCTGAAATAAGAAAATTTGGTTTAGCTCTGACCTTGCCTTAGTTAGGTGCATGTGCATATGTAATCCAGTTTTAATGGACTTTCATGTGTATTATCTAATGAGAAAACAAACAAACAACCAAGGTGAAAGAAAGGCAGTTTTATTATTTATTTTATTTTTCACTCAGGAAATTGAAGAAATGAAAATATGTGGAAGAATTGGACTCCGTGTGAGGTTTTTAGATATCTATCCAAAGACCCCAATCATAAGACTTCCTTCTTCCTCAAACATAATTATTTCTATTTCCATCACATATACTTTGGAAAGTTTTTCTTGTTTCCACATGAAACACTAATTTTCTAACCCTGAACTTTCCTTTTAAGCAAAATCAATGAAAAGCTATTGTTGCTTTTACAGATGGCAGAGAGAATTATTACCATCATTGGCAGCAATAAAAGATATATTTTCACCCTTGGTAGATTGAATTACTGAGAAATAACCTTATAATTACTGTATAAAACACCCTGTTTTAACACTGGTTTTAATATCCATCAAGTTTCTGATTTATTTTTCACAAGCCAGCATCAATGCACTAAATTCTGCCTTGGCCTAAACTGGTGCAATTACACTGACCTCTGCAAGATTCCACCTATTGCACTGATGGCTCTTAAGAGGCACGTTATTTTTGGATGAATATTAGGAACAAAGAGAGAGATCTCATTTCACGGACATTGCTTTAAATAAGTAGTGTAATTTTATTGAAATCAAAGGAAATATTTTGGAGTTCTAGCAGTATATCAGGTAAATCTACATTAATTTAGGTCTTTGTAAGACCAGTGGGGAAAAGAAGCCTTCTGATATCCTTTAGTGTAGAATTCACCAGTGGAAATGCCAGAAAAACCTTGAGGAACTTAACAAATGGACCCTTGTCCCTCACACCCTGAAGATCTTGGTTCAGATATCTTACAACCTGCAATGCTCAGCAGGTTTACGGTCTTGAGGAGTAAGGAAGGAATTTCTCCTTCAACACACTCAGATTGCTTTCTTGCAGCTACAGCCAAAACACTGGTTCCTCAACCCATGCAAAGGTAACAATTCCTGGTTTAGTTTAGACTGTTGATCTTATTTGTCTCTTCTAGCTGGCTGATGATCACCAGGTCTTCTGCAGGTCAGGGTCCTTATCTGTCTCTTTGAGGTGAATTCAGGAGGATTGTTACCTGCCTGCTGGTTGCCATTGTTGAAAGATAACACAATTCAACACAGAATAACTGCACGCTCATTATGTGTTCAGTTAATCCATAATAGAACTAGGCCATTCCTTTTCTCCTCATCTTTCTTCTCCTGGCATGGTTTTAACATGTGAGTGCCCTCTGTGAAATTTCTTTTTCAAGGGGATATATTCAGCTTTACATTTGGAAAGCAAACAGCACATACCTCATATTTCAGAAGTAGTATTTTATTGCATGTAAAAGTATTAAGAATGTGATAGGCATAGTGAAAGAGTCCTGCCTTAACTGCACTTGGGCTGGGTTCCTCACAGTTTCTGACATGTTGGAGGTACCTTAGAACAGCAACATTGTCTGACTAGGTTGCCTGCAAAAATATTTCTGACTCTTGGCCCATTCAGTGACACAATTGCCAGTAGCACTGATCAGTACCAGTGACTGCAAAGAGGTCTGCATACCTTGCCCTTTCCAAAGGTATATTTAGGACAAATAGTTAGGTGAATAGATATGTTCCTCCCAACAAAAATGGATGAGATTAAGAAAAGGCATGTAAGAATGATTTTTTGAAGTCAAGTATTTCCACTCAATTTATAAAAGGGTGATACATTTTACATTTCCTTTCAAGAAACCATTTTAGTCTGAACTAAATGTTTTGGGTGACTTAAATTTTTTTTTTCCTATTTTTTTCCACTCCAGGTCTCCCTGAACCATGTTTTGTTATTGTTTGGGATTTTTTCATTTTTTCTTAAGGGGGTAAGGTGTTTCAGGGAAATTTTTCAGTCTGCAAACAGAAAAATCCATTAGTTTCACAGCTGTAGGTGTAAATGTTTTTCTTCTGACTTCAGTGAGTAGCTTCTCTACTTTACATTTACTTTACAGAGGCATAAATGTAAAAAAAGAAATCCAAACATAGTAAAAAAACACTGGCCTTTGGTAAGACTAATTGATTTTAATAAAATATCAGAGCAATTAGCTAATTTTAGTATTTCAAATGACAGAATCATTCCTTCTTCTTCCTCCTTATTGCAGATTTGAAGCCTATAAGAAATTGAAGGGATGATTCTGAACAGTAGTTTCTCTGTTTTAACAAATTGCATCTCTGCTGACCTCATTAAAATTAGATCAGATTTATATTCTGGTGGAGAGAAATCAGAATCAGACAAAGAACTTGGAACTTCTTGTTTTTAGCACCAAAAAAAAAATTCCCTTGTTTTGTAAAGCGCAAAAATTGCTCCAGGGTCCATAAATATTTTGTGAATCTGGTCAACAGATAAAAGTAGAAAATACTTAGAACATGAAGAAATTCATCTGTCTGTCTATTGACAGTGCCTTATGGAAGAACAAGAGTCTAGGCACAATAAAGCAATAATGAATTTAATGAAAAAGCTACAGACATTCAGGTTGTAAGCCAAGCTGCTGTTGAAAGATAGTACATATTTTTGCTCGTATAGCAGAATTCCTTGGCTAAATGTCTATGAGTAGATTTCCATTGATAATAAATATGGAGGAAATTATTTATTGTAAATGGTAATTAGACTTTCCTCAGGCTATGCATTCAGTCAGTAGCAGATATAGAGTAATAACCTAGGCATTATTTCTGACATTCTGCCTCCATGTGAAAACAAAAAGAGGAGGATGACAGGAGCTAGACTTTGCCATGTCTTTTGTTTAAAATACAGTAATATCACCATAAGAAAAAATTAATATTTGCATATCATCTTCTGTAATGACGTGTAACGGTCACTATAAGATGACACTGCATCTTTATCTCTGAAATAGAAAAATCACAGTCACAAGAACACACTACACAAACTCTCAAATTTATCCATATGCATTAGGATTGCACGCAAGGTAACTAAGCAGTCTTTGCAGGATTTCAGCATCAGATTTTAGCAAATTTGGAATTGATCCTTTCAGCAAAAAAAGAAAGAAATTATACAGTTTATTCTTGCAGTCATCACTCACATTCAGCTGAGAGTTCTTCTGTTACCTGAAGCAATATGGAGCTATGCTTTTGTTATAAGAGGATCTCAGTTTCATATACCCTCTTGCCATCAATTTATAGTGCCTAGCACAGTGACAATTGCAAAGACCTCAGAAACAATACATTCCTAGCCTATATGTTTTTAATTATATTTTCAAGTTTCATTTGCTGTTGGCAACTTGACGTTATTTTGATTTTGCTGAGGTGAAATATATGAGTTTCAAATACAGCTTTGAAATTGATTAGGAATTAATATGGCAGCATTACAGACAGTAGATTTACTGCCTTTGCAGCTCTGTGTGAACTCCCATATGGAAACCTATCGTGATCGGATTCAGAGTGACATGAGCCAAGTGGCTGAGACGGGAGATAATGGATCAGAGGAAAGGAGTCAAATAGGTGAAAGCAGAAGAAGGGTCTCTCACAGAAAAAAAAATTATACCTACCCCAAAAAAGAAAAACTCAGGGATGAGTCACAGGAAAGGTGGGACATGGATTACGAAACAGAAAAAAACAAATCAAACAAACGAAAAAAATATTAAAAAAAGCTTTCAAGGAAATCAGTAAATTTAAAATGTTCTGTATACATCTTGGAAGAACATTAACAAAACTAAATCAGTTGATGCTGAGTGCAGCCCCGCCCCACACTGCAGGTATCTGGTAGTGCTGCTTCTGGGGCAGGACTCACAGCTCATTTTGGGAGCAGGTTTCTTGCTGACACCAAATGAGATGGAAGTGTCTGGGAGAAGACAGAGTTCTCTGTGGAAATGTTATATACGTGGCTTCATATTAGCCCTTCTGCCTTTCCCCTTCTGTAAGAGCTGCACTGAGGCCACTATTTTCGGCATGTTAAATACACAATTGTTACCAGTTTATATGTCCTTTATCTACAGAGCAGGACTGTTGGTGAAAAAGGACAACAGTGGGTGTATGTATGTATAAACAGTGGCTTTAAAATGCTGTAGTCAGCTAACACAGTTAGCTAGTGTTTTCCTGTATGTTTACAATCAAAGTAAGCCATCCAAAGATGAATGTGACAGAGGGTTGCTACCATCTGAGAGGCAATATGCTCACATAGTGCTGGTGCAGAGACTCCTAGGCATTCACTGCTCTCTCTTTAGAAAAAGAGTAGCAGCAGTAACCTTGCCACTGACACACAGACAGAAAACAGTTGAACAAAGTCACATTCACATTCCACCAGTGCACGCTTGGAGCTGTACTGAAGTAATAAAATAGTGCCCCAAGAAAAATGTTAAAAGTATCCTGCTTAGGGACCCCCAACATCCTTTTTTGCATACTTTCTTCCCTTTCATAGACTTTGACTCAGCTTACTTGTTTCTGTGGATATCACTTGCTCCTTATATCTCTTTTATTGGAAATGTGGCTTTGACTTCAAGGCTTTCAAACTAAATGTTTCCTTCAACCTTATTCACACTTCTCAAATCTCACTTTATATACTGAGATTTCATCAAAACTCAAATGTCTAATTAAAAATCACTTTCTCAACTGGTTTGATATCTCATGTGTTCTCCACAAAACCTGGAAAACAGAGTGAGAACTTCTCAAACACATGGTATCAATTAGGGTGTTTATGTCATTTTGACTCTGGGGTGAACTGATGTAACCACAGAGAATTAAATGCTTCCAACTTTCTTGATACCTGTATTCAGAGCCAGAATTGGACTTTGGACTGACCTGTAGCTTTGACAGCAATCTTTCCACTGTATTCAGGAGCCATCCGCATTATTCTTCAACTTTGTATCAGATCAGATCCAATTTGGAGCTAAGACCAGTGAAAAGAAAAATATTCTATCTAGTTCCAGTTTTAGATCTGATCTTTTTCACTAATCTCTTGTTCACTCACCTCAATGAGACTTCAATGTAAGCACTTAGCTTACAAGAAAATAAAACTATTCAGTGATGCTATTACATTACAAATCAAATAAGTATTCAGATGTATTTCCAGTTTCAAAAATGAGGATCTTTGCAGAGCAGCTGACCTAGAATTTTTCAAGAAGCCTTATATATGTTCTCAGTTAGCAATGTGCCCCTAAGCATTAAGTAGGTTTTATTCTTCAAAGGGCAAAAGAGAAGCCCTGCACCTAAAAGTTCAGTTTTTAATAGGAATATTTGAATAAATGGTTCCAGGCATGTATACTAAGATTGCATATTGTACTGTAAAACAAGACTTCCAGAAATATTTTCTCAAATACTCAACATGAAGCATCATATTAACATGGTGTGACCTCACATTGCATTTTTAACATTTGTATATGCAAATAGTCATATTTACATGTGCACATGATATTCACAAATTCAAATTAAAGGCAAATAAACGTTTTAGATTAAGGAGATTAATTTTATGTGTCTCACGGTTGACACACTTTCTACAGAGGCTAGATCACTGAGACCCAAGTGCTGGGCTTTTATCCGGGAAGACAGATGGCAATTTCCTTTTGATAAGAGTTCATTCTTTTAGCAGCAAGGGAGCCCTGAAGTAACCATTTTTCTTGTGGGAAAAGCATCTTTCAGAAGCCGGATAAATCATTCTAAAATAGACAAACACAGGAACCAAGGAACTAATCAACATGAAATGAGCTGAGTTGCATCCCCTTTCAGAAAGTTTAGAAGATGCTCTTTGCTTTAATTCTTGCCACAGAGGGGAACAACTTAAAAAAATTAGAGAATTCAGATAATTTTTTCTGTACTCTTACCTTTTTTATGAATACCAATAAAATTCATGATTATTAGAAATACAAAATTTCATGAAGTCAGATATTTGTTTACAGTATATTTGTGTCATGTATGAAAATAGATATTTTAAAGTCTACAAAAATATAAAAGTAACTAATCAGACAAAAATAAGATGCCTCTGTTGATCTAAAATCTGGTTCAGTGTGTGTCAGCTTAAGTGGATCTGGAACATTTCAAAATTGTAAGTTATAAATGTGGACAGCCGGGAACTACAGGACAAGAGTTTGTAGGCAGTCTGTATGTACTGACCTGCTGCTAAAGGAGTCAGTCAGCTACATTTTCTGGTTATTTATACTTAATTGTATTAGATATATTTAAAAATATTCACACTTCTTTTTGGTAAACATGTGAGACTCAGCCTCAGATATGCTGACACTTTCAATTTAGTTTATCTTGTAGGATTAGACCCAAGAAGGATCCCTTTCTTCTAGTTTCCTTTCCTCTCTTTTCTATCTGTCACTAATAGAGCAGAAATGAAATGGCTAGGGTGGTTTCCACTCGCTCTTTGCCTGTGCCCTAATATGATCTTCATTTTTCATGTCTCCAGTAGTTTGGTCCAAGGGACCTGGGGAATGATATCTGCTCTTTATTTGCTTTGCAATGGTGCTATTATTTTTATTTTGTAAATTGTTATTGTAGTTTTTCAGACTGGTTCTAATCTGACCAGCAGCACCTTGTTTACAAAGATATTGTGAGAAATTTTGTGCAACCTCCTCTATCCATGTCATATCAAGGCTTACATGAGCACTGTGTATTTCCAATCACCTCAGGTCGTGTCACTTTGCATTGAATCAAGTCATGTCGCATCAGTGATACCACTATTAGTACTTATTTCTGATAGAAAATTCAGCATGGATTTAGACAGCAAATAGCTCAACCACAATAAATGTATATAATGAGCAGACTAAGTATCTGTCAGAACCAGATATTTTAAGTGTCTCTATCAAGTTGGTGCTTTTGAATATTCCAATACCCTTGTCTCTACATGGTATTCTGCACATAAATTTCTGATGTATGTGCATATACTAAAATGTCTGTCTAAGCAACCTATTTAGAACTCTGTCTATCTACAACCATTTTCAAATATAGACCTGTGGAATTTTGAAATAACCAGACAGTGTTAAATGGTTCTGGATATATAATTACATTGTATAGTTTGTAGGTTGATCATATCACAGCAGCGTAAAAAACCAAGTGTTGACAGATTTAATTTTTTTTATAATTTAGGATTTGCCTGCTGGGCATGTTTTCAAAGAGTTATGCATGATTAGGCCCAATGACAGCCATTTTATTAGACATTTTACCCTGATGTTCATTTATAAAAGTTAAATGTTGTAATTATCCTATTACATATACAAAAAAGGAGGGAGAAGAAGGTCAACATAAAAAAAAAAAAAAATCTAACTGATAAGTAACATATACAGGGTTTCCAAAATGTTTGCTCATAGCATCTCTTTGGATGAAATAAACTTCTTTGTTTTATGTTACCTGTGTATTCACTCTCGGCTTTCTTGGGATCTGCATGTTCACAGGGTTTTTGAAAATTTGACTTATTTTTACTTAAGACCCTAAAAATAAATTAAATTGACAGAGCTCAGGCTCCCAGAATTGAAAAATTTGGCTGCAAAATTCTATATAAATGCTAAGTAGTGATCTTCTTACTGATTATTACAAATATTTATTTGGTACTTATTGCTGTGATATCTAGGTGCTTTCATGGGATTAGGTTGAAGTAGTCTTTCTAGTGCCTTTTTTAAAATTCCTTCAGGGACTGTGAGATTTAATGTAGGTTCAGGGAGATATCAGCTAGTACAAGGTATGCACGCAAATTGAAAACAATTAAGAATATAAGCATTAATACTGTGTAAAGAATTTGCCAGAATAGTTACTCTGGACTTCCAGTGAAACTGCACCTTCTGCCTCAATTCATTCATGTTTAGAAACCAAGCATATGCGTATCTAAGTGGGAATGCTTCGCTTCTCTGTCATCAAGGTATTGAAAACCCTTGAGTATTGTTGTTGTTAGACACAGTTTACACTACTATAATGCATTGGTGTGGTGTTAGCTTTGGCCCACAGCGAAATGCCTACCCAGCCGCTCAGACACTGCCTCAGTGGGACGGTGGAGAAAATAGGATGAGAAAGCTCATGGGTCAAGGCTGACGGCTTACCAGTCAGTGTTGTGGGCAAAATAGACTCAACTTGGGGATAATTAGCTTTAATTTATTGACAATTAAAATAGATTCAGTTAGTGAGAAACTAAGACAAATATTAAAACAATTTTTCTCCACACTCTCCCAGACTTAACTTCACTGCTTTGCTCCTGACTCCTCTACTCATCCGCAGTGGTGCAGGGGACATGGGGAGCTGTGGTCAGTTTACAGTAGTTCCCCCCTCCTTCTCCTTTCTCTTCACGTTTTTCCCCTGCTTCTGCATGGGATCTCCACAGATCACAATTCTCATCAGGAAATATCCATTTGTCCTTTGAGGGCTGCAATGGGGGTATCTTCTGTGCAGTGGAGCACCTCCTCCTCATTCTCCTTTCTTTGACCTTGGTGTTTCCTTTGTCATGTTCACTCTGGGCTTTTTATTCTCCTACTCTGCAGCTCTCCCAGTACCAAAACCTTTCTGTCTACACCCACTTCAGATGATAATGCTGATCACAGTAAAAAAGAAGGTATCAGAATATCCTCAGGAGCCTGTGCTCAGTTTGAAACAGTCTTTCTTCCTTAAGGCCAGGTGACTGCTACACAGAATCTGTCTCAAGAGCCAATGAGGAAAAAATGGGAACAAACTCAACTATATTTTAATGTGTAATTCTGTCATAATTTAAACTCTGATAAAATTCATAGATTCTTGGTTAAAAATTCCTACAAAAGCAAATGCCATGCTGATAAAAAATTCCATTTCTGTAATCAATTTTCACTTATTAGGGATAGAAAAGAAAAATGTCATGTGTTTCTGCTGCGAGCCATTGCTGAATTCTTCTCAAGTTTCAGAGATATTTCTGTTTTCCCTTGAAAAGCGTTGGTTTAAGCAAACAATCTTAGTGGCTTATCTAGTAGTGTGATGCTCTCTACAGAAAGGATAGTCAGAAAACATAAGAGACTGAGGATCTCTTGGTCCCTAACCAAATATACTACTTTTCTGCACTAACCTAATCTCTAGAAGATATCCAAAAATGTGATTTTTTAAACATTCTCCCTGAAAAACACCAGTACTATTTTGTAAAATGAAGTTATGCTTGCTGTTACTTCACAATATGTCCTTTCATTCTCCATTGCTGCATTCAGATGATGTGTCTTCACTGCTCTACAAGTCCTTTAGAAAACGCACAAGATCTATATCCTGGCACTGTCTCAAGTGACTTTACCTTTCAGGTTATAGGCCCATTTTTTCATATGATGCTCTGGCATCCTGAAATGTCTTGGCTTTTCATCAGTAAAACTGTTTGGTTTTTTCTGTATATTTGTAGAATGAGCATTATCGTAATGAGTAAAGCTGGCTCTTTGATCAAGCATTCATGTACTGCTGAATACAAGATCAGATTTGATAACCTACACAGTAATTTTACTTTTTTCTGGTCTGGAAATCAGTTTCTCACAGCAAGTTCAATAAAATAATAAGTTAGCTTCGGAGACAAAGAGGAAGATGCTATTCTTACAAAAGAGAAAGTATTTGTGCCTCTCAAGAAAGCTGCTTGCAGCATTGAGTCTATCACACTTTCCTTGAAATTATTTTTGAAGACAATCTCTTAACCATGGAAACACTCACGTCACATGACACAGTTTTAGGATCTTGTAAGTAGTGCCTCTTTCATCCCCCATCATTTCCCAGGTTAGTTTTGTTTCTGTGAGTTTTATTTCCTGCACTGGAATGTCTTCTGCTTCTATTGAGTTACTGCAGAACAATTTTCATATGCTTTACTTTTAAAGTTCAGCTTTGGGAATTCAGAAAAGTGTATTAAACATTAAACCTGCTCAGTTATTAGAAGATTCTTTTGCATAAAGTTTGCTTCCTCATATAATCATGTCATTAGCAGAGGCATCCTTAAGAGGGCTGGCCTGCCACTTTAAACTAAGATCGCTATTACCTACAGCTATGGCTGGTGTTTTGAGTGGGAGCAGAAATTTGGGCAATGGAATTGACAGCTTGAAATGTTTCAGCCTTCCAAACTAAATCATTATTTAAACACAGAAACAAAATGGGTAGAGCCTTTGTGGGATTTTTCATAATATATTTCTAATAAATATTCTTAGGGATCCAACCTGCACTGAGAAATAGCATAAACCTCTCAAGTCAGAGATTTTATTTTTAAAACAAAAAGAAGATTCTATGTGTTACCTTGGCATCCAGGCATAATGAAATAAGATGCTTCTCCATCCCCAGTTTTCATATAATGTAAAAGGGGTCAGTTTAACAGAGCATAACTTCCAGTCAACAGCTTCCCAAAGCAGTCAAAGAAAAATACATGTTCTATTTATTAATCAGACTTATTAATAGATAGGAATGGTTTTATATGCACTTGGAAGTCTCTTACCCTGTGAGTTGGCTCATTCACGGTTCTTTTTCCTGGAACATGGTACTATGCAGGGTACCTATGCATATCACAGCCTCTGCCATCGTTTTTAATAAGTAGCTTATCTCTGTGATGCAACTAAAAGCAATTCTGAGTGTCTCCAGGGTTTGTTGTAAATTAATTTTATTGTTGTATTTGAAAATGTACATTTTTTGAAAACTGGAGCAAGAAAAATGGAAAAGAGATTCTAGAAGATGATAGTCTGATTTTTAGAAGGTTTTAACCCTTTGTAGTTTCCAGCTTCACAAGCTTATTTATGTTCCTCAAGTTGTTCCCAGCCATGGATGGTTGTTCCCATACGCCACTGAAGCCCTGAATATAGCAGCCATTGTTGTTTGTCAGGTAACTGTCCAAAGATTATCATTTATACCTGCAGTCAGATACTGTAGGATCAGAGGTGCAATAATTTGTGGGTTATTAACAAGATCGTAGAAGGCCTTTTCTGAGTCTTACACTTTTGCTGCCCACCCTATCTTCTCCAAGTATTTACAGCTATAAGGGAATTACTTCAAGGCCCAGTACTGCCCGTGAAGTGTTGTGGAAAAAGTTAGAGTTTACCAGCTCCTGATCTGGACAATAAAGAAATGTCATTGTTTTGAGCAGAAAACCTGCAAGTTTATCTATATTGATATCTGACATTACACTGCTGTGCTCAGGCACCACCACCCAAATCACTGAGGAGTGGGTGCAGCTATGTTTGGGCTCACACCTTGGGCAGTCAGTAGACTTGCTTGATGTCTGCATCCAGGGACTGAGCTTTGCCTTGGTCATTGTGCTGGTCTCTGTTCTCTTCACAGCTCATCAGGACTGCTAATCAAGCACTCATTGCAGTTTTCCACCTTTGGATTTTATTCCTGCTTGATTTTCTTGCCATGGGATGCTGTAGACTGCTTTTAAAGATTCATATAACAATTTTTTCCAAATCAAAATATTTCCTCCAAATAATGTCATCTTTTCTGTCTGGCAGTGCTACTAATCTTTATTTAGTTATTTACTTTACAATTTCTAGAGGGATTGGATGTGCTCAAGGCACCCCTTTAAGCAACACTTTATATCAAGATTCCATTTATAAATACTTTATGAAGGGCTAATGAATGATTAATAGATGTTTTAATGTATGACCAATCAATTGTAGATCTTGCAATGTCCAACAGACAAGTGGGTTTCTTATAAGCATAGATTATAACCATATCTGACATATTCTATTGATGAGCTTCTAAACATCTATAACATACACACTACTCATATCTGTAACATGCTTAAAACATCTACTAATCACTGATTAATTTTTTATAACCTATTTTGAAGGAGAGCCTATCTGTGAAGTACATCCCTTATTGGTGTCTGTGACTCTCTGGTTCTATAGGATTGATAATTTACTCATCATCTAAGGGCTTAAAACTACTACTCATTTCAGCTCGAACCTTAAGCTTTTCTGAGTGAGCTCCAGCATTTTCATCGCAGTTTAGGAAAAAATGTCTCTAGTTTTCTCCCTCAAATTTCTGGCTGCTGTATCCTGCTAATGTGCATTTTGCAAGTTCTACTATAGTGCCATGACTCTTAGGAGGCAAATGCACTCTAAAATATATTTTCAGGCTCTTGAACTCAGTTAGTTTGATTATTCTCAAGACAGCTGTCCCAGTGATGATGGTTCCTAACATTTTTATTCTTTTTTACTGTCATCCCTCTATGCTTGGTTCAAACTTTGTCCATTCTCAGAAGAGGATAAGAAAATAGAAACTTCACAATAATCCAATAGAAAAGCCATATCCCAGAGGATATTTTGTTTCTGGCAGAAGAATGCACATTTTGTGTGTTTGATAAACACAAATGTTGATAGGAGTGTTCCCTCCTATGGGATTCCAATAGTCTCCTAAGGTGAAAGCCATGACTGTGCTCTATGCTTTCTATGGAGCACACAGGTAGAATTGACTAAAGCAGGAAGTACAACTTATTTCCTGAAAATTTATGGGTCCTAAAATTCATCATTCACAGTTGAAAAGCAGTAAGTTGCTTAGTGTTGTATTTTCCAAATGAATTTTGAATTTTTTGTTGATTTCTACTGAACCTAATCATAGAGTTGAGTCTTCTACTGTGATGTATCTAGCTGTTGAGACCAATTCTTTAATGAAAAAAATTAAAAGGATTTGCAGGTTTTTCTTGTTTCTGGGGTTATTGGTAAAATAGTCTCTGTTCTGAATATGCCCAAGTAAATATTCCACTCCCACTCAAATCAAATGTTAATCTTTCACTGATTGCTGTTTACATCAATATTAGGCTGCTACACTTGTGGCATTAGCACATTGAACCTAAAGAAATACATAAAGTATAACTTAATTATAAAAAAAAAAGAAAAAGAGAATTTGGGTTAAAAAAGACAATTTTATTCTTCAACATTAACATGGAATTTTCTCTGCTTTTATAAAAACTATTTATTGTCAAAGCCCCAGAAATAAGATCCTCTCAGAACTATGCAAGCTCTCAGAGATGACAGGTTTTTATGCACATTTAAGTGGGAAAAAAAATTAAAATAATATAAAAGTGATTGTGCAATCCCTCTTATGTTATCCAGTTAGCACTCTTGTTTCTTTGTTTATTGTGGGTTTTATCATGATCTTTTGTTTTTTTTCAGCTGGTTAATAATCCACTAGCAAGTCAAGCAGCAGCCGCTGCAGCAGCAGCAGCCATGGGCTCAATAGCAAGCTCCCAGGCCTTTGGCAATGCCCTCTCCAGTCTTCAGGGGGTCACAGGTCAACTCGTCACTAATGCACAAGGACAGGTGAGTGGAAGATGGAGCAAACAGTGAATTCTGATGGCAGGCTGATCTTGGGACAAAAATGAGTTCCGTCGTATGACAGCAATTTAAAAGTGCACATATTGAAGATAAATAAATATTGATTTGCCAGACAAGGTAAGAAATGGAAAGTCTGAAAACTGGAAGGAAGTTAGGAACTGTTAGAAGGTGTTTTCAAGCTAGAAAAGGCTTAGGGTTTGTTTCATTTCAATTCAACCCTTTGAAAAGATCACAATAGTGCAATATTGTGGTATTTAAAAAGTCCAGCAATCCTCTGATTCTTAATAAACATACCAGCTGTCTTCTTCCACTTATATATGCCTAATAACAGACAACTGTATCAAAGTGGTACTGCGCTACACTTTTTTGCATTTCTGTATCATTTCTGTGTTACTTCATTTCTAAAAAGGTATTAAATGTTCTAAGTAAAGGAACACAAATTGTAATGAAGTATTGGGATGGATTTAGCTGGCTTTCCCATTTGCTTATTATCTTATGTTAAGAAATTTGTAATGAATCTGCCAGCCTGTAAATGCAAATTTGGGAGAGTTTTTTGGTTAAAAGAAAATTTTCCAAACAGGAAAATTGAATGATGTTGAAGTGTGTCTAAGAGAGAGATTGTGCATTATCTGTATTTTGGAACTGTTTATTTGTTCAAAGTATTTCGATTTCAGTCTTAGTATGATGCAGAAAGATATGCGTCTGAATCCATATATATATAAATAATTGCTTTGATGCAGCATGCTTAAGTGGCTTTCAGACTGTGACCACTGTCATTCTTTATTGCATTTACTAGGACTAAAATTAACACAATTACTTGTTTCACTGCAACAAATCTGTCAATATAACTTATGACTGTACCTGGTAACTGAGTAATTTGAATGTCATTATTCTAAATGCTACAAATTGGGCATACAGTGATATCCACAGTGTTTATGTGGATGTTAGGCCCTGGAAAATATTTATTGAAATGATGCAACTTGGATGATATGTGAATCTAAAGTTTAGTTTCTAGTCTTACTGTTTACTAGCGGGGAGAAAATAATTAGGAGCAGCTTTTTCCCTGATAATTTTCTGTCACTGTGTTAGTTAATTGGAACAGGAGTGATGTTTTTTATTTTGGCCCATTAAAAAATAAAAGTCAACAATTTATAGGAAACCCCCCCTTTTTTTTTAACATAGCACATAAACAAAGATGCTTCCTGAGCTTCACTATCACCATCCAAGTCCCAGGAAAAAAAAATGCTGACCTTTTTATATTTACTGGGTGGGTGCAGAATTGTTCCATCACTACCCCGAGGGTTGAACGATGGAGCTTGTCAAAGTGAGGCCTTATCTAATGAATCATCTTATCGCAGGTGCACACCACACATATTAAAGGAGGATTGTATGAACAATGTGCCCTCTACAATAACCTTTCAATGTCTACTTTAACCCTTGTTTCAATCCCTTTTCATCAAAGGATCATTTTATGCAGCCAGCTTTAAATGGAGGCTCTCAAAAGCCTATTAAGATTTCTGGAGGGATGGGGTATTGGTTTGGAATAAAAGTTGGTTATAATACCCATAACTCACAGTTAGATCAGCTCCAACATAGAAGCCTGCTTGTTTCTGTCTGTGCTCTAGAAATGGTTCCCAGTCGCCACTCACGAGGCACTAGACACCAAAGATGTTCATTGTAAGAGCTGAAGATAAAAACACAGACTAGGTTTTTTTATAGTTTTTCCTTTACATGTTCTCCACAGAAAACATAGGCAATGCGTGGCCATTCATTGTATGTTTAAAAAAAATACTACTGTGAAGATATCACTGAACGAAACTATCAATTCCCTCAGGCTAAGTCTTGTTTATTCCAGACATAATGTAAAGTCCAATAATTCCACAGGTTGCAGAGAAAGGGAAAAGAAAGGAAGAATCTTCTATATTCCTGGATAAAATTACAGCATCTAATTGTTTGTTTAGTTCCTTTAAGTAAAGGTTGTCTTTTTGTTACTTCTTTTTATAATATTCCTTGTTTTATAATCAGTACTTCAGACCTTGCCGCAATACAGATAGACATTGATAATAGTGCGTAATATAACATCCATTTTTATAATATTCAGCATAAACTCATATTACTTAGAGCCCAATTCTCAGGCTATCTGTCTTAAAACAGGACTATAAAGTATAATTAAACTACATTCCATAAATTAAATTACATTCCTTCAAATTAATAAAATTATAGGACTTGATCAAGAACTGAAAGGGTTTCTTCAAATTTGGAAGCTTAACTGAATAGTAATTTGGGGCACTCCATTACTGAATAATCTCCTTGGAGTCATTAAAGAGCCAGATTTGCATCGTATATTAAGAATCTGTCCTTTAAAAATTGACCCTTTCAAAGAATCACAAGTGTGACACCCAAAATTCACTCCTGAAAATATGAAGCTGGATGATTTACTAGAATGTTTCTATGTGTAATCTTTGTAATTACATGCTGCTTCTGTTACAGAAATTCGGGGTTTGTAAAAGTCCATCTGTCTGGCTAAATATATGGTGATCAGTAATCCCTGGAGACATTAAGCTATAGGTCAAAAGCAAGATCCTATGCCAAATTTAGGGAAATGATCTTTTAAATGACATATGGCATGGCCTTAATTCCAAACAGTCAAGAAGTTCTTACAATTACAATAACAAAATTATATATATTAACAATTTATATAACATATTTGTTATGTAATTATTGAATTCACAGTTATAGTATGTTAATTTATTTTTCTTCTTTTGCTTTGGATGGCAATATGAACTGTAATACCAGAGCTTCCCAAGTAACCAAGAGATCTAATCCATTGAAATAATATGATTAGATCACCTGATTAATTTGATATACTGCAGGTAGAGGACTCTAAATCAAATTTTCATTTCAGAGGCATATTATGAAGAGCTATTGGCCCATGTAACACTGCTTACATTCTATTTGCCCTCAGCACTTTCCAGAAAGCATTTGCAGGACTGGGCTTTCATATCTTAAATTTAAAGGCCGGGTTAGTAGGTTTGCCAGGCTGCACCCTGTCAGTAGACACACTGATTTCCAAGAGAAACTGTCTACCTGCTCAGCTTCAGCCTGCCCTTATAGCAGGATTCAAGTGCCATTGCTGCACTTGAATTCTTCAGAGATTTAATAACCTAATATTTCTTTTTTTCATAATGGTTTTACAAATGAAAGAAAATAGCAGGAGTTTTGCATGGGTTTTACATATCTATTAAGTATATGAAATGTGTACTTTGGCTGGTTTTGTAATATTTTTAAGGAAAGGAGCCACAGAAATATGAGAGCAAGGTTGTTGCATCTGGTTTCTTAATTGTCATCAGTTGCATTTATATAAGTTTCTTGACTTCAACAGGATGAAATACATTTTAACTGTGGGTGCAATAAAGTTTATTTCCTGATAGATTAATAGGAAAATCTAAGTATTAAGTGAATTAATTGGGATCACATCAGTATAATCTAAGAATGCCCCTGAAAGAACTTGACCTTCATTGTGCCCATGCCTTGCTCTTAAGATGTGAAAACCTTCTGTATAAGAAAAACCTTGAGCACAGCTCCACCCTGACAATTAACAAAAAATAACTAATTTTTGAGGGTTGTAGTCCACAAGTAGCTCAGGAAACTAAATAGGGAGAGAGGCATTGTTGATCCAATTAGATAATAGGAATACTTTAGTTCTCATTATTCTGATTAGAGGGTACACGTTTGCTCTTTGAGCTTCTTGATGGTAAATGGTGCTAATGAGGCCTGATGGATTCCCTGCTCCTAACAAGCCTCTCAGCAGTGCGAGTGATTACAATGGAGATAGATTTGATGGGATGCGCTCCCTTTTGTAGTGTCTCAGCTGCTGACACTCTGCGACATAATCAGGTCACAGAGCCGGTCACAGCCATCAGCAAAAGCCATAGCTCTATTCCTCATTATTAAAGTGCATTATTCAGTTCCAGGCCTTCACAATACTGCCAAGGGCCTTTTTTTCTTCTCCTTTTTTTGTTAAGCATCAGTTCTCAAATACAAGAGTTAATAAAATCATCAGCTAAAGAACTAGTAAATTAAAGAAATGGAAATAAAGTGCTCCCTTTCAAATTCATTGAAGGATCACAATTAAATAAGCAGGGAATTTCTCATCACCACACACTGTACAGTACAATGTAATATGTCATGTGCAATAACAACAGGGACAGGATTTAAAAGATAGCATTGTCCTCATTGTGGACTGGCTTGGAAAGTGCTAAAGTATCTTTTATGATGAAGGAAATTTCTGTATTCCCAACTATTACATGTGTACATGTAAGTACTATTATTTTCACTGTTTTCTGTAACTACTTTTTTCTGAAGTGATAACAACTATTTGCAAACTAACTTTATAATTCTAAGCAGAACAGTTATCTTGTCTCTATCTTAAGTGGCCAAGGCCACAATCTGGAAAGTATACAATAGGCCACGGTGCTAAGGACGCTTTGTTCCCATACAGAAAGTAGCTAATAGGTTAGTTATTAAATTTTTGATTCAGTTTTGTTTCAGCTAAATAGAGGTCAGATATTCTAATACTGAAATGTATACCTTTGCAAGGATTTATACCATTTCTGTTGAATCCCTGTAGTATGTGTTCAGTGACAATAATATAATTTCATGCATAGATAAAACTAATACACTGATTTTTTTTTTTTTTTTTGCTGTTACTCTTTTTCAACTCCACAATATTTCCTCCTTTTTCTTGCTGGGAGGGCATGATATGATGAGTAAGTGGTATGTATACACAAAATTGTTTATAAAACTTTCAATTCTCTAGAACCACAGATGCAAGAACTTCTCAATAGCTATAGGTAAAAGTACAAAGTTAGTATTGCGGAATTAGCAGTCATATGCAAGAAGATATGTAGAAACTCATAGCTGACCTAGTTTTCTTTTTAACACTAACCAATAAAATTGGCAGCTACCACCGGGAATGCAAGGTGCAACTCCTCATCAGACTTAAAAGGAAGATGTTGATTGTTTGTTGGGCTATTTTTGATTTTGGGGGTTTTTTAGCTCTCCCAAAAATTCTAGGGGCTCCAAAGCCCTGTAATGTGTAACACTCCTTAGAGCCCTTCTGAATATGTGCAATTCATGCTGTTCTTCAGATGTTCGACATCCATTAGCCTTTTCTCTTAATTCTGTTTTCTCTTTCTTATAATCATTTCTGCATCTGTTTCACCTATATATTTCTAATATATGATAACCACTAATATTTTAGCCCTCACAGTATCTAACAGTGTTCACAAAATTATTAACAATAGTTATTTAAATAGTAACTGCTAACAATGCCTTCCCAGGGCTAAGACAGACATCTGAGAAATCTGAGTTGGTGGTATCAGAATGGTATATATTAAGGATATTTCATGAGAAGCCTGAGAAATTAAAAGAGGCACATTTTGAGTGAGAGGTTAGAGGGAGGGACTGTAACAGTCAAACAATAATAGCATTTAAGAACAGTCCCTGGAAAACCATTTGCCTGGAGACTCTGTTTTGACAGACATTCATATTAATGTATTGAATTTCTGGTGGGTGGAATCTGACTCTCTATTTTCCCCCTCAAAGTTTCACTGTGCTGAATACATGCAGTATTTTGCCATTTGCAGGAAGAAAAGGGCACATACTCTGAAAAAAGATCAGTTATAAGGGAAGATTTTTTTCCATTGGTTTTGCTCCCCATAGCTATCCATGTAGAAGGCTGTTTGTTTAATTACCTCCCATGTGAATTTAAATCAAAAGACAAATAATTCTTTTAACACATTTTTGCTGACTGTGTCTTTATTTTTTACTATTTATCTAACATATTTATCTATCTTTATTACACTATTTATCTAACCTCAATTGTAGCCATGTTGGCATAAATGTAAAAATGTATGGACCAAACTCTCAAGTCATGCAAATTAGTAGTTTCATGAAACGGAAATGGACTGGGGCAGAGTGACTATGCCAAAACAAGAACCAACCAGTCTGCTTTGTCTATTTTAGGCAGTGATCACTGATAAATTGAAAGGATAATTGTATAATGAAACTTCTATCAGGTTTGAAAATGATCCAAATCTATCCAGAAAGGCC
Source organism: Pseudopipra pipra (assembly GCF_036250125.1). Lineage (NCBI taxonomy): Eukaryota > Metazoa > Chordata > Aves > Passeriformes > Pipridae > Pseudopipra > Pseudopipra pipra. The sequence continues at coordinate 101,022,285 of NC_087549.1, forward strand.
ACTGAAATTTCTTTCATCTAACTTGCAATAAATATTACTTTTAGTACGAAACTTCACACTTCAGACTGTAGCCTCTTGAGTGGATCTCTGCCCAAGATACTGTCTTGGACATAGATTTTTTTTCAGAGGTGCCCAAGTCTTATTTTCAAAAGCAACTTTCATACCTGTAAAAGCCTGAGTTTCCTTCAATCAGTGTTATGCATCTTAGTGCTTGAAGGCATGTCTGTGCACTGTAACAGAGCATTGCAAGCAAATTGCCAGAGACAGTTCATTTATATGTCTCAGTGCCATACTAGCACAGAATCCAGAAGCCAAAAACCTTGGTAGTGTGTTGTTATGGCTGGACTAATTAATTCTGCTTCTCAACAAGGTGACATGGGATCTAGCTCATTAGTTATTACCTCTGGGGTCTTGCTAACACACTGTATTATGTGGAGTAAATATACTTTGAAGACAGCCTTAAAAGCCTGAAGCATTTAGGTAGTTTTGAAAATGTTACTATTCTAAATTAATTATTTCAAGTCAGAAATACAGGACATATCTGTCCTTTTGTCATTGCCTTCTTAATTGCTTTTGCACGGAGGTGAAAACCAAACAAACTGCTAGTTCAAGCTAAATACCATTTTCATGAAAGCTAACTAGTAAGTAAAAGAAGATCCTACTCCTCCTATAATCCATTTACCTTAGCATCACCAGGTGGTTGTAAGCATGGAAAACTTTTATTTATCACCAGTGACATACATCACAGTCAATGAAATCTTTCTGCTCTACAGAGATTCTTACACTGCTCTCCTTATTATCATATCTTATCACCTTTCAGTAATGCATTAAGAAACAACTAGTGATAGCCACAAATTGGTCTTCCTCCCAGAACAAACTTGTAGAATAGTGCATCGCATGTTTGATAAGGGCATTTGATTTTATCTGTCTTTGTTAGGAATTTTTTTGTCTGTTTGACTTTTCTTTTAGAGTTTTGTTTTCATTTGGGTTTTAAAATCTTGATGAAGGGGCTTCTTAAGGATGCATATTGCTTATATTTGCATCAGACAACACAAGTGTACTTAGCTTTTGCAGTAGAATGTGGTGAAGCCAGAGGTGATAAACCCAGGAGTGTTCCTCCACTACTGTTAGAATCCATTCCAAGTCCTTGACTTTCCCTTTAAAGCAAACTTTGCTGTGCACAGAGAAAGTTTGACTTATTATCCTGGAAGGCTGAATTTGGTAATTATAGGTTTCATCCAGGAGCATTAGCTAGCCATTTAGATTCCTGGGGAAAAAGCCCACAGAGGAACTTGAGGGCAAAGGCTGAAGTTTTCCTAAGGGCATTGAAAATTCATTAAGATGACATAAGCAAAGCAGTGGGCAGAGTTGATGCGTGTAGGTGGTGCCAAGAAAAGTGCTTTCTATGTTACTAATGTTTCCCAAACAGTGGAATTGTCATGCTCAGGAGTATTGCATCACTGCATGCCTTCAGGAGTGGACAAAGTAGAGAATAATTTCAGGCTACATAATTGTCCAAACAGACATGATGGAAATCCTGCTGTATGAGACTCACATCTGAGTGGAATCCAAGACTATACTTAATTTTGGATTTCTCCATTCTATGAGGGAATGCTCTGCAGATTGAATTATATAAAGGCTGTAGGAAAGCCGTGGCAATAGTGGATCAAATCTGAGAATTTGTTTGCGTTATGTTTCCAAATGTGCCTCACCATTTCTGAAAAAACTCAGATTATAGTTCTTTGTGTAATAGGGTGCTTAGTCTTATTTAGATTTTATCTGTCTTACCCCAACCAAGAAGCATTTTTGGGCAAAGGGAAAAAAAATCCAGATCATTCTGTCAAAGTGTAATTTAATGTAAAATGTTAAATATTTAAGGCCCTTGACTCACTGATACAGCATTCCTACTGTTTTGGTGAGGTTTGGAATTTCTTAGAAGTTGTGTCTTCATGTATAAATGAAGGCCATTGGCTTGCAGTCTTGGCATCTGTATGTGTATGTCTTAAAGATACAGGGGAGGAGAGAAAACTTGGTGTAGCCATGCTTTCAGTGCAGTATTTGTTTCAAAATCTGAAAGGATGAGGAGTCCAGATATTTTTCCAATATCTTGTGAAGAATTTGAAAATTAAGAAATATGTCTTCCCCGTGCAGTGTTCACATAATGAGGAGAAAATTGCAGAAATATTTGATTGACTCATTTGATAGTAAGCCAACAACTGAGATGTATTCATGCATCACATTTGTAGTGATAAGCAGCCAGATGCAGACCCATAGGCTTCTGCATGCAGAATCACAAGCTTCCAAATAGCACATCTGGCATTGTCCTGTAAGAGGAAGGATTCTCTGTCTTCTGGTTTGAATCTTGAGTATTGCAAAGAATTGTGCTGTGTCTTTTCCTGTGTGCTGATCTGTGAACAGTGACAGAGAAAGTTCAAGCAGAAAAAAATCACAGTCCTAACCATGAATGGACACTCAATCTATCTTTCTAAAAGTATATCTCAGTTTGTCATTTTTCTTCAGATGCTGTCAGTGGTAGGCTTCCACGTGTATGTATGCAAATGGCCCAGATATCAAAAAGAAAAAAAGGACTTTGAAATATCTATGCCAATGTATTAAATATATATGATTTTTAAAGTACCTTTTTCACTTAAACTTCCTTCTTTGCACATTAATTAAATATTATCTCTAGGATAAGTATCTCTCATAAAAGATTAATGTATTATTGTCACATAATAATGGAAGGAGAATGACAGAAATCTCTTTCCTTAAGCACAAAAAAGAATTTATTAATATAAAGAAAACACTCATAGCCCTTGAGCAATTCTGTTTCAGCTTCATAGAGAACCTTTCCTAGACTCTCCTCATGTCTAGCTTCCTGCTAGAGATTCGAGGAAGAAATACATATATCCTGCCAGTTTAAAAATCAATCCATTTTTCAGAGGATAATTTAATATCAAGACATGATGTACCCAATATCCAAATATACATTCATTTTCATGTTTGACGCATCAAATACTCTGACATAGCCAAGTTTCAAAATAAATGGTTTGTTTTAGAGGTTGGATATGTCATATTAGCATTCACCCAGCAGATAGAAAAATAGATCAGAGAGTGATCAGGACATCAGGGAGACAGTTTAGAGAAAGATGAGAGAGGCCAGGTACACCCTGTAATGTTAAAAAAAGCTAGCTAGCAAAAAAGAAATTGTATAAATAGGTCACTGCAGCCCAACCGAAAAAAGTTTAATTTTAACTTGTTAGTCATCATCTCTGGAGAACTAATCCACTCCCTTCTTTGAGGCCTGTGCATTAAGCTATGTCTTATTTGATAGCACAAATAGACAACCTCAAAGAAAAAAAATTATATTGGACTCATGCAGTGCACTATCTTTAAGGGGGAATCAACACCACTTGCCATGACAAAATTTCCCTCTTCTTTCCTTCTCAGTTCTCCTTTTTAGTCTTAATTTGTTCTCATCTGTTCTGCTTTTGCTCTTTCGGTTCCTTCCATAAGGGGAACCTATGTGAAAACAAGAGTACTGATGAACAGATACCTGGTGCCAATGTTGTTGACACATCTTCAGACACCCCAAGGTATCCAATTCCCTCGTTTCTATCCTACTTCCCCTATCTCCACCATTTTCTTTTCCTGCCAAGAGTTCTTTGCCACACACTGTATCTGGGGTTCAGTTAGTTAAACATAGGGATTTAGTCCCATTTTGGACATGGTACAATACTCCTTTAGCTCTCCCATAGCCAATCCAGAAAAATGTTCTTTCCTTTATGTCTTATTGCCATATCCTGACAAAATCCTAAAACATTTCAAATAGAGCAGATATCTTTTTTTTTAACTGAATTGCTTCCCACTTATGTGAAGACATGCATGTGTGTATATATACACATACACAGGTGCACACATGCTTACCTGGAAATTTGTGTTCATGTCCTCATAAAAGATAAAATTACTTACAGGAAAGTGAAATTATAAATACTTTAATTAACTTCTTGAGTCATGCTTCTGTCTTTGGGATCTGTCTCAAGTGTAACGTTAGAAGTGTGTAATCATGACTGTACACAGGTCATAATTGCCTTCATTCTATTAATTTAATCCCCATATTAACCTATGGGATGTAAAATCAGGCCTGTATTTTTCTAAGGGTTTGATTTCTAACCAAGATATAAGTATTATTGAATGACTGCAAAATGAGAGTTAAAAGGTATGGTGTATTAACATTCTATCCTATACGTACTACTAGGACGTATAATGTAGACTTGTACTATTGATGGTTCTGCACAGGAGGCCAGAGTGAATTAATGATGAGGGAGCTGGCAGAAGAGCTTGCCAAACCGCTCTCCATCATCTTCCAACAGTCCTGGCTCTCTGGGAAGGTCCCAGATGATTGGAGGTTGGCGAATGTCACCCCAATCCACATAAAAGGCTGCAAGCAGGACCCTGGCAACTACAGGCCTGTCAGCCTGACCTCGGTGCCTGGCAGGGTTATGGAGCAGATCATCCTGAGTGCAATCACACAGCACCTTCAGGATGGACAAGGGATTAGACCCAGCCAGCATGGGTTTAGGAGGGGCAGGTCCTGTCTGACCAACCTGATCTCTTTTTACGATCAGGTGACCCACCTGGTGGATGAGGGGAAGGCTGTGGATGTGGTCTATCTAGACTTCAGCAAGGCCTTTGACACTGTCTCCCATAATATACTCCTGGAAAAGCTGGTAGCCCATGGCTTGGACAAGTGTATCCTCTCCTGGATTAGGAGCTGGCTGGAGGGTTGAGCCCAGAGAGTGCTGGTGAATGGAGCTGCATCCAGCTGGCGGCCGGTCACTAGTGGTGTTCCCCAGGGGTCTGTGTTGGGTGCAGTCCTGTTTAACATCTTTATTGATGATTTAGATGAGGGGATTGAGTCCATCATCAGCAAATTTGCTGATGACACTAAATTGGGAGGGAGTGTCGACCTGCTGGAAGGCAGGAGGGCTCTGCAGAGGGATCTGGATAGACTTGAGAGATGGGCTGATTCCAAAGGGATGAAGTTCAATAAAGCCAAGTGCCGGGTCCTGCACTTTGGCCACAACAACCCCATGCAGCGCTACAGGCTGGGCACAGAGTGGCTGGAAAGCAGCCAGGCAGAAAGGGACCTGGGGGTACTAATTGACAGCAAGCTCAACATGAGCCAACAGTGTGCCCAGGTGGCCAAGAAGGCCAATGGGATCTTGTCCTGTACCAAAAATAGTGTGGCCAGCAGGACCAGGGAAGTGATCCTTCCCCTGTACTCTGCGTTGGTGAGGCCACACCTTGAGTATTGTGTTCAGTTCTGGGCCCCTCAGTTCAGAAAGGATATTGAGGTGCTGGAGCGGGTCCAGAGAAGAGCAACAAGGCTGGTGAAGGGACTCGAGCATAAGTCCTATGGGGAGAGGCTGAGGGAGCTGGGGTTGTTTAGCCTGGAGAAGAGGAGGCTCAGAGGTGACCTCATCACCGTCTATAACTACCTAAAGGGAAGTTCTAGCCAGGTGGGGGTTGGTCTCAGGCACTCAGCAATAGGACAAGGGGGCATGGGCTTAAGCTCCACCAGGGGAAATTTAAGTTGGATATCAGGAGAAAATTCTTTACAGAGAGAGTAATCAGGCATTGGAATGGGCTGCCCAGAGAGGTGGTGGATTCACCATCCCTGGAGATTTTTAAACGCAGATTGGACGTGGCACTGAGTGCCATGATCTAGTAAATGGACTGGATTTGGACCAAGGGTTGGACTCGATGATCTCGGAGGTCTTTTCCAACCCAATCGATTCTATGATTCTATTTTATGATTCTATGATTCTAATTAGAAGGTCAAGAAAACTAAGGTTTTTTAGTAAAACTGTGTGGAAAAGATTTCCCAGCATCTGCCCACAGGATGGCATGGTCTGCCTCTTTCTTGAGATATCTCTCACATTGATGAACATCACCTCCACAGAGCCCTCCAAAGTTCTGGGAGATGGCTTCCATTTTTAGGTATTTCAAACCCCATCTTCTGGAATCTGCACTATAGATCTGTTAAATTTAATTGTACAGATACTGATGTATGGGTTTTGTATTTATAGTCTCTTACAATTCTTAGCAACTACAGTGCATCACTCGTGCATTTAAATCTATATGTTGTTCTACTGGATAGTCTATATTTATACCCAGGAGTATGTCTCTCCTAACTGTGATACATCGAAATGTCCCAGCCGTCACACCTACTGTTCAGGTAGAGACACATGTAGGAGACAGTCACCTATCTTTGATGCCAAATAGACAGATGAATTTGAAAACAGTTGTTCTTTATTGTCACTGTTGAAAGGCACTCTTTTGGCTAAAGCAGAAAATTTAAGAACCAATGCACACAGAGGTTAGATAAATCATAAGGTCACCACCTTTGAATGAGAAGAGCATGTAATTGGCATTAGCAAAGAGTGTCACATCCTTCTCTTTCACATCTGAGAATTTTTGCCACAACAGCCAAGACAAAAACCTGCCTGGATATTGAGATTAAATATTTGATGACTACTTAGAAAAATTACGATTTTTAATTTTAATTTTTGTTCACAAAGGTCCAAAGAGAACAAAACTACCTGATGCTTGGTTCCCCAAATACAGAAAGGCATAGGAAGCCCTGATAAGATTCTCATCTATGAAGTCCAAGAGCTGATTGAAAATGTTCTGAAATTGCAAACACAAACTGTTTTTATAAGAGTCTAACAAGGTGTTGGAAAGGAGTACAGGACAAAATCTAGACATGCTTTTTGGAAGGGTAATTATACAAAATCTTAATATGAGACTACTGACCTAGAAATACTGTTAGCAATTTGCCTGTTCAGATAGGTTCGTGCTTCTTTATGTATAACAGTGAATATTTAGAGCTTTGCTTACACGGGAGTCCTTAATCAACAATGTATTACATCCTGTAAGTTGAGAGAACAAAGTGCCACAAGTGCGCTATGACAAAAGACTTCTTTTCTGAATACAAATAAAAATATATATGTTAAATATTACTGAATCAAGCTCAAATTCTCATAACCTGATCCATCATTGGAAAGGGCCAAGAAACATTTACTGAGGCAAGTTGTACCCTTGGCTCCCTCTTGCCTTTTATTTCTCCTTAAAATCATATGCAGTGAAAAGAAGGAACAAACATGAATGATGCATGCCTGATTCACTAAATCACTATGGTCTCTGGCAACAGCACAAATGTAGAAATGTTTAAATCGGCCTCATACTACCCAACAAATGATGCAAAAGGAGACCTCAAAGAACACAGAGTGAGGGGAGATAAATGAGCATCATGTCAAGAAAGCAATTTCTCACTGAGTTTGCACAGAATGGAAATTTTACTTCCAAGAGATGGTTAGGGAATCTTTCTAATAAATCTTCAGTCCACAGTCATTGCTGTGTCCTTTTTTTAAACTTACTTTTTAAGAGCTCTGTAAGTTATACCCTCCCCAGTGAAATGTGTCAAGATATTACCAGTCAAGTTGAAGTAATTTAAGTGAATCATCTCTGTGTTTATGTTTGTAATAGAGAGGGATGGTCAAACAGATTTCATTTTGTGCATGTGCTGAACATCTTTTCAACCAGTGAGGTGTTATCAGAACCTTGTCTTATTTTAATAGTAACTCACAAGAGGAGAAATAAAGAAAAGTTGAGTCACTTTCCTGAAAAAAGTCTCTGTGATTTTATTTTATTTTTTAGACTTTTTAAAAACTACTTTATCCTTCTTTCATGTACAGCTGAAATTCAGATGGTCTGTAAAAAGGCAACTGTTTTCCCAGTGACCTAGAGACTGTAGGTCAGTATTAGAATTCACAGAATACCACAAAATATGTTGAGTTAAAAGGGACCCACAAGGATCATAGAGTCCAAGTCCTGGCCCTGCACAGGATTATCCACAAGAGTCACACCATGTGTCTGAGAGCATTGTCCAAAACTTTCTTGAGCTCTGTCAGGCTTGGTGCTGTGACCATTTCCCTGAGGAGCCTGTTCCAGTGCCCAGCCACCCTCTGGGTGAAGAACCTTTCTCTCATATCCAACCTAAACCTCCCCTGACACAGCTTCAGGCCATTTCCTCGGGTCCTGCTACTGATCATCACAGAGAAGAGATCAGTGCCTGCCCCTCTTCCTACCCTCACAAGGAACTTGTAGACTACAATGAGGTCTCCCCTCAATCTCCTCTTCTCCAGACTGCTCCTCAGTAGAGTCCTATATCTCTTTTTACTCTGGACCTGGAATTCCTTTTCCCTAATTTTAACTATGCGAAAGTTAACTTAGGCTGCATCCAATCTAAGCTAGTTGCTTGTGTTTTCTGTTGTCACTGAAACAAATAGGCACTCTCAAAGAACAGAACATTTCACTGATCTAAGGCATGCATTTTATACTTCAATGAGTTACCTTGCTCTCTACATTGACTGGAGAGAACTTGAATGGCAGTCTACAACTGAACTTCTAATGTTAGGTGTCTAACGTTAAATGACATAAATTCCATAGTTAGACTAAGAAACAACAGTTATTTTTAATGGTACTTGAGTCCTTTTGGTAATGTTATCCTTAGGGTCACCATGGCAATCACAGCAGTTTTAACTCAGATCCTGGTAGCAGCTGATAACAGCCATGTGGAACTTAGCGCTGGCTGTCCTGCCTTAATTTTAGGACAAGTCTAGAGGCAGTCTTCATTTTTTGTGAATATTGTGCTCTGTTTTGCTTGCTTACTTCTTGGTGTTTCCCAAATACACTGAGAAGCAGCATCCCAAAGACCAGTGTAATGGTATCTGTTTCAATTATTTAAAGTATACTTTACTGATACTTCAAATGATGATTTTCAATGTGAAGGGGAGGGCCTTTCTGATGATTATCTTTTCTTTCAAGTAAGATTAAGTATTCCGTCTGTAGCATGCTGTTATTTAAAAATTAGTTGTGCATAAATTAAAACTTTAAATCTCTGAGGTTCTTCTGGTTTAAAAAAAACCCTTTTGAACCAGTAGGGGAAGACATCTCTCCTTTTGGCAGGTTCCTTTTTACATTTCTCTGGCCATTTACCCTGCTGTTTTGGTTAGGATGCAAAAGGGGTACTCTAAAACTTCAGACCACAGGCCAATGTAAATGTATTTCTGGCACATCTCCAAGCAGCAGATGCCACAAATGTCGTGAAATAGTCTTATCATGTAAGAATTTCTGTCCTAAAAAAAAGACTAATTTGCTGGTGTTCAAAAAATTTTAGGAACATATCTAAGTAAAACTGATCAACAGCCTTTTGAAGATGTGCCAACATAATCACTGCCAGCTTTACCAAATATTTTATTTATTCCTAGATATTATGTATGCTTAGAAGGGGAGGCACATGCTCTAATTTGATTTCAAGTATTCTGCATTTGTTTAGGAATGAAACTTGAATGTTGTTTATGGAATTCTCCTGATTTGTTGCCATCAAAAAGTGTACCTTAGTCTGTATTGTGGATAGTGTAATTACTATCAAAGAAACCCCGTAAGAATCAAATGTCCTTTCTACCCAGGGCTTGACCCACTGCACTTCAACATCTCTTGCAGGACTTGCACTGAGCCTATGGGACACAAGATAGGGTTTTTACTACAGTGTCACTTTAATAGCAACTCAAAGAAAGAAGTTGCCATCTCGACTTTCCACCTCTCTGGTCAGTCTTCTGCATGGGAGTTGTAGCATCTTGTCAATTAACTCAACTTGATTGCTTTCTGTTTCTTCTCTAACTATGACCCTTTAGCCTTGCCTACTGCACAACACTATTCTTGAGCAATGGGTTTATATAAACTTTCTATCAAAATCATTCTCTTGGAAGGGAAGGTATGTGATAAGGAGTTTCAATACTTGTTCTATCTTTGCTATCTCTTGTGGCTCACAGTAGAATCTGAATCATCATAAAATTGCACCATAATTTTGTGTTTTGTATGATGAACTTCTTTAAAAGAAGGAAAAAAAGACTTGATAATTCCCTACCTAACTCTGTATCTTAAGAAAAAAAAAAGATTGTCATGGATAACAGCAAATTGTTCATCTCTAAAAAAAAGGTGGTGCAACTTTTTTAGGTATAAACTCATCAACATAATTCTAATGCACTATGGTCTCTGTTGTGAGAAATAAGAAATCCTGTGGTCTCCCCCTAAAGAACATTAAAAAAACATTACTGACAGGAAATTGAAAAAGTAATATATGTCTGAATGAATATGACAACTTTTTTCTGATAGAGCAGATAGATAAATGTCACATACAAGTTTCAAAATACATTTAATTTTGCCACCACAATGGATATTCTCTTCATAAAATATATATGAATCAGGTTTGAATCATAAAGCTTGACTGTGATAAACAAATGCATATTTGATAGGTTTCTTATTTTCATTTTTTTTTGAGATGCTAATTCCTTTTTTGAGGTTATTTTTTGTTTACACACCTTTACATTTTTTCATTTCTGAGTGAAGCAGCCTGGGTGACAAAACGTGTGCCTGGATGAACTTTCTTTTTAATCTGAGAAACAGGTTTGGGGTATATTTAGGTTTGGGGGTTTTTTTCCCCTCCTTTTTTTTTTTTCCAGGGGTGAGGGGACAGGGAAGGGAAGATGAGGTAAGAAGGAGAGGCTGGTAGATGCACAGACTCAACTATCATGTTAGTCATCAATGAGTTTTCTGAGCATCATTTAGGATAAAGTGATAGATGCATGCAAGTATTTTCACAGAAGGGACTGGAGGATGAATGATGGTAGACAGAGGATTTTTATATTTTCCCCGCTGAGCAGCAACTCTCTACCTAGAGGCCAAATTGCCCATGTCCCAAGAGGTTAAAAAAAGACTCCTAGTTAAAAGGTACAGAACAAATGGAAGTTTTATGCTCTCAACGCATGAATATACCTTTGGAGGAAGAGAGAGTTAAAGAAAGGAGTGTCCTCTTCCTTTCTTTTTTCAGGCACAGATTCACTGTGGAAGTAGAACTTTATTCCGTGCCATTGGAATATGCCTGTCCTGACAGTGTGAGGGCTTCCTCTGTCTTTTAAACACAGGGTCTACTTCAGCCTTTTCTTTCTCCACTACCTAGCACATCAGGCTTCTAGCCCTTAGCTGGGCTCTTGGAGCCCATCCTGCTGCAAGTGCTCTTGGAGACCTTATCAGCGGTGAATGCAGTGAACTCCAGAGAAAGAAGTCTATCATGTACCTAGAATCATCCCTAAGAATTCTAGTGTTGCATTTGAATTTATGTTAAAGACTGAGGTATAATTAGATTTTACTACCTCATTTAGCAATCTTTTGCTATAAACTCCTCCAGCATTATGAGCGGAACTGAATGACATTTTTTTCATCACTGATTTCTGATAGAAAAATGGCATCGAATATAAATATAAAATGTGCCATTTTGACAAATTTTGTTCAGTAATAATTTAAAGTACAGTGCTGGGATAATATTTAAGTGTCTTATTTTTACATTTTCTGTTTAACAATTTTGTGGGGATTTTTTTCTAGTTTAGAAGGGTTAAAAAGAATGTAAAATATTTCAGGTTTCATCAGAATGGCTCAATCTAGCCTGAAAGTGGGGGTGGTAGGGTGGTGGGGTGTTCAGATTTTTATTTAATTTTATATTTAAATTTATTTTAAATGCCATTTTGAAATGAAAACAAAAATGGACACAATTTTCCACTTTCTTTCCAGAATTACTCATGAGTCATCTGCTTGATTTGCTTGGGGTTGCTCCACTGGGAAAAATGGGTTCTGTAAGAACAGATTGAAGAGAGAGAATCCCTACAGTTTTCTAGTTTCAGTTGAAACCAAAGTCTGAGATAACCACTCACATCCAGATCTAGGCTGCTCAGATACAGTTAGCTGTCCTCAATTTTAAAAGTACTACAGGCTTCAGCTGTAGTTGAAGACCTAAATATCACTCTGCACCATGTTTAAGTCCCAGGGGCCATTGCATTCAGGTCAGTAGATTTACTTTTGATTTTTATTAGCAGAACTCAAGTCAGAGAAAAGCCTGATAACATTAGGCAAACATAGCTCCAAACTGAAATGAAGTCCAGAGATAATGAACATTATCATCAATAAATGAGAAGCCAAGAGGTGAAATCTTCCTAAGAAATATTACCTGGCAATTGGCAGCAGAACCACAGCAAACCATTGAGCACAGCCAAACCACTGGTGTATTGACTGAAGTTCAGTGGCTCTTGTAAATGACTCCTGGGATTCCAGTTATTCAGTCTGGTCCTGACTCATAAGATCTATACTGTGATATAAACCCAGACAGTTTTCTTTCCCTATTTGGGGGCTAAAAATATAGAGCTATTGTGTGTGTCAAGATCAAATACGTTTGCATACTAACGACTTCACTTGAATGAAGAGGGGACAAAAGGAATCTATTGTGGCCTGTGAGACTCAGTGGGGTAGAACTATGAACAATAAATATTTTTGTAGTCCTTAGTACACCCAATGTCACTGTTTTGGGATACTGTGCTATCTTGGCAAATAATATTTCTTTTCTGTCTAATTTCTTCCTCAAAACATATTGGCACTGTACTGGTATCTTTAAGCATACAGAAGGATCAAAGAGTTTTCATCTTTTACTGCATTTTACTATTCTGTGCTCTGCACAGGAAGAAATATTGATACTTTTTCAAAGGTAGTTAATATATTCGTTTCTGTCTCAGAAATGAGCACAATTCCCTGACTTATAAATTTGAAAATCTGCTATTACCCACAATTAAAATGTTCCATACGTGAATTATACTGTGGTATTTACACTTCACTCATCTCTTCACTCTTCTCTGTAATCCACATACACCAGGGAATCTTCTCCACTATTGCTCCAAGATTTAGTAAGCAATACTTTACAGAGGTTTCATATTACTGAGACTACATTGGTTTTTTGAAAAATGTATTACAAGAACACTTGTAAATACAATATGCGTTTTGAAAATCTTTAAAGCTAAATTTCATTTTACGGTTGTTTTTTCCCCCCTTTCACATCAGCTTTGTTCTTCTTATAGAAGATTCCACCATTTTTAGTCCTATTAATTAATATTGCTCCTTGGATTTTTATCAAGGAGACTACTTAAATGAAGACAAAGCCTGAATGAAGGAAGCAATATCTGATGGTCTTACAAGTAATTTTACACTTTCATATACTAAAGATATTTGTAGTTAGATTCTCCGCTTCTGTAAGGCACCAAGTACAGTACATCACTTTACAAGGAGCCTTCTTCCTTCATTTGCATCTTTTCCACATTAAGGCATTACATAGCAGGAGAGTGAGGATGAATCTGTTGAACTTAGCATCGTTAGGCTGGTAGACTTGGCAGTGTTAGGTTTATGGTTGGATCTGATGATCTCAAAGGTCTTTTCCAACCAACATGATTCTATGGTTCTAAGAGTGGACTGACAAAGCGAAGCTGTAGAAGTGCTCTGAATGTTCCTGTGGAGGAACATCTGGGATAATAAGAGAGCTGTAACTGTAACTGTGAATGATGCCCTCTGAATTTGGTAAGGATCGTTATGCAGTGCAATTCATTGAGGTCCAGTGATGCCTCAGCCGTCACAGCTGCAAGAGGAACTTTCGCAAAACAGTAGCTCTAGGGAAATATTTAAAATAAATTATAAACATAAGGGTCTGTTCTAGGACTATCATTGCATTTTTTCCCCAGCTTTTGGCATGATTTTAAACATTCTACACAGTATTTAAAATGATGGTAATGTATTTTCTTTTGGTATTGGGAGCATTTCAGTACTGATGAAGTTAAAGTAGCACCCCCTTTGTTCTTCCCTCAGGAACTTGTTTTCCCAGTAAAAATTATCGGAAAGTGCAGCAGTAGTATCCCACTTGAAAGCCTTGATAGAGTGCATCACAGTCTTCAGTCATCTTGACTAGGAGGAATATAGCATCCCCTTCCTCCAAAGCCAAGAAAGTAAAGAAGTCCCTCACCTTTGGTCCTCTGCAGGTCACAGCTGAAATCTTTTTAGGACTGATACAGAGGCAACATGCAAAGATAGAAAATATACAAACTGTCTGTGATCCTCAACCTTCCACAGAACTGGCCTCAAGGATCTGGGACTCTGCTGCCAGCAGAAGAGAAACACGACACAGTTTCAATTCATTTCAAAATACATAAAGAAATTTCAATATGCCTGTCTATATCAGGAGCATGTTGCTTCAGTACAGTAACAATGTAGGTGCTGGAGATGGGATTACCTCAGGGACACTGCTGCTTAAAAAGAAAATCATAATTATTTAAGTCTTTCTTAGGTAGACTTACAGATCGGGCCTGAATGGAACTGGTAATTAAGCTGCATGTTCTACTCACAGGTTCATAAACACAGTCTCTTTCTATATCTTCCCTAAATTTGAGAATTATTTAGTTATATTTAACTGTAATTATTTAGCATTTGTTTTAGTATGAACATCTTGAATGTACAAAAATTAATTATTTTGGCCTGAGACAGACTCACATCTCTGTATAATCTACCACAAACAAATGTCTTCTGGCTAATGGAAATGGAGCAGTGACCAAATGCTGGATATTCATCTACAGACCCACAGGAAGCTACCTCCTGAGTTAAGTGCTATTGCACCAGGAGAATATTTTTTCTTGAGGGGGATGTTAGGACTAGTCATTTGTAGCAGATACTATCACATATACTTAGGGATAATTAATACTTAGTATTAAGTATCTGTATTACAGACCTTATAACCATGTTTTTTATCAGGTGGTGTCCAGAGTGGAAATTTAAGTCAAGCTCTAAGATGTGAGCAAAACACCTTTCTTTCCCTTCGGTCTGTTAGCTCAGGTGAAATGGATTAATGATGTATTTGATAATCTGGGATACTGTAGCCATTGTGCTTTCAAGCAGTGAAACATACCCTCCCCTACTAACATTCACAAATAAAACCAGCTAAGGGTATTTTCAGTGAGATAGCCATCTTTGACATAAAAAACTCCCACCTTTATACGGTATCTCTTCTTCATAAATCTTAGGTAGCCTTACAGAAATTACTTAAGGCAGGGAGGTAAATAGTATTTATACAAACATATTACAGATGATTAAATGGAGGCCTGGAATTTTAGAAACTTTCCAAAGGTGAGCTGGTTGGCAGAGCAGCATGCTGAACCAGCAGCCAAAACAACTTTCACAAGGTGTAAAGGACTAAGGTATGGTTTATATTTGGTTGGCAAATTTCCAAGGAGGCATTGGTACTGAAAGGAGCAAGCAAATGTCTCATGAATGTGTGACAAAAGAAAGTTATGTTTAATCTCAGGAAGGACTTTTTTTCCTAGATATTCAGATCCAGAAACTTGGAGTCAGGACCATTTTTCATTCAAGAATTTGTGTGTGACGTATCTAAATTTTCCCAGTCTCTTTCAGTGAAAGGAATTTTTCCCTCTTTTCCTCAATGCCCATGTAATTGTGTAGCATTATAACAAAATTCCACTTTACAGGCTGGAATATTGGTTTCCATAATGATATCCATGGTAAGGAGATAATCTAGGATGGTTTGTTCCACCATAGTCATACTGTGATAAGTGTTGTGGGTTGTTTTTAGTAGTCTGAAAATTGCTTGTTGAAGACATGCATGCCCTGCAAAACTGAAAAATGTTTCAGTAGTACATTTGTATACCACTGCCCAGGTTTGCACAGTTACTCGTCTCAGCCTTGCCCTGAACTTTTGCAGACTATCACATTAAAAGTTGCAAATCTTAATTAAGAAGGCCAGCACTTATATATTTTATTTAACTAAAGTCTTGGTCATCTAAAATTGTAGACATGTCATCTGAAGTAGGGCATGACTTTGTATTTAGAAGAATGTCTAGTTGTACAGGTGCTATGCTGAAGTTATGGGTTGACAGACAACTACTGTATCATTTGTAGTCATTGCATCTGTGCAGCAAGCTCAAGATTTATAAAAGTATTTGGAGAAATATGGTTGTATAATAACAATGCTGAGTATCATTGCTACTGATTGATTGCAATATTTATTGGCCTTCTTGTAATGAATTTTGGCTAAATCTGAAATAATTAAATGAATACCTCATTAATTTCATCCTTAAGAATTACTGAGATATTTGGTGATCTCTGATAAATATTTTATATACTGTATGTCATTTAATAGTGAGATGATGAGAGTAGATTATTCAAGAATATATTGATGGTCTAGAAATTCCTTGGCCTGTAATCTAATTAAAGACCTCTGGTCCTAAAGATTGCATCAGAAGATTATTTGATAGTTAGTGATTTCAGTCCAGTTTTTCACGGAGAAGTATCTAAGAAAACATCCATTGCTATTCTAAACAGACAAGTTACCAACAGAATAAAACATCATCGTTAGGCCTTCAAAGTAATTTTTCCGAAATACAATTCTGTTTCTTCAGGAAATTTCATCAATGAAAATGAGAAAGAAAAATAACTATTTGAGGATGCCAAATTTAACATACATTTGCAAGACCATAATACTTCTGGTAGAGTAGCTTTCTTAGGAACAGCATCACAAGATGAAGAAGTGACAGCAGTGACTACCTACTGAAGGCAGTTAAGAGAATGCCATCACCTTATTTGAGCTACTTGTCTATGCAGAACAAGTTGAAAGGAGCAATCAAGAGAAAGAAATAAAAGTAGAGCACCAGAAATACTCCTGCTCACCCAGATGCAAACGTTGGCAGTAGTGTGCCACATCCCTTTTTAAGAAGAGTAATATTAAAACCTGAAAAATTAAACCCACATTATTTCAGTGAGAACTGTTGTGGCAGTAGAGGACACTATCTTGTTCATATCTATACAAGGTTATGTCTCAATAGCAGCTCTTATTTTAAAACC
This sequence comes from Pseudopipra pipra, assembly GCF_036250125.1. Lineage (NCBI taxonomy): Eukaryota > Metazoa > Chordata > Aves > Passeriformes > Pipridae > Pseudopipra > Pseudopipra pipra. Next base: position 101,039,124 of record NC_087549.1, read on the forward strand.
ACAGGATCAAAGAGCAGTTACTAAAACCTGCCTCATTCTGGCTCCTGACCTCTAGATAGCATCGCTGTAGTGGGCCAGTACAGTGCAATACAACACCAAGTAGCAAAGCTAGTTCCAAATAAGCTGATAAGGATGCCATAGCATGGTGTCGTGGTTTGAGCCGCGCTCCCCCCACCCTCCCCGGGGAGCTGGAAGTGGTTGGTCCCAGGTGAGTTTCTGACGTGGGAACAATTGGAGCTGCGTTTCGCCCCTCTGACATTAGCATATTACAACAGCCGGAGGAAGCTGCTGGCGTAGCTGGAAAATCGGGCAGCTATGTAAGTGCCAAGGGGAGTCCCCCCGAGTTTGGGGGAGCCCCTGGGCCCCTGCTGCCCTAGCCCAGCCAGGGCTGCGGGAGCTTTTCGCCGTTCCCCCCCCAGCTGCCAGCGGGGGCGGCGGCACAGCCCCGAGCGGGCAGCCGGGGCTGGAGCTGGGCCCCCAGTGGGCAGGCACGGCACTGGAACGAGAGGGAAACTCCCCACGAGTTTTCCAGCCGGCCTCATCACCTTCCCCCACTGCAGGGGGAGAGGTGGTGAGGAGCAGGCTGAGCCCTGCAGCAGCCACGGAGTAGCCCGGGACAGGCTAGAGCGGCAGCCGTGACGCCGGTGCGGAGGCGATGGACCAAGGCCATCCGGCCCTGGCCTGGAGTGAGCCCCGGTGAAGAAGCAGCGACAGCAACGCACAGCACAGAACAGAGCGGTCCTAGAATATGGCATAGAGCTAAACCAAGCACGTTTTTCTGGGAAGAGACTCTAATGAAATTTCGGGCAAAACCTAGAAAAATCCTGCGACCTGGGGGAGGAAGAATGAATCCAGCATGGAAGAGTCTTTGAACCTTACCCCCTGGGAGGAACCTTCACGAAGCAGGGAAAGAAGACTTAAAAACTTTGGCTCCCTGTAGCTCCTGTTGAAGACCTGGTGCAGCAAGTGTTCCCTTGCAGTCCAGGAGGAGCTGCTCGACTGAGGCCGAGCAGTTGGTGGGGGTGCAGCCTGACCCCCAAAACCCCGATTGAGAGACTTTAACTATCGCCCTGAAAACTTCTCCTGAACTGACGTGGGAGGGTCCAGGGGTGGTAGAAATTGTGTTAATGCTGTGTATTTATTTATTCTTTAGTTTAAGTTTCTTTATTATAGTTTTCTTACTTAAAATTGGTGTATATCTATATATGTATTATAATATTTATTGTGTTAGTAATTTTAATATTAATTCCCTTTCCCCATACTGAGTTGTGTCTGTCTGAAAACTTCTCTTACACTGAGGCAAATTGTGAGGACTTGGAAATTGGATTTTTGGGAGCTTTCAAACTACAACGTATGGAAGCAACCTAATCACATTGGCACACATTGTGCTGGGCCTAATTAGGCTTGCTGAGAAAGGGCAATTTGTTTCCCAAGCTATCCTTCAATAGCTCAGCATGGCAGTGATGCCTGAGAGCTTTTTCTGGGTTTTTTAACTTTTATAGATTTTAGAAGTAGATGTATAGTGAATGTAGATTTTAATGTAGCTATATTTAATCCCTTACCCTTAGCATAATGTTTACACATACCCAGCCCTATTATCCCATTTGATATCAATCCCTAAGGCCTGAACCAGAAGCGTATTGCGAAGCTTAGAGATGCCTACATTTTCTTGTGCTGTATGTCCAATATGTTAGATTCTGATATGGCTGAAAGCAAGTCCACTCTTTCTGTTATGAAGGAGAAGTAGTAGTAAATAATGTTATTTCCCAGAAGAGACAATCTTTCTTCTAAATTGTTTGTAATCTAAAGATACAAATTAATGGTAGGGTTTGTATATGAAGCCCATACAGACAACTTGAAAAGGTTGAGAAATTTTATTTCAGAGCAGGGATTTCTCATCTCTGAGATGCTTGATACTTAGTTGATATTGAAATCCTCAGAGAGGCCAAGTAACTTCTGTAGACAACTATGAAAATCTCAGTCCACATGGAAAGAAAATAGAGGTGAATGAATATTTACCAAAATATTTCCATTGTAATTAATTCTAGAAATTCATGCTTTTGGCCCACTTGCTTTGAATTCAATTCCTGAGAAAATGAATACCATTACTTCCTGTTTTTAAGAGGATGTACAAAAAAACTAAAACCACACATACAAAAGTGTGCTTGCTTGTATACACCCTACAAGGATCTGCACAGCAATCAGGAAAGCTGTTTGTGGTTTGGGAGACAAGCAGTAAAATGCTAAAAGCAGTAATTTGTGAATTCTTTTTGTGATCATCAAACATTATTAGAAATTATGGCTATTTTGTCATAACGAATATGTTATGACCTATGTTATGAAATATGGTATGGCTGTTTTGTCATAACATATCGTGGATCTATTGTCATAACAAAAATATTGCTAAAATACTTTATACTAGATATCCATCAAATAATTTTACATAAGGAATACTTTCATAAGAATCTCGTTAGCTGATTTTCAGCAATGCTTTGGACCAGTAAACCTAATTAAAACCAGCAGCTGCATTGCTCAACTCAGAGAACTATGACCTCTAAGGGTCCTTATGCCTGACTTAATTCTTGTTTTTAAAAAGAAGCTAAATCTGAAAAGTAGATTGTTTAGAAAGAACAATTCAGCAGACACTCAACATAATTTTTAATCTTTAATCTGATAATTATATATCTTTAGATTTTTCTAATGAGAAAATATTGTGTTATTCACAATGTTTGATAAAAAATGCATTCTTTTTTATAACTGTACACATGCCGCTGCTACCAGAACATAATAGTGTTTGCTTGAGGAAAATTTCACCACATAATTCCTACAGTGATGACTAATAAGTTCCTTTATAGTTTGATGTTAGTGTACAAACATTATTTTCTAAAAAATAAAGCACTGAGAAAGTCAGGCAGAATGTTGGACTTAAGGTTCCATTATGATACTTACAAACAATAAACCATCCAATATGTTTTATGATATACGAACAATACTTGAAAATTAAAATTCCTTACATGAAACGATGACTCAGAAGTACAGTATCATAGGTGCCTATTTCTGGTGTCACTATTCAATGCCTTGTTCTCATAATAGCATCTTGTTTTGTCTTCTTTCTGAGTTCTCATCAGGAAATATAATGCAACAAAGGAAATTTGCAAGATCTGCATGAATTGATACTACTTCTAATTTGAAAGACACAGGCAGCCTTGGTCTTATCCTGTATGAGTTGAAGAATCATGTTGTCATTACTTGAAAGAATGAGATGGAATAGCATTACTTTCATAAGAAGTCTGCAAATTGTATTGCTTGTATTCATGATTCCAATTTTTCAGTGTGTAGATTTGCAGCATATTGCATATATGCAGTACAGTGCATATAAATAGCTGGGTTTCTTGATATAAATATAATAAATCCTATATTTTTGAAATGTACATATCTATGTGTTTATAATTTATATAGGTAGTGTATATATTTACAAATATCTCTGTGATTAAGAAAGGGGCAGCTGCACAGAAGCTAAAGAATCCTGTGCAGATTCTCATTATTCTACCTTTTCCTCAGTCATTTTCTCCTTAGATTATTTCCTTAAAGTAACTCATACTGATACCATACAAGAAGGAACATATCTCTCAACAGAAGCAGCTTCTGAGAGAAGTTTGCAAAACTGTAGAAAATTATAGAATCATAGAATGATTTGGGTTGGAAGGGACCTTCAAGATCATCTAGTTCCAACGTCCCTGCTGTGGACAGGGACAGCTTCTACTAGACCAAAGCCCCATCCAACATGGCCTTGAACGCTTCTAGGGATGGGGCATCCACAATTTCTCTGGGCAACCTGTTCCAGTGCTTCACCATCCTCACAGAAAAGAATTTCTTCCTAACATCTAATCTAAACCTCCCCAGTTTGAAGCCATTACCCCTTGTCCTATCGCAGATCCCTTATCTTACATGCACTTGTAAAAAGTCCTTCTCTAGCATTCTTGTAGCCCCCTTTAGGTACTGGAAGGCTGCTGTAAGTTCCCCTCAGAACCTTCTCCATACCAAACAACCCCAGCTCTCTCAGCCTGTCTTCATAGTAAAGGTGCTCCAGCCCCTGATTCATGGCCCTTTTCTGGACCTGCTCTAACAGGTCTTTCTAGTGCTGAGGACTCCAGATCTGGAGGCAGCACTGCAGGTGGGACTTGGGAGCAGAGTGAAACAAGTACTTCCCTTCATCTCTTTTGATACAGCCCAGGATGTGGTTGGCCTTCTGGGCTGCAAGATCATGTCCAGCTTCTCATCCACCAACACCCCATTGTGTCTATGGTGGTTTGTCTCATTTTGCTGAAGAGTTTTTCTGCTGTTTCTTTTATGTTTCCCCTGTTTTTCTGTTTTCTTTTTATATTGTTCTTCTGTTCTAATTATTCAAAACTGAATAATTAACCTTCAATATTTAAAGGGTTGTAACATTGATAAAATTGGAGAGATGTTCATTTTGATGATACTACTTTATGTCAGCCCTGGTTGACAGTAGAAACAAACTTGTGTAGTTGGTCTTTGATTTTACTTACTCTTTTCAGAGCAGAAATAAAGGCAGTTGGTGAACCATCCATTTGGCTACAGTTTATAATATTCCTTAGGTTGTACTAGGAACACAGTGAAGCAAGGCATCATCCCTGTTTCTGATGAGAGAAGAGGGAGAAGAACTTAATAAAAAAGAGCTGTATGCTTCATTTTTGAGTATCATAATAACTTCACTTAGTGTCAAAACACAATTGGTTTATTAGGAGCCCCAAGAAAAGACTCGCTACTGGGAAATCAGCAATTAGTCCTTCATGCAGTTATGAAAAATCTGATTTTGTATCTGCAGTGTAAATGGTGCTGCAATTAGACATTTATCTCAAGAAGTTATGAACGGTCACTCAGCTTCTGCCTGCAGTTTCAGCCTATATATTACAGCAAAGTAAACCACAACAGCAATTAAATATAAAGAAAGAATAAGAATGGATATTATTTTGTTATTTTTTCTTAAGGATAATTTGTTTAAGGGATCACTTTTGAGAGATCATATGTTTCTAATTTATTTTTAAGAAGAAACCTTTACTGAGCAAGGCCAAAATCCATTTAAAGGTACAATACTGATTAGACTTCAGTTAATCAGTGCTAGGACATTATGCTGCCATTGGGCGTAACATTTGTAGATATTATTGATATGCTGAGGGTTTGAGATTTTTCCTCTCCATTGTCTTGGCAATGGTAGATTCAAGTTGTTAAGATTTAAGAAACCCGATCTCAGATATCTTGAAATCCTAGAATGCTAAAATCACACCAACAGATTAATCAATGGAAAATATTAGATGATGTTAAAAAAGACCTGAAACTCCTTTTAAAGTTAGAAACAAATGACTTGTAAAATTTAGTTAATATTGGGAAATATAAAAAAACTTTAAAAATTTTCTGTAAAAATTGCTCTCTAAGCAGCTCAAGATACAATTGATGTATCTATTAATCAATCTATTAAACAAAAATGAAAGAAACATACTGAATACTTGAAGAGAAAATCTGACTCCACCGAAATTCTGGTAACACTCTGTTACCAGAACAGGTAGCACAGGCCCTGTATATGTGAAAAAGTGGAGGTCTGAATTTACATTAAATATCTCAGTACAATTTCCACCTGTGCTGCATTTTGTGCCTATGTGTAGAACCTGTACCTCAGATAGAGACAACCTGGTGTCATTTATTTTGATCAGCAGTGCTCTGCAGATTACTGTGCCTGACTCCCTTAGAGAAGCATTGACAAGGGGGTCCCTTGAATTAACCCTTGGACCTTCAAAACTTTCTGATTGTTGTTTTGCATACAACACCTGTTTTGCAGCTCATCTGTGAACAGTGTTTGCTTTCAGTTGTATGATGTATAAAAGGAATTGTGAAAGTCACATGCATAGTGTAAAAAAACCCCAAAGTATTCAAATTATATTTTAGTAGATGAGGACCTCTAGGGAGGTGGGACTTTTTTTCCTCAAGAACACCTTTGACAGGTGGAATTGTTTATGAGTTTGAGGCCAAACATTGACAGAGTAAGAAGCCACTTCTGCTGTGTCTCAGAGAAGTTATAGATGTCTTATCCCTGTAAGTGTTCAAGACCAGGTTGGATGGGGCTTTAAGCAACGTAGTCTAGCGGAAGATGTCACTGCCCATGACAGTTGAACTAGATGGTCTTTAAGAGGCTCCTTCCAACTCAAACCTTTCTGTGATTGTGTGATTCTATAAGTATCTTGTGAGATGAGTCCCTGTCACGTGCTATTCCTGAATTGTCCTTAAATATAATCTGAAACAGCAGCATTTCCTAGAAAGGAGCAATGCCTCCCAACTAGGAAAATCACTGACAATTAAACAGTCTTTACTGTGGCACACCAGTGCCTCAAGCCTGTGACATTTTATTTCTTTAAGAGATTTAAATGTATCGAAACCATAAATTGTCTTCAACTTCCACAATAATTTAAGAGGACAGATTAGCAAGGCCCAGGGTGAAATTTCATACCAAAATTAAAAGGAAGGAGCATCTGGCTCAGCATCACACAAGGTTTGAGGTAGGGATCCAGTTGCAGTACTCCTTACATGTGAACTAATGAGCTGTTAGGATATTTAGGAGAGGGTACTTGGACAACAGAGAACTTGAAAGGGGAAACCTGAATCTGATTTTAGCCACATCAAAGCTGCATGCAGTAAAGAGTAACCAGACAAGATTTTACCTGAGTTCGGTGTAAAATGGAATAAAACCTTCTGAAATCTCAGCAAGTTTCAGGAAGTGAAAGAGCTGTTTCTCATTTGGATTTACCCTTGGCTTCTACAGTAACACTCTTGAGAGTATTTGTCCTTCTGGAACACTTCTCCCATCTGTGTTTTCCCTGCTCCATTTCTGGCTGTGTGCATGTACAGCATGCCTTGTACACTGTGGTGTGTGACACACATTAATACGTATAGATAGCCTTCTGCTTCTGACCTTACAAACTGTCCACTTCAGCATTGTCATTCTATGAAATGTCCAACTGCAGTCCGAGAAATGCATTTTAAATGTGAATGCAAACATTTCTATTACTGATAACACCAGCGCAGCACTTTTTGCTTTGCTGGGATTAGGACCTTGATAGTTAAAGTTGCATTGGAGTAATGACGCTCCAAGGTTGCGTCCTTTACAGACACGGCAAAGGAACGGGAGGCCTTTGCTATGTCTCTGCTGATAAAATTAGGAAGAATTATTCCATGTGTTTGGTGAGATTATATTAAAGTGGAAGTATATATTTGTGGCCCATAAATATGTTAGGTCACAGAAACTGTGAGAAATTTACGTGTTGCAAAATGTTGCAGTTATATTTCATTCATGCTGAAAGTCAGATTTTTAGAAAACAATCTGAAATCTGATAATGATGTAAATAAATGCCTCTCTCCTCAGTGAACAGCCATATTCTCACATGAACAGCTGCTGTTCAGCTAGGGACACCTTAAAAAATAAAATTAAAGTACTATGATCGGCAAAGAGAAACTCACAGGAAATTCCAGCTTAGAAGGCTAATTCTGAATATGCTCCACCATGGTTCACTTTCATGCTCTGTAAAATGGGGATAATAATCTTTATTGATCTGCCTACCTTTTAGCAATGCATTAAGAAGAACTTAAATGGTATCTTTACAGTCTTTTTGAGCAGACTGATATATGCAGCTCTTACAATACAGCTTAGTAGCTAGGCTTGCTATTTTATCAGGTTCTCCCACAGGAGAGCTGTCCTGCTTTTCTTTATGGTTCTCTAGTCTTCCCATGCTAACTTCTAACTGGGCAATTGTGGTAAATTGATGATGACTTCAGCACCTATCACTTGTTACCTGACCTACCATAGCTAACCAAGTGTGCTCTTTTTGCTCCAGGAGTTGGTTTAAGTTGTCACACTGTACTTCACGGCTGAGCCAACCTAGAGACACACCATTGGGGTGTGACTGCTGAAGCATAAGTCACTCAGCAGGACCCTGTCACTTGATCGAGTCATGTCTTAGCCTAATAATGGAAGAGGGTGATCCTCTGATGAGAGCTGCCTGCCCCTCCAGCTATGCCTGAGTTTCTTGGATGTTATTGCATGATGCTTTCTTGAGGCTGGATTTTCTGGGGTTGTTGTATCTCACCTCTGGTGACTTAGATAAGCAGAGGTCCTCAGAGATCTCTGGTACTCTTCACCACACAGTTCACACCTGTATCCATTTTATATCTTTAGCAAGAGATTCGGAGTTGTTTCTCTAGTTTTGCACTTGCACAAAGTAACTTAGTGGTCTGTCCTCAAAGCTAACTGATGTTTTCACTAAACAGTTATTTTACAGCTAATTTTACACTGTATTGTACAGATTCCATTGATATAATCTAAATTAATTGTTGAAATCAATAGGAATTTTATATGTTTTGGTTTATATATTTGTTTTGGGAACAAACTTGGTTTTGAGTTTCATTAGAAACACTTCTGCCTATTTTTATGAGCAAACTACTATGTGACTAGCGCTGTCTGTACTTCTCTTTCTCTTTCCATCCATCCCTCTCTCCATACGTACTTAATGGCTTTGAAACAGCTGATCAGTTTCAACAAAACTTATCAGAAACAAAGGGATCTAAAAAAATTATTAAACTCCCAAATGGAATGAGAATCGGCAGACAGACTGAGGAAAGCTGCCCTGTTACTATCTCCACTGAGGAAAAAGAAGGAGAAAACAGCCATAATCCACTCTCTTTCTCAGCACCAAGTAGGTCTATACTAGTCAATGTATGTGGTAAGGGATATAGGGCAACTGGGATCATTCTAGTGGGAGTCAAAATGGACCCATCAAAGTATGGTTGGTGCTGGAGATAAAGAGGAGTAAGCAAGGTTTCTGGAGAAGGAAGACTATAAACCTTACAATAGGGTAGATGTTTTCTAGCTGGCTATGATACAGAGAGAGGAGGTATGGTGAAGGAAATAGAGATGTGTTTTGCCTTTTTTTTTTTACTTTTCCCATTGCAATAATCCTATGACTCCAGCTTCATATGTTGCTGTTTGAAAATAAACAAAAAGTTTGGGTTTAGTCCCAAGTTTTATCAGAAGTTTTTTTCAGATGTTCTAATACTTGTAAAAAGAATCTTCCAACAGCATGTCTTTTTTCAGCCTAGAGGCTTATTGACTGACAAGCTTTCTTACAACATCTGTTTGACATCTCATCCTAATATTAGTTTTACAGTCACATTCACTGTATTCCCAAGTCTGAGATGTCATAAGTGTCTCTTTCTGCAAGTACTTGCCCCAGAAATGTTACTTAATATATTTTATCTAACATCAGTCCTCTTGTTGTGTTGTACTTCATAGTTGTCATCCAAAACTGGCTGCATTTTTATGAATGTATCTTAATAAGGCATGTCCTGAAAGGCACCAGTATCCCTCTGTTCCTTCCTGAGATCACATGGTAGTAATGGGTGGTCATCTAGAGTACTAGGAATCAGTAAGTCAAGGAAAATTACACAGGCATTACACAGTTAGTACCATTGTACGGATGAGTTGTAGAAAGAAGGACAAAAACACTGATATTTGTATCTATTTCACTCTATGTTAAAATATGAGGTGGGAACAAACCATGATGCAGGGCCCCAGGCTTGGCCCAGCATTTGTTTCATACATTCTCAGCCACGGCATATTGTTGCAGGTGACAGTGGACAGTGGCAAAATGTACAGGTGATATGTGACATGACAAATGAGTTTGAAAGTCCTCATTACCCCAGTGAAGGAATGGTTGTTTCCCACCCTCAGCCTGTCTTACCTGTCTCTCTGTGTTTATTTCACTTAAGTTTGACTTAACATGCATAATATAAGTAATCACGTGTGGTAAGTATATGTGGCAAGTGTGCATTTTCCCTATGTTGTTTTTTCCAGATTATTGGAACAATCCCATTGATGCCTAATCCAGTCCCCTCCAGCCAGGCGGCAGGTGGAGCTCAGGGACTTCAGGTGCAGCCGATAACTCCACAGTTACTGACCAATGCCCAGGGTCAAATCATCGCTACTGTCATCGGCAACCAGATACTCCCAGTGATCAATACCCAGGGAATAACACTATCGCCGCTCAAACCAGGCCAGCAGGTAAAGTGTCTGTAGACTGAATGATTTTCAAAACAGACACACAGAAATCTTCTACTTGTCAAGGACACTCTTGTGGCCTCTCTAAAAACCCTCAGTTCTTTGTCATTTTTAATAACAAAAATTAATTTCTAGTGTATTACTGCATACTATATACATAGTTATTAATAATGTCATATTATATAATTTACTTATACATCCAAGAATTATCCACTTATTCTTTTTCTTTTCTTTTCAAGGTCAATATAGGGCCAACTGAGATATTTTCTGCAGTGAAAGTGTAATAGGATTATGAGACAGGAGAGACCCACCTGGCCTATGAAGTTGAGTACCTTAGTTAGTGGTCACCTAGTAGGCTGGGGCTTGAAATGATTCGGAACATGCAAGGAATAAAATGTCTGTCACTTAAATGTTCATCTTAGCATCTCTGTTGCTGGTAGTACTTTATTGCCAGTCCTGCCTACACCTCTAAGCACAGGTAACAGCTTCTTGTATGCTGTTGAAAATCCCAGGACACCCTGAACTCCAAACCAATGATTTTATCTTTTTTTTTCCCAAATCTTCATTCGTGAAGCTTAGCCATGATTTTTTCAAATTTAGAAGTAGAGAACCAATGGATCTCTAAGGTGACTTTCTGTTTGTTTTGAAAAGTTTCCACATCCGAATGGTTACATGATTTTTTTCCCCATCTTATCCTCCGTAGTATCTAGCAGAGGCATTTTCCAAAGCACTTGTCATTTATCTAACTATTTTCTTTAATGGGAGCATACTTGCACTACTGATGAGTGCTTTTGCAATCATTGCATGTATATGGTTTCAAACAAAGTAGGATGGATGGGAGGGCAGGCTTTGGGTTCTCCACACAGGAAAGCTTGACAATAGAATAAGAAACTCAGTAGTTTACATTTGGTTTCCTGGGTGTGTGTAGGGTGGGATATTTCTTTCTGAGTCAGTCCCCTGAAGAGATTAGATCTTTCCCTCCTTTATGGGGGAAGCTCTCAAAAATCATAGCAATCCTGAGATCCCATTTGAAATACATACAATTTAGAAGTAAAGCGGAGGATAGAAGACCTGTACTATTGCCTGAGACATTCTCATCTGCAGGACTCACCTTCCGAGTCCTGCAACAAAGCAACTTGTTCCAGGCAATGTCTGCCAGTAGTGTCAGTGGGCAGAGAGGGGACAGAGGTGTGACCATTTTCTGCACAGCTCGTGGCGCTGGGCTCAGATAAAGGGACAAACTGCTGGAAGCTGCAGTTTGCTGACTGAGCGGAGTGCAAGGCAGAAAGCTCTGTTTAGCTACATCATGATGTATTGTACTAATTCACCCAACCTCTGCACTCGTGACACGATCAGCAGGCAGCGATCAACAGTCGTAGAGAATTGGTTACGTCCAAGAGCCTTAAGCTGGTCTGCCCAGCAGTGCCGTGGAGGTAGAAAACATTGTTTTGCCAATGCCAGTTTCACAGGGTTCACCCTTTGCCTGTTACACAGAGTCCTGAGGTCCCAGGGGTTGCAGGAAGGGCCACCAAATAACATGGTTTCCTTACTTTGGATCAGATTCTCTTGGAGCTTGATCAAGATGGTATTATTGATTGGGGAGGGGAAAAAAAAAGTAGTGCAAACACTATATGAAAAAATAGTACATGTTTTTATTTGTATAGGAACCACAGAATGTATGTATTTGTGCTCCCTCTACTGGCTCTTCTGATTTTACTGAAGGAAGTCAGAGGAAATTTTGCCGTGAATTTCAGTGGGAGCAGAAAAGAGGTATGAGAGCTAGATTTCCCTTAGGAATAATGCTGACGGACAGTGAAAAGCAATTGAGCTAGTACTATACAAGCTGTCGTAGTATTTGAAAAGTGAATAGATTTACATGAAGTTTAAGGAGACCCTGAATTTATTTTATTGCCTGGGTAAAGATTTAGCCTAACTGCAGTGTTTGGGTAATGATAGCGTATTTAGACATACAGTTTAAAATCTCATTTTCAGAAGAATTGAGTGAGTGCTTAAACCCAGAGGCCTCAGCAGGAATTCAAAATATTTTTGAAAATGGTGTCACATGGCATTTGGTATCTTGTAACTTGATGAAACTTCAGAATGGGGAAAGATTACAACACAAGTTTGAGAAAAGTTTTTAGAATGTCATGGAGAAATGAATGCAGGAAATAAATAATGTAGTAAAAATGTTTCAGTTACAGATGATCCTAGTTTAACTTTCAACTTGTCACTTCCTTGGAAACTGAGTACTTCAGGAGAAAAAGAGGTGATTGCAAGCAATGATAGTAAGCTGCTGCTTGTTAGCTGAGTCACAGTAATGGAACCTTTGTAAACTGCTCCAGTTGCTAAGTAATGTGTGCTAGTGCTTACTTTTGCCTGATGACTGAAGACTTAAATGTCTCAGATATTGGTTTTAGTCAGCTTTACTTAGGTAGACTACATGTGTTATTTATTCATACAACTTTTTCAAACTTGACAGACTAAAACCTCAATGTCTCCTCATGGAAATGAGTTCATAGATTACTTACATGTAGCGTAAAGTGGTGTTTCTTTTTTTGTGCTATAAATAGGTTGCTTTTTAATGTACACGAGCAAGTCTGTTGTAGCCCTATTCCTCTGGTCTTTAAGTATAAATAGAAGTTTTTGATTTATGTTCTTTAAACTACCTACAGTAGGGATTGTTCCTCTTCAAATTACACCGAGTAGGTAAATCTTCAGGTTTTTTGCTATTTTCCAAGAGTTTGCTAATCTAAGAAGCGCTGTCTGTGCACACATCAAGAATTCTCCAGAAATTGCAGCGGCTTTCTAAAGCAGGCAGCTGTTTGCACTCCTGTTTTAGTCTGTATCCTTTTTATCTCTGTTCATAAACAAGTTTTTCTTTGCCTTTAAAACTTTTTACTGCCCATCTCCCAAACGTTTCAATTTCCACATTAATCTCTTCAAGATTTTTTGATCAGAACTGGATGCCATGGTCACAGCGAGGATTCATCACTGTTCTACATAATAACATTATAATATTTTCAGCATTATTTTCTTTCTTTATCTCAATACAGTCTAACATCCTGCTTTTTTTTCTCTCTCTGTTCACTGAGCATTTTTTCAATAAGCAGATGTATCCACCATAATACATCTTTTCTTCCCCAATTGTTAACATGTGTATCTCTAAAATGGTTCCTTTTGATGTGAATCACTTTGCACTGATCTACTCTGTATTTCATCTGTTGTAATGCTCCCCTGGCATGTTGTAAACAGGATCTGTAAGTTATTCATGGTATTCTGTACTAACTGAAGAAATTCATGTATTCTTCCTGATGATTCAACTTCACCACTGTTCACCATATTTTGTTGCTTGTTGCTGAAACCATTTAAAAATTAGGTATAAATCCTTTGTTCTTTACTTGTAGTCTCCTTTCTTGAAAAAGGATGATTTATTCCCTAATTTTATGTTTTTTGCTTTATAAGCTCTTTGTGTACCATAATAGAAGAGTACCTTGTTACCTTAACTTCTGCACTTCCTCCATGCCTCTGGAGAGGGATTTTGTCAAAATGGAGGTTGTATGGCCAAATGCACATTGTTTTCAAGAACAGATGAGCTCGTTGTAACAACTTGTTAGCATTGCCATTGACTATCAGATTTGAAAACTTTGTTTCAAAGTATTCTTTCATATCTTTAAGAACACAATGTTAATACAGCAGAGCTGACAGAAGAACTTGAAATTGCAGTCCTACAGAATTTAGGAAAGGATGCACTTTGCTTGACTTAAAGCAATTATGTGTCTGGTGTAAGATAGTTAACTGGATTTCCGGTGTAGACATAGACAAGGAGACATACGCATGTCCAGTGGGCAACTCAAGCTGTCAAAATAAAATAATTTTAGATATGTTAAATCTCTTGTAGGTATCTTAAGGCATCTATTGTCTTCATTGACATGAGAGGGGGCTAGAGTAGCTATTTTAGGATCATCAGTTAACTCTTCAATGAATGAAATTAGGTAAGAAGAATCCAGCTGCCAGTGATTACTGGGGCTCAAAACACATCCTTGTCTATGAATTCCCTAAATAGCTTTCCTACTAATTTGTGTTTTCATAACTATTTGCTTGCCCATACAGAAGCACCTTCTATACATTCTATTGTTCTGCAGCGTACCTCATAAAGCAGGTTCCCTTCTCACTGTTGCCTGGCTCTTTCCTTCTACATATTAGCTTCATTAAATCAGGTCTGTAGTCCCAGTTGTCCTCAGTCTTGTTTTATCTACACTGCCTGCCAGAACTTTTCATATTTCATTGTGTCTTATAGCACAACCAGCTTTGGGCTTCTGCCAGCTCTAACACAGTGAAACAAGCTCCTAGGCAGCATTTTCTTACGTAGTCAGTTCCCCATCCTTGCTGTCGTTGGCTATCATGCTCCAGATCAACTGTTGAAAGGACACAGCTACCTCTTAGATGGGCCTGTGGTGATTCTTGCGCATCTGCTTTCCAAATGCTAGTTTCGAAATGTACCTATTCTGTTTGTCTAAGCAGTGTGAAGAGATACCTTTTATACTATATGTACTATAATATACTATAGTGAGAGAGAAGATGCTTATTAAGTATCAAATAGCATTTGTATTCAGATTACTATATTCACTTACTTGAATTTATTTGAGTAAGCAAAATTAGGGTGATGGGATACAGTATTTGTGAAATATTCTGGCAGAGTTGACTGTGAAAGTGATTTGGCATGAAGGGTGTGGATATGTGTATTAACTTGTCCTCTCCATTTGCTGGAAGCTTAAGGAAATGTCTTTGAAGCCCATGTCTGATCATGCAATATGAGTAGGTTTGAAGACAGACTTCATCTGCCATGGTGCTGCTCTCAAATCAGCACACCAGTGCAGTGGCCTCAGCACACCACCATTCTTTCTCATCCTAAAATGTATGACATTTTAGGAAATGTTTTAGTAAGTGTAAACAGGACTCCATTTATAGGAAAAATAAAAGCATAAAAACACTTAAACTACTACTTCTGAAAGGCATTATCATGGAATTTCCAATGTTTGGGAATCTCTTTTTATATAAAGATATTTATTTTTCAGCACCTTCTATGGACTTCAATCTTTACAAGAGTTGATGTCTGTATTTCCCAGAAAGAACCAGCTGACATCAGAAAAAATTGAAAATAGTTATTTATATCATAAAGAGGATTGTTTAAAATGTATTTCTTGCTTTTTGTGTTACTCCTCTTAGTTTAATCTCTTGTGCCCTTTTTGTTATATTGTCTTTTTCACCTTTGTCTTCCCTAATCTGTTGTGTTCCCTCATCTCTCAGATTTCCTTTTCACTGAATCATAGAAAAATAGAACTGGAAAGGGTCTGAAGAGGTCATCTAGTCCATCTCCTCCCCCTGGGCAGGATCAACTATCCCTATATCATTCTTGACAGATGTTTATCTAACCTGTTCTTAAAAATCTTCGGTCAGGAGGTTCTCTGACATTCCTAGGCAACCTAGGCCACTCTCCTTAGCGTTCAAAAGGTCTTCCTGATGCCTGGCCCTAGACTCCCTTACTGCAATTTAAACTCATTACTTTCTTCTCCTTTCCGTTAAGTCCTTATTTTTCCCTTGCTGTTTGTCCAGATTCTCTGTAAAACCAAGTAGCAGTTCTGTTATGATACAGGGCAATATTCTGTCAAAAGTTTTCTTTAGTTCCCCTTAGTTTCTTTCTTTTTCCTTATCTTATGTAAAATATGGTGTTACTGTATCACTAATATGCAGTTTTCTGGATGCAGAGAACAACATCCCTGATCTTACAAGACCTTTAATACAGAACTCCTGTCAACCATCCCAGGGATGGGAATATTCTACATATATGATTTTAAAACAAAATTCAGTTTACAGACCTAATTCATTCTTTGTCTCTACACTGTCAGTCAATACTACCTTCACTGTTAACAGCGGCATGTAAAGCTGATGTAAAAGAAATAAGAATCAGGCCCTTTGCAGTTTTCAGTTTATTCTTATAAAGTATTACGATGGACTTTACTCTTCTCATATTCACCTCATTCCTCAAGCTGTAGTGTGCATACATATATTCCTGCCAGATACTGATCAGTGTTGCATAAAGTCATCATTCTGGCATGTCTACTATATGCACCTACACTGAATGGCACTTACAGCAACTGCTTCTGTAATTTCTGTGCCTCCTTCTGTCTTTAAATGGAAAATGCACAACAGTCATAAATATAATTCATATCATATGTATGTGTCTAAAATTGGGAAAAGTCAGCTATTGCAAGTTCAAATTGATTCTGTCATCTAGAATCTAATTCATAATCTAATCGTTGTCTCTCCTTAAGGCTATTTCTGGAGTGGAAATTATAGTGGATGAAAAGAGAGAGAGTATTTTAATGCAATTTCATGACATAGATAACTATCATTGTTCTTTAAGCGGGACATTTACAGCTTAACCATCATGTCTGTAAATCAGAGGGGGTGCTGGAAATTACGTAGGGAGTTAAAAATGGAATCCTCCCTCAGTCTCTGGTCAAGTCTTAAGGTGACTCTTTAGCCTCTTCAACCCAGTTGCTTGCTTCTCCCTCACAAGCAGTGAGTCATAAACCAACAATCTGTAAATATCCCTTATATATTGCTTTTGCACCTGTTCCTGTGTAGGAATACTAGCCATATTCCTTTTTGCCCAGCTATATTTTGGGAATTTCTGTATTTGTTTAAAGATTTCTGGACTTTCAACAAGAAAACTGTCAAGCTTCTGGGTATCCCAGTTATTTCAAAAATATATTTGCAAATGCATTGTACAATACATGTACCAAACCAAACATTTCCTAGCCTCAACCATCACACTGTGCATGTGCTCTGACTGTGTGCATTCCTTGCATGCACAACTGGAGAATGCAGAATGCCCTCTCATTCTTGGAGCTTCCTGGAAGCTTCAAATTTATTGTGCACATGCTCAGCAGTTCAATTGTTCAGGGACTTTATGTGTAGCATGGCTGGAAAATGCTGGATTTGCCATCTGCCTGAGTAATACTGAAGGGAAATTGTTTAGAATAATAAAAAAATTATGGGATGAAGGTTCAGGAGATTATCCAGACCACTCTGTTGTTCTCAGGTGGAGTAACTATTTTTAGCTAACTTGCTCTTAAGCATTCTCATAGAAATCCACAGATTCCACCAGCAATCTATGCCAGTGCTTCACTGCCACGTTAGACAGCTTTTCCCAGAAACTAAGTTGAACTTTCCAGGTTATGTCTCATTCTCTCCAGTATAAAATGTAAGACAGAATAATTATCTCCTCATTAGCTCTGCCTGTGTTCAAAGCAGGCATCATATTCCACTTGGTCTTCCCTTCTTTAGATTTAACATGGCCAGTTCATGCCAGGTGTCTTCATAAGCCTCTGGAAACTCCCAAGCATTCAGCCACTCTAATTATTCTCCTCCAACTGGCCCAGGTTCTTCTGAAGTCTGGCATCTAGCTGTGTACATGGCATTCCTCTCTGCAGAGGTCTCTCCCGTGCTTAGTAGAAAAGGTGCACTTCACATGCACTGCAAACACCACTCCCACTCACACAGCTTGGTATGGGAAGTGCCTTTATGTCACTTTTGTAAGACCCCAGGATTGCAGCTGGCATGTTCAAACTGATAGGAACATTTTGATTCCTAATCCTTGCATCCAGCCTGTCAAAATTCCCTCCCAGCATGTTATCAACATGTAAATTTACTAATGATATTCTCTGCTTCATCAAGAAAATATTAAATAGTGCAAAATGAGGACAGAAGCACCATGCATGCACACTTCTGTTTCCACAGATATCCATCCTCTCAGTTTTGTTTTCCAGCTACTTCTGCATTCATTCTGCAGCAATTTCGCCTAAACTATGTTTTCTTAGGTTTTAAAGAATGTCACACGAGGGAGTGTCGAGACACTCGTAAAGTCAAACCACCTACTGCTTTTTCCCTGTCTGCAAGGCCAATTACCCTGTCTTAGAGGGAGATCAGATTGGTTTGACACAGTTTGTTCCTAACAATCCATGTTGTCCATTGCTACCTTGTTTTCTTGTGGGTGCTTACAAATTGTTTGATTATTTTTTCAGTACTTTGCCACGGTTAAAGTTTAGTTGACTGGACTATAATTTTGCAGATCTTTCTCTTTAAAGATAGCTGCTGCATTTGCTCCTCCATCCTCATAGATAAGTACTAACATCTTTAAGACTGTTCCACATGGTGTGAAAGCATCCAGCTCATCTAAATACAGTACTTATCTTCCCTTGCCTAGACAGAAATCTTTAGTTTTGCCAGAGATTCCCTCCGACAACAGACCCAGACCCCAAATGCCTACTTGTTTCTGAAAGCTGCAGTCTGGATGTGATGTGGGTATAATGGATGGGCAGAGAGTCCATTTCTGCAGTGTTCAGAGGAGGCCAGCCCTCCTAGTGGGATGTTTCCCTAGGAGAAGATATTATAAAAGTAGATATTCTGGGTTGAGAATTGTCTCAAGATAAAATCCAGTCCTTAGAGAAATTTTTTTAAGATACCCAGTGCTTGCATGAGTCTGAAGTCTGAAAGCCTTTCAATCAGCTTCTCAACTATTATCCCCTTGATAAAGTGTCAGTTATATTTTTTAAATTGTGCTTGATCCAAACTCCAAAATCCTTGAGGTAATAAAATGCTTTTGTTTATTGGTCCCTAAAGAAGTCAGAATAGGCTAAAACTGGCCAGATAAATAATTGTCATTATTGTTAAAGAGTAAATCAAAGTTTTTTGCTTCATTTTCTGTTTCATCATTCCATGTGGAAGGTAGAAAAAGAAGTTGTAATTTTTTCCATTCTTAAACAGACTGTAAGAGAAACACTGTCATTAAAATAGTTCATACATATTCCACAGAAACGTGTCATCTTGAATGTGAACAGATACGTTGATCTACAGTGCTATACAATTTGTTTTCTACTTAGCATCAGTCATTTCTGTGTCCTGGGAGCATAATACATATAATTTGACTGTTACTAATGAATGTAGCTCCTTTCCTAAAGTCATTTGTTCAGTTAGATATCAAAAGAGAAAAACTCATACTCCTTAGCATTTAAGAAATAGATTTGAATTGCTGACTTCAAGCAAGACCAAATAGGCCATTATCTTTTCCTCTTTTAGAAAATGCAGGTAACAGCTCCTGCTGAAAAGTGAAGCCTTTTAGGATATTTTTATGACCTTTTTTGATCACTACCAAGAATCAACAAAAAATAAAGGTATAATAAGTAGCAGTCACCAGAGTACATCAGAACTGTATTACTGTATTCTTATGCTCTGAAAGGGCTTTACTGGACTACTAGAATCCAATTCAGAACTGTAAGGTCCATTGTGTACCTTCATTCTGTAGAGAGACAGCCCTTGGATTTTCTGGGAGTTTTATGTGAAAATCAGTACCAGAGAATGTTCCTAGTCTTCAGTCCCACATGAAAGCATATTATAGGTGTGGTGGTTTGAACCACCACAAAAATCTAAAAATCCAATTTCCAGGTTTCCCCCACCCCTTCCCACAATTTTACCTTAACACCGAAGAGAAACTTTCAGGCGAGACATCTCTGTAGGGGGAAAAGGGAAGGGAAGATATATGCATTTATTCTATACAAATTAAATACTGTACAAGCTAAAAGCAACTATATATATACAATATTACACACTTCTATCAGTCCCTCTAAGCCTCTCCCTTAATTCAGTCCAGGAAAAGCCTTTGGGCTGATAGCTAAGCAGTCTTTCTCTCATGGGAGTGTTCAGGGAAAAAAGGTTTTCTCTGATCCACTTCCCCCACCAACCTCCAGCTGTTTACTGAAGTCTTTTCTTCCTTACAAAGTCTGAGAAAATAGTTTGAGTCTGTGCCCTCTTGGTTCCGTGCCAATCTCTGCTGTGTGATTCTCTCTCTCTCTCCCTCGCTTCCGTAGCTGCTGTAGTTCAGTTCAGCTTATCACGTGCACGCGTCCTGGAATTTTCATTCCTTCTCCAAGTCAGTTTTCGGCTGCCCCTGGTCAAACCTCTGCAGGGGCAACTCCCGAGCCCTTTGGCCCGTTTCCAATTTCACTTGGAATTCTTCTAGCTCTGCAAACGAGTCGCAGCCGCTTCTCCAAGCTCCGAGCATGTTTGCCCATCTCTTGGCTCGGCTCCAGTACCAAGCATGCCTGCTAGGGGAGTAAATATTTGCAACTCCCCTAGCTGGCCTCCAAGTCCGCTCCAACTGCCTTTACAGTGGAGGGGAAGAACAGGCAAGGAAACTGCCTCAGCCCTAGTTGAACCAAGGCAGAGGAGGCCCAGGGGCCCCCTTGATTCGGGGGCCCCCCAGCCACCCCTCATGTCTCTAATCCTCTCTTACACACACAGCTGCCAACTCACACTTCTGGTGGTTATGTATATCTGATTTTTCACAGGGGCAAACAAAACGAGCGGTGATTGATCCTTCAGGGGAGACTGCCCTGGGACCCAATCACCTCACCTCTAGGCCCCCCGGCTCCTGGGGGGGCAATTTCAAACCAAGACATTTGGCAGAATGGATTAACGGTTCTTTCCTTTCCCCTAGTGAACAACCAAAGACTATAATCTTGTAAATTTGTAAAAAAAAATTTTAGAAAATCAGATTCATGTATCACAGTGTATCATTTGCATTTACCATACTCACTAGACTTTTTATGTGTGTCTTACTGCTTACAGTCCTGATGTGAGTGGGGATCAGGAGTTTCCCTGTGAGTTTTAGTCAAGGATAATTCATCCATTGCGAAATAAGTTTTCATCACTTTTATTTGTTTGATAGATCTGATGTCATAAACCAAATTATTACTTCCCGTAGAAAAGAGATTTTGCCCCAATTTATGTCCTTCTTCCCCATTCCCACTCTTCTTGGCCCTGGTCCTACAGTATGAAAGGACGTCTCTGAAACAATGCTGATTTATATGAGAACCTATGTAGGGAATAAAAGTCTAACTTAATGAGTCAGAAAAAAGGTAAGCTCATATATTTAATAAGTCAGAATGCTGCTGTGGATGTCATGTCTCATCACCAATTTCAAAAACAGTATTTAGCTTCTAGTTAGATTAAGTATCCAGTTAAACTGAGTAAAAATTGAAAGACAACATTCAAAACAGCTCAGATTGCTCTGTAACAGTCACCCAAACAAAGCCCATGGTGTTCAGTGCTCCAATATGATTTGTTCCCCAGAAGTAGATGGGTGAGATGGTGCATTGAAGGTTTTCTATTACTGGTTCACTTTCTAAATACCTGTTTTTACATTTTAACATATAGCTCCATCAGCCCTCCCAGACGCAAGTGGGACAAGCAGCCTCACAATCCAATCTCCTGCATTTGGCTCACAGTCAAGCATCTATGTCTCAAAGCCCAGTGCGTCAGGCTTCCTCTTCTTCCTCCTCATCCTCCTCCTCTTCAGCTTTGAGCGTTGGCCAGTTAGTCAGCAGTAAGTATTGCTCCTTGGCTCTCCTTAATTCTCCCTTCTGTTTGTCCTCCTTGATGCTGAGTTTCCTGATCTGCTTTCCCTCCTTTTGTTTTTTTAAATATAGTAGATTGTATATTGCTAAGTAGAGTGACTCTCGCCAGTAAGAACTACTAAGTGCTGTTGTGGATGTGGCTGAAGGTAAACATGCCTTGAGAAATTGTAATCAATGCTGTAAATGGTCGTAAAAATGGTAGCGGCCATTAATTGACTCATGAGGGCAATTCTTATAACTGAAATGTAGTTTATGTTTTTTTTAAATTAGAAGTTTTTGAATTAGTCAATATAATGAATTACATTTCTCAGAATTTGGTGGGCAAACAGATTCTCCTACTTTTGGTTAAGCTGCTTGGTTTTTTGTTTACTTGATATAGTGAACCATTTTACAAAAACTCATATGACACAAATCTAGAGTAAGAGACTTTTCTGGCCAGGAAAAGCTTGCACAATTTAAACAAGAATGAACTGGAACATGTGGGGGAGAAGAAAGAAGCATGCTGCAGTAAAACTGAGTTTTAGTGTTAGCTGACCTGAACAGCCCTTTCTTGCAGATCACACAGATCAGGGTCTTTGCTATTAGCTTATCAGCCCTAACTTTGGTCTTTACATAGCAATAACAATGGGCTGAGAGTATACATATTAACAGTTTTTGCACATCTGCAAAAATCAAGTGATTTGGATGACCTTGTTCAGTGATGCTTCATGTACATATTTCACGTAAACAAACACTATAGCTCATGCCATATTGTTAATGTAAAATATATGATTGATACAAGCTTATGAAGGGCTTGGAGAAACTGTCATGCAAGAAAATACGTGAAAAAATGTTGGTTAGTTTATTTCGGAGATTGTTTATATGGGGAAGTATCTAGTAGAGCTAGAGTGGTAAACTTATGCTGATATGACTCCCAGTGTGAATTCTTTTATTCTGTAATAAAAATATCTGCATATAGCTATGGTTATAATTATAGTGATATAAATATACTGCTATTGATCTGTCAGTAAATTTTCTCATGTAGACATGCTTGTAGGATAAGAGGCTTCATGTTAAAAATACATAAAGTTTACCCCTTGTCTATGTGGGAAAATTGAGTAAAATAGCTGGTGTGGAATAAGTTATATTTCAATGGCTAGTCCAGAATAGCTCCTCTTGTGGACATTCTTATTTACAATAAAAGCAACATGGAAGAAACTCTTCTAAATTTGCAGAATAAGCCCGTCAAAATTTAGGAGATGCTAGAAAAAGAATTATTTGTTCAATTTTATGCAATTCCTCTTAGAACATGTATTTTATTATAACAAGATTTTATTGTGATTAAAATCATGCAATCATGATTTTTTTCCTCATCCTTCTTTCAGTGCATTCCCAATGGAATGCAGAATTACTAATGCAACAGGGGGGCTGTTGTCCCGAGGTTTGTTCCTTACCTGATTCACTGAGCTGTTCCCCAGTTTGCATAACATTTGAGGTAGGGAGCTGTAGAAGGGTGAAGGATGGTCTTGTCTCAGGCAATAGCAGCCTAAAGACCTGAAGCTTTCTGTCTGCTATGTAATTCTAGTGCAACAGCAGGCAAATCACTTAAAAGAGATTTTTCGCAAGTGCTCCCTCAATATCCAGCTTGAGATTCTGGACTTTAATTTACAGAAGAACCTGGTACTCACAGTTACAATTTTAAGTGCCCTTTCACTGTAGAACTGTATCAAGAACCATTTAAAGACAATCTAAAACACCATTTCCTGCTTGACCTAGACTGGGTACCCAAAAATGCTTTTTCCCTTAATATCTGTCCACTTCTTTGTGAATGAGAAGGGGAAGACTCTCATCTTGTAGAAACACAATAAAATAAATTAAGATTTAAAAAAAACCAGAAGGGCTCAAGTGGAGATGTCTTGAGTGAAGGACTTTAATAGGGGTCTGGGGCCACACACTGAACAAGTAAAAAGGCAATACATCAATCATTTCAACTGTAATGAAGGACAATTCATCCTGTGCACTGGACAGGGCACATGAAAATTAACTGGTAGTCCAGGGCTCAAAATCTATGCTACACTGTGTTGTGGGCTGTTGTAACTCCAGAATTTTGTAGCTTCTGAGTGTTTATTTCTGCAGCTCTAAGGATGTTCTTTTACTTTTATTTTTTCCTTGGATACATTTCAAGGTTGTTACAAAAGGAAAATAGTAACATAAATCAATCATATAGTGAGATAATGCTTATGTTTGTAGTTGGAAATAGGAGATCTTCTGCTGGATGGATGGAAAAGCTGATAATTCTGTTATCACCTTGTTTGTCCTGCTCTAAAAGGAATAAGATACATGCTGTGCTTATGCTTTTGGCTGAGAGCAGAGGAGTATGAGGCACAGGAATATCTATATATCAGGGGTTGGACTTGATGCTCTTGGATTTCTTTTCCAACCTGGTGGATTCTGTGATTCTGTGATTCTATTTGGGCATGAGTGGGAGATACACAAATTTTTATTTGATCCTCTCAGGCTTGACTCCATTCACTGCTTGTCCTTTTCCAGTCCCATTACTTCCTCACACTGTTCTCCACACAGTCTATGCTCCCTTTGCCTCCATTTTCCTCTAGCCTTTTCCCTGCAGTTCTTTCACTATAGTCCACCATTGCCCAGCTCCTCTTCCCTTTTCACTTCCTCCCCTCCAGCTCTCATTCAGTCACTGCCCCCAGACCATACCTGTGCCCTGTTACCAATCTTTTTATTAGGTAGTTTCTGTCCTCCTCTATCTTATTTTATCACTAGTGCTACTTCTTTTTACCTATTTTCTTTCCTCTACCACAGTGATTACTACTCTCTGCACAGTCAGGCCCTCTCTCCCTCCAGTTCAGACTCAAATCCATGTTCCTTAGTAGTCTTCAAGTCTGGCTTTTTCCTTCCATCATTTTTTTTCTTTTCTAGACTAAAGGTTAATTTTTGCCCCCTCTGCATCCAAATCATGCTGATGCCACTCCCACACTCCCTAGAAGCCATCAGAGGAGTATGGGAAATGATCACCAAGAAGAGCAACGAGTCAGTCTCTCTGTCTTTACTGTTGTCCTGTCACAAAGCAGGCTAGAGCCACAACCATAAGAGACTTTTCATCCTATCAGATTGAGGAAGGTGTTGCATTTGGACATTAACTCACTAGAATTCAGAGTCTTAAGAGCATTCCAAAGGAAGATGTTATTGATTGGGATCTCCTGAAAAAAAAACCCATAATAGATAATTATACATAAATAAAAACTTCTAGAGTTGTTTTGAATTTATGCTTCCAGCTTCATCCAGTCTCTAGCCACTCAAGACCAACAGAAGGAGTAGCATGAGAGGCAGATCAACTCACTTCTGCCATTTACATAGCATTCTCACACAGACAGAAGTAAACCAGCCATCTCAAGGATCCATAATGTCTGTCCAGCATACCCTTGAAAGCATGTAGCCAAGCACAAACTGGAGCTAACACTGCCTACCTAAACTGCTTGAGCTGCCACAGTGATGGTGATGGTGTTCCAGGGCACAGTAGAGCTACCTACTGCTTTTTAGTAATGTGGAAAGAGCCTACAAGAAAGAGGAAAATACGATCAGTGCAGTAAGAGAAGATGTGTAATGGATTGTAACATTACAACCTGTGTAATGGAACATGAAAAGTCAGACAGGATCCTTCATAGCTTTTTATTGTAGATAATAAACCAGTGATACTTTTTGGACGAATAGTATTAAACGATCTTCATGAATTTGAAAATTGTTTCATATGACTGAAAATCCATTTGCATACAAATGTGACTGCACATGGGGAAACAAATAGACAGAAAGTCATCCCTGTTTTGCTTCTTTGTAGAATCTGCTCAGCTTCTAGACACAGATCCCTAAAGGGCAGGAGCACCTCTTTGTCAAGGCTGTGGCCCATAATTAAACAAAGCCTTCTTAGCTTCATAGCTTCCACACCAGCTGCAGACCTTTGTATACCAGGCCTGCGATTTAAAAGCAGTATCTAAAAGTCCATTTAAAGTCTTTTAGTGTGATGAGGTGGGCAATGGGTCAGTGGTTCTGAAAGAAGTTCATAGGCATGAGGGCAGCAAGAAACAACTTGCGGCCTCCTTTGATTTCTTCATCCCTCCTGAGGTAGGAATATTGTTACTTCCTTTTCCTCATCCCTTCCAAAACTGCAGTCCAGACCTCCAGCAGCAGTCCTAGAGTTGAGTACATTGGCAGAGATTTTCCATATTCCAGAAATTGTTCCTAAATATAGCAAAGTTCATGTAAAACCAGGCACATTCAGCCAGCTTGTTTGGTTAATCAAAGTGCATAGAGCAACATAACTTCAGTAAATAAATATTTGGGGCAAGCTTTTGCACAGTGACTGTAAAGAAAGTAACTCTTTTACAAGAGGTTGCCTCATATCAGAGACATTACTAAAGTACAATGAGAAAGTATTAAGAACTGGTCTTTAATAACTTTATTTTCTCTATGATTTTTCTTTAACATGTGTCTGAATTTTAAAAAGATGCATCTCCTTACTTTTGTTTTTAATATTTTCCTTTCTTTTTTTTAATTCCTGTCCTGTTTTTTCCCCTGGATTGTGGTCTTCTTTATAGCTTTTCACTTTTATCTCATCATCACCCCTTCATCCCTAACCAGTAAAAAGTGCTAGTTATTCTAAAGGCAAAAAAAATGGTTATTTCCAAATAAAGGATGTTTAAAAAGAAGTTCTGCCTAAGCAAGATGAACTTATTCAAGATTCATCTATACTCTTCCTGTTCCTTCTGTATGATTTCTTCGTATTGTCTCATCCTGTCTCTATTATCTTTTGTCTTTTTTGTTGTCTCTTCTTTCAATTCTACATCATTATTCCTACCTTTTTTAATTTCATTTTCCTATGCATCCCTCTGCTCATTTCTTTAACTTTTCCACCATATGTTCTCTTTGTGGAAATCACTAGTTTCCCCTCGTTCTGAGGCTTGTGTTTCCATGAAGTTCCTTTCTTCCTTCCAAATTCATTTTGCTGTCATCTGTTACTATAAAATTAAAATGCTTCCCATAAACAAATTATTATTCTTTTTTTCCCCTGAGCTCCAGTCCATTTTCCATTATCAATGTTTTGTCCTGCCTTTCTTATCCAATTTACTTTTCATTGGACCTTCCCTGCCAGCTATTTCTCCTCCTGTCTGACTGGGGAAATCATCCCCCTGTAATCCCTCCTGTGGCAGAACCCTGTACAACAGAAATTTGCTTTCTCCTTCAGGGTGCACTGATTTCTCTGAAGCAGTTCTTTCCCCTAACTATTATAATCACAGCATATTTTCACTTGCCAACAAACTCATGTGGGATTTTCAGAAGAATTCAAAATTGGGAGAAGTATTCCCTTCAGTAGAAAAAAAGGGATTTCAATGCAGGAGAGCCTGTGGATTTTATTTCTTCAACTCTCCTCACCTACCTTCACCATCCACCAGGACAACTGGTGAAATTTTGTCTATCTTTCTTTTTTTTTATGAGATATGTACACATACCTCCTGAAATGGTCCCAGACAACTCTCTTACCTTTCTCCAGCACCCAATAGTTTCATGGACACAACAGCCATTGTTTCCTCATGCAATAATATAAACTTGGAGTCTTGAAATGCTGTTACTGTAGGTTCCAGCCACTCAATAGAACTGGTATTCTCTATTTTCCTGGTGGTACTGGGCTGCCTTCCCTGGAATATTCAATTAATTTAAGAAACAACTGTTTATTTACTTTCTTCAATAAGCCACTCTTCCTAAAATATGAAGTGCACTATATGCACAACTATTCTGAGAGCTCAGAATGTGCTTAAACAAAGCCCGTTATTTATTTGAATGTATTTATGTACATGCATATATTAGTTCACAGAGTCCAAGACTACGTATTGATGGTATTTTAATAGCAATAGAGTAAAACAGACCTATGCTGTTATATGATAATGTCAATAGAATGGTCTTCATAGCACTATTTGTGTTTTATGGAAGTGATTACTTTATAAACCAGAGTGGCCACTGTCATAGCACTGACTACTTAAAAGCAAATGATATGCACCCACCCTAGCTTTATACTGAAGGAGTAAATGGGTGTACAGGTGAGCTCAAGCACAGCAGTGAGAACAGGAGAGATGATTCTGAGTGTGAAGCATAGTCAAAACTAGGTTCAGCCTATGTGAATGTTTACCTGTGGTCCCTGGTTGCATACACAAGAATTTTAAAAATACTGTTGCTGTGTCTGCTTCTTACACTCCAGAAACGAATAGATACAGGCTGAATTTATATATCAGAAAACCCTTTACCCTCTGTCTATTATTGGACAAAAAGATTTTTTTGTAGGATGTTTTTCCATCAGAAGGAAATTTTACACCAGGCTTATAAACCCCTGAAAATAAAAGCTTTGTTACTGTAATGCTGATGAGCCCTCAGCTATGTCATACTAGCAGGAGCCACTCTTATATAGGGTTTAGTAATGTAGTCTAGCTCTGTCCTTGCACAACTGCTTGCATTTACAGAAATTGAGGGGTTATTGTGCTGCAAACTTTTCACCTCCAAATCTGAGGAATGAGGTGAAGAACAATAGAGATGTCTCACCGGGAGAATGGCTTCACTACGTGCAGGATTGCACAACACTTTGAAATCTTCCGCTGTCCCAGTCCCATGCTGTCTCTGACTTGGTGAACACTTTCATTTAGTCAGGGATCAGTAGCTTGGGAGGGGGGAGAAAGTTCCATTCTCCAGCTGTTGTGTCATTTCCCTTGATAAGTCCTAAATTGACTGAGTTATCCATCTCCAAAGGAGCTTTCCTGTGGTAGACATGCTTTATTATGTGCCCTTTCAGGGACAAAGGCTTCTGTGTCAGTAAACGGCTATAGAGAGGAAGGACAGATTTATTCTCACAGCATCATAAGTATTATCTTCTGAGGGGCTAATGTAAAAGTAAAAAACTGTGCAGCATTACCATCCAAATCCAATGTTGCTGCTCCTTGATTATCAACCTGATGGGAGGCAGAATGAAAAGCTTGAAAGGCTGCTTCTCAGAAAAGCATATTTTAAAGAGGATTTTTAAATCAAATGTGTTTTAAAGGCAGCATTTTGATTGGATTTGTTCATTTGCTGTGTTATTTTGGATGTTCAGCTGGCAGTTTGTGTTGTGTATTGTGGAAAAGGGAAGAAATGGTTGTGAATCTCTTTATTTGGCATTAATTTTAGATAAGTCAGAAAGTCTTGATTTTAAGTTAAAAATCCAAGCAGTTCATACATACATTTAAGCCCTCCCCACAAACTGGAAATAAATATATTAACATCAGCCTTCTTTTTCTATCTGATAAGAAAGGAAAACAGGGAACATGACTCCTCAACCCAGGGAAGATTTTGCAAGGCTTAACTGGCAGTGAAGAGCCCAGGTACCTGGGCTCACTCTGAGGTGAGCTGGCCATTTTCAGAAGTTCAGTTCTTGAAAAACTTCCACCAGCACCTGCAAACAATGCAGCCTAGTTAGCATTTTAGCAATAAGAACATACTTCATAACACACCTGACAAGGCAAGTCTGTTTCTGTTTGGGGAAGAAGAGAAAGGGATAAGTATTAAAAAAATTGAACTTGAACATCTTGACAATGAAAGCTGGTGTAAGCTTATCCCACTGATATGTGATGCAAAGAACTGACATGATTAAAAAAAATATCTCAACAGATCCTCAAACAGCCACTGGAGAGGTGGATGGGGTTAACCTGGAAGAAATCCGAGAATTTGCCAAAGCCTTTAAAATCCGGCGCCTGTCCCTTGGCCTGACACAGACTCAAGTTGGCCAAGCCCTAAGCGCCACCGAAGGCCCAGCTTATAGCCAGTCTGCCATCTGCAGGTAACAAGTTACATCATAAACTCTCCTCTCCTCCCTTTATTCTTAATAATTATTCAGCTTATTGTGAGGAGCATGCTTGTGTTTGAGTCTCCTGTCTTTACAGTTTATTATTTAATCTGAGATTTAAATTGGCCAATAATGTTAACTGACAGATAAAATGTTCTTGTTGTGTAAGCCTAGAGTAACTTTGGTCTTTTATTTTTATCTCCTTCTTTTTTAAACAAGTGAGAACAATGTTCCTGGCACTGAGACTTAATTCCGTAGATGAGCTGGAGACCCTGCTGATGCTGGATAAGCACCAGCTGACCCTCTTCATACTGTGCCATTTTCTACAGATAGGGTTACTGAACAAATATTTCATGGCTGCATCCCTGCTAAGTTAAAACCTATATTACTGTGGTTAGCACTTCACATAGAGGATGTTAATGATGATTTACCTAGGCAACATAGAAGGGAAAAAAATAGCCTTCCTGCTATCTTGCAAACCAGCAGCTATTCATCTTTTATCACCCAAATGTTTACTAAAAAAACCAGACAAACCCATGCATGCAAAACAGAAGCAGAAATCTGTTCTAATCATAAGAAATCATAATACAGTCTTGACAGAGTTAAAGTAGAAGCAAACGCCTTATATACATGTATGTGTGTTAAAGTAATCCCATGTTTATGCATGAGGTAACAAACACACTTAGGTAACAGCTTTTTCCTCTTGGGCAATGCCTTATAGTCCTTCCCCATCAGTGAAAGCCAAGAAACCAACTCTAAGCTCATTTAAGTGGATTTCGTTCTTGGTGATCCATGAAATGCTCTGTCTTTTTATCTGCTCTTTATACTTTTAATGTATTCCCCATAGAACGGAAGTGTACTTTTCCTGCAGTTAAAGACTAAGGTTATAAATAACATCAGTATGGGGTAGTGAGCTTGCAGCTCACATTTTGCTCAATGATTTTCCATAAAACCCATTGATTGTTGTTAAATACAAAAAGCTCCATAGGATCCTCTCACTTCTATGGTCTCCCCTACTGTTTTTTCTTATAAGATACCTCCCTGTAGAAAATAACCTTTATTCAGTCTATACAAGGATACTACTGCTGGGAAATTTGTTTCAAGACTTGTATATCGTTACGCCAAACATGTACTACAGTATCAACAGTAACAAGCAGTGCCAACGATATGAATGCTATTGTTCCCTAATACTAAGGTTTAATTCTTATTTTTTTTTTCTTCCTTGTGGTCAGTAGATAAAGAATGCCTAAAACAGGTGGAGTTTTAGCAACTGACAATTTTTTGTAGCCTTAAGTTGCTCTTTAATATACTATACTTTAAAGAGACACGTTGCAGTTTCCTTTGCTTTTGTTTAGTTTTCTGCCTTCTCATTTCATTCATTCTTTCTCACACCTTGAGAAAACACTGGGGATGGTGAGACATTTTACAGAGGGATCTTTAGAGGGACAAATTTCTCAGAACATGAGGAATGGGTGCACAAGCTGGTCCCAAATACTTGCAAGGTTACAGGGTTTTTTAATTTCCTTTGCATGCTCCAGATGGATACCACTTCAGAGTGTAATAACAAGCTATGACTGTGCATTTTTTGTTAAGCACCAAGACAAGCTGTGTTGAAGAACAAGTATGTGTTCCTCAGAAATAGTAGATTTAACTTTTCTTTTAAGGGTACCAAAGGAGATTCAGTATGAACTCCAGGTTAATGGAAGAGACAGTAAGGCAAACAAGTTAAACAACCAACTCAAAGACAAAAGTAGAGTCTCCTGCTGGCCTGTGCAGGTCATATTAGCAATATATCACTTTGATATGTTATGCATGCAAATAACAGTGTTTTCTTTAGCTTGAGACAATACATTTGAAAACACACTCTTCAGCCTGAAATATCACTGGACATGTTGTAGTCAATAACACATTAGGATGTCAGGCACCAGTTACAAATTCTTTGGAGTGTTATTATCTGAAATTATTCCTTGTCTTATTCTTTGTTTGTGAGAAATGCTTTGTTTCTTGCTGGAATATTTTCTGCTGCCTCCACATGCTGAATAGTGACACTAAAAATTACCAACTCCAGTCACTGAGTTTCTTTGCACAAAGGCACTGACTCGGTTGTCTCATCTCCAGAGCGTGCTGTGATTAGTAGTGATGGTGGTGTTTCAGCACTGGCTGGGCTGGAGAGCAGAGCAGCATCATGCAATAATTGTTGCCTTTCTGCAACATTAAATACTGCAACATGCGAAGTGGGGAAATACAAATGGGTGGCACCAGAAGACTTGGGTTAAGATTTTTTAATGTGTAGCAAAAGAGGATGAACTCAGTAAAGGAAAGAAACAATTACCTGTAAGACTTGAAGTGTGAACTCAGCTCTTCTGCTTGTTTTTGAAAGGATTAAAGCTTTGTGTGGCTGCTTTTCCAGATGTTTTATAATACTTGTAAAATCTGGTTTGGCAAAAGACTTTTGATGGCAAAATGATATATAGAAGACCTTATTTACAGGAAATGATATCATTCTGGTACAGTTTGCAGAAATCCCACAATAAACTCAGCTCGGTGCCACAGCATATTAGTAGACTATTATGCTGGGTTTCATCTGGAAAACATGAGTTCTTCTTTGCACATTGTGGGGGCAGTCAAGATA
This sequence comes from Pseudopipra pipra, assembly GCF_036250125.1. Taxonomy (NCBI): domain Eukaryota; kingdom Metazoa; phylum Chordata; class Aves; order Passeriformes; family Pipridae; genus Pseudopipra; species Pseudopipra pipra. The sequence continues at coordinate 101,071,217 of NC_087549.1, forward strand.
ATTGCGAAGTGTCCAGCTGTTTCAGCTGAACACCACCGTGGCTATGGGAATCTTTTTCCAACCTAGAAAAGGGATATAGCATTAACTTACAAACAGTGAAAATTGCTGAAAAAACAGAAAGGAAACCTGATATTCAGAGGCTAGTGACTGCCATTGGCTTGTATTATTAAGGCTGTGGTGCTTGGACAACACAGGATGGGAAGGAAAACAAAAGGATTAATCACAAAGATAAGATTATAAAATGCAATTGCCTTTGATATCATTTCCTGTAGTTAGACTTAGTCTTAAGGGTTGTGAAGATCATCAGAAATATGAAAATGTGACTCTTAACCTACATTATTTAGCGTACTTAGAATTTTGTTGTAGTGCTCATTATGTGTTAGCTTAAATATCTAGTTTTATATATATACTTATAGATATACCTATCTGACAGTTTTCATAATCCATTGTAAATTACCTCTGCCAGTCAATTAGTTAGGCAGGCAGGAAGTCCCACCCTGGCAGAGCATCAGTGTAAGACTCTTCTTTCTCAATTTTCCCTCAGACACACCATCCTGAGAAGCCACTTTTTCCTACCACAGGAAGCCCAAGAGAACACTATAGCTAGCAGTCTGACAGCCAAACTGAACCCTGGCCTTTTGTATCCTGCCAGGTTTGAAAAGCTGGACATCACCCCTAAAAGTGCCCAGAAGATAAAGCCGGTGCTTGAGCGGTGGATGGCTGAGGCTGAGGCCCGCCATCGAGCAGGTATGCAGAACCTTACCGAGTTTATTGGAAGTGAACCATCCAAAAAGCGCAAGAGGCGTACCTCATTCACGCCACAAGCCCTTGAAATCTTGAATGCCCACTTTGAGAAGAACACACATCCCTCTGGGCAAGAAATGACAGAGATTGCAGAGAAACTGAACTATGACCGAGAAGTAGTTAGAGTTTGGTTCTGCAATAAGAGGCAAGCACTGAAGAACACAATTAAACGTTTGAAACAACATGAGCCTGCGACAGCAGTTCCTATGGAGCCTTTAACAGACTCTCTGGAAGAAAATTCCTAAAAACAAAACAAAGCAAAACAAAACAAAACCACACAGAAAACAAAATTGCACCAACAGAAACGCAACCATTTGAACTCTGAGAAAATACCTATTCATCACCCTTGTAAGTAAAAGACTGAGAAAACTACAAGAAGGACAGAACAGTTTGTAAATGTCCATGGGTTTTCCTATTTAAAAAAAAAATACACGACACTTTGTGTGTATGTGTGTCGTAGAATTAGTTCCCAAAAAAAAGAAAAAGCCAGTTTTTTTTAAATGGACTTAAAGTAAACCAAATAACTGCTTACTTTTTTCTGTATATTATGAAAATATGAACACATTTTAAGGAAAAACAAAACAAACAAAAAAAAAAAAAAAAGAAAAAACTTTTATCTGTTTAAAAGAGAATACAAGCCTGCCACCTGGAGGAGTGATTGTAGCCTTTCAGGTATCAAGTGCTGATTCACTATGAAAACTATTAACCAAAGTCAGAAACATGGCATTGCAAACTAGATTGTTAGTCTACTCTTTTATGAGTGTAAAATTGTGTTATGAATTTTTACATTTGTATTTTGCAAAGAGAAAAACAACAGGATTAGTTTCTCTCATTCTTGTTTGCACCCCTGCAGGTGTGTACAAACAGGTGTTAAAGCCATTCCATAGTGGTCACCTCCTTTTCTTTTAGTCCAGAGTTTTGCAATCTCCTAGTGTTTGGGTGCCAAAAATAACTTCTTTTTATTGTGATTTGTGGGGTTTGGTGTTTCTCTTCTAAGGGTGTGTGTTTTGGTTTGCATTTTTCTTTTTTTACTTTTTGGTTCTGATTCTATTTACTGCCTCCTCCCTTCTAGCTCATTCTCCACCCCTTCCCCAAACCCACATAACTCAGTACTGTTTGAAGACTTTTATATTGATACACTGAAATGCAACAGAGGACCAAGAAGGATTAGGATTATGTCTGGTGGACTGTCAGCCCACACTGAACATTGTGCTTTTTGTCAAATGTGTGGCTTGGGATTTCTTTGTCCTTTGGCTGTGAACCTGCAGAGGTTACCAAAACTCATTTTGTAGTATAAATATAAACTGCACACTTGGTTTGATACTGCATCTATATTGTAGTTCCATTTGAAGCAATTTCTCTCCAAAGTCTGCTAGCCAAAGAAATTTTTTGAGATTCTGATGAAAACAAATTGACAGGCCAAGAAGCGATGAGGAGGTTTTGATCGTTAGATCACTATGGACTGTTTCAATGGTAGTGTTTTGTTTCTTTTGCCTTTTTTTGTGTTATCCTGATACTGATGTTTGCCCTGTTAACTTCTTCAGTAGGATGATGTGTTTCTGCTGGTGTTTGCTGTGGCCACTGGCTAGCATAAGCAACTGGGATGTAGAGAAACCCAGTGAATATCCCTTGGTAATGTAAGGTGGGTCACCTGCAATATGTAGGTGAACTGATTTTCCTTTAAAGACAGTTTACCTCTGTGGCTTCCTTTTTGATTGGACAAACCACTAAAATACTGTGGTCATTGGACCTACAAGTATACCAATGCTTAGGGCAAAAGAAAAGTGTTTCAGGTTCTTGTTGGGGTATGAGCTGACCTGTGAGGGTTGTCTGCAATTTTCATCTTTGGCTGAGTTCTGCTCCAGCCTTTGGGGTTCAGCCCTGTTAGGGTGAAAGCTGTGTCTTGATCAGGTCTTCCCAAAAAAAAAACATCAGTGATTTGGTTCAACTCACTGTAGAAATGGTAAAATTCTGCTGGTATAACTCCTGATTGCAGTCCTTGACCTTAGGATGGTTGTACTGGATTCCGATCTACCCAGGATGTTGAAGGAAGTTCCTGAAGTGCTGGAGTCTTCAAATAACACCTCTTTTATTAACAGAGTTTTCCAGAACTCAAGAACTCCAAAACTTAGTGAAAGAAACAGACTTTCATTGATTTCAATAGGCTTTGAATCTGGCCCTCACTATTTTATTAATGGGATTTGCCTTGTAGAGTGTGGTATTTGCTGCATGGCTGGGGGAGTTTTAAGGTTTCAGAGAACCATTATCAGGGCCAGAAACTGCTTCTAAATGTGAGCACTCTCAAAGGTCAGGGTTGGAGAGCACTGACAATCCAGTACTCCAGGATGGGCTCACGTCCAGCAAATGCATTTTAGGCTTTAAGCTTCAGCAGGGTATGTTTAAGGATATTTTCAGTATTGCTTTTATGAGGAGGAGAGTGAAGATTGTTATTGACTCTTTTTCAACTGTTGATATATAAATAACTGCTGGGGGAAAATCACCTCAGTAACCACAGGCAAATTGTGAGGGACAAAGAAGATGCTTTACCCAAGCTGAGCATGTAAAGTAAAGAGAGTCTCATAGCTACATCTGCCCCTCTGAGTTTTTGGGTTTTTTTGCCCTCTGTCTCCAAAGATACCTATATCCACAGAAATATCTCTGTTATCTATATCAAACAGCCCCAAATTTGTGGCCACAGTTCAATTTACATAACGATCAGACCACCAACCAGAAGCCAACAGGGAAGCAGGGAAGAACAGATCGTATTTGAAGCAGACACTCCTGAAATCCTACCCGTGTCTCCAGTACAGTCCTAATTGCCCAGTCATTAATCCCACATACACAATTACCCATTCAGTCATCCTTAAGACCATAGTCTCCCCCGTTCCATCCCCATCAACCATTCTTTGCCTAAAAATGAAATTTCCAATTCTCCCAGGGACTGCTCTAAATTCCATGAAGAAAAATCCCTCAAGAAGAAAAGTTAACTAAACAGTGTATGAAAGATACTAAATGTTTAAAAATATGCTGGCAGCAGTTACATAAGCTCTTTTCTGTTCCAAAGTACATATCAGAAGGATAAAACTAGGACAGTGAAAATGTAAAATAAATATAAATTGCCAGCTTGGAAATAAAAATAATGTTCATCCCACAGTCTTAAAACCATTCATGTGCAGTGATTTTTTTTACAGTTTTCTAATTTTGTATTATGTTTTGTAAATTATTTATAAAGTGTTGTAATGCTTCTTATATTAATTTTTCTATAAACAAATATTTGCAATGAGGCATAAATGGTGCCTGAACAGATTCTTAGGAAGATAAATTATGTGTGAGTCACATATCTTTGGGAGGCCATAAATATTTTGTTTTATTTTGTTACTAGCAACATTTCTCATTTCCATTTGTAAACAATTTTCATGTACTCATAACATTTGAATACCTTTTAATTTTGCATGTGACTAAAGGATAGATTGCTACCAGCAAATGAAACAAAAGTCTCTTCAGTCATATGTGATTGTTTAATGGTTTTCCAATTGATTGATAATTGAATTTTTTAAAATATATGTATAAATATTATTTGAATAATGAACCAAGGGTTCACTTATTGTTCTGATTTTGTCTTTTTATGTTTTTCACTAAAAAGCTATTTTGGACAGTTGAAGAAATCAAATGCATTCAAATGGTTCAAATTTCTTTATGTTACTACTGAAAAAGAAAAAAAAGCCAAAAAAAGAAAAGAAAAGAAATGAAAAGAAAAAAAAATAAAAAGAGAGAACAAGAAAGCAAAAAGGAGCTAGGAAGGAACAAGTAGAGGCGTATCAAAGAACTCAAGCTATAACCAAAAAGAAATATGTAAAATGCCTTTGCTCGTCTTCTCAATGCTGGACCAAAGCTCAATGTATGTAGGTATATGCACATTGTATAGATATGGCTAAATGTTGCTGACAATCTCGCAATACTAAACTGTTACTATTTAAAAAAAATACAAAAATAAAACTGTTCATCAGTGTTTTACCTCAGCACTCTACTTGTACCCAGTTATTGACCAACATTCAAATAAGAAGATAAGAGAGTAAATTGATTTCCATGTCAATGTTTGACTGTAAAATCTGTTTGGAAAACATTTTGTAATGAGCTTTTCGTCACGTGGTTTGCTTGTTTCCAACTCAAGATTATGTGGGGCACATTTGTTTATTTATTGTTAAAAAGTGATATTATTTATTATTATTATTGTTATTATTATTATAATTATAATTATTATTATTATTTTTGTCCTATGTGCTATAAACTACAGAATGGTCACCAGGGTCACTTATGAAGCACTGCAAAGAGATCTGTTTTTCCATGCATGGAGCATGCAGCAGGAAAGATGGCAGTACAAAATGGACTGTATTGTGTTGTTAAAAAATATGAATAAATGCAAAAGGAGTCAATATGGTGGACTTGTGACCAAGAAAACAAACTGGATATTTAGAAGCTCCTTACTACTCTGACTTTGAAACCAAAGCTGATTTATCTGCACAGGTTGCTTAACATGAAAAAAAAAATAAAAAAAACTGACAAAAACTGTACTTAATCTAGAGCAATATCTGTATGGTCAGTAAAGCTGCACTTTGTGTATTTCTTAACAGCTTCAGATCTGTCACTTTTAATTTGTACCATAAAAAATAAAGAATTGTTTGACATGAAAAATAAGCTCCTTTCATGTGTCTGTCTTAAATCTCATGCATTATTTACATTATCCAAGCTCATGTAATTTCACATCAGTTCAATACAAAAATAGTTAAATGCTTGAAAGAAAGGAAGAAAGAAAATCCATTTGCACTGTGAGGCATAACTTTATCTACAAAACTAAACACTGTTTCTGTACCCAGAGTGGGTGCATGCATTGCCGATGTCTTATTTTCTCTACAGGGATGGAGAGTAGAGGATCTACCTCAGGAATATTCTGGAATCACCCAGGTGAGTGTGTGTTATCCCCCAGGCCAAACGGAGCAAAGCACAGATGGACATGAAGGCCAGAAACAGTGTATCTCCCCGTGCTTCCACAGTTCCATAACAAAGTCCTGGTAAGTGATAGAAGGGAAGTGTGGTAGCAAGAATGGGTCAGCCATTCAAATGATTTCTCTTGCATTTTTGCAGAGCTCATGAGGTTCATTGCTCATTTCTTTCTGTAATTAGATATTAGGTCACAGAAATGCCTCTTTTTTCAGGCTGCTTACTTTGAGTTATACTGAGTTCTATCTAAATACATGATTCTGAAAAATCAGCACAATTTGAGAAATGAATTAGTTGAATTATAAAGTTGTTTTTGAAAAAAACAGCCCATTAAATAAAAGCTCTGACAATCTTAGAATATTGTGTTTGAGATTTGGGAACAAAACGCTTGTAAGGACTTTTTCCTTTGATTTTGTTAAATATTGTTTTACATTTCCAGTATCATGTGTTAAATAATCAAAAACTAAACCAAAATATTTATTTGATTAGAAAATCCAGGGAGCACCTGGAATATTTATTTGTCCTGATTTTTTTCCAGATTGGAATTTTCCTTTTCTGTGCATTTTTTCTGTATTTTATGTGATGCATCAGAAAGAGAAAGAAAAGGTAGCTTTCTTGTGGATATGTTGATAGAGGCTTCATAAACAAGGTAGATATGGAAGAGGTATAGCATTTTGTTAGACCAGTTATCATATGTGGGAAAAGTAGACAAGTTTTTAGGTGCCCAAATCCTCCTTTGGTCTGAAACAAAAGCAGCTGAATCCAAAGGTAAACAGAAGCTGGGAACAAAGAGAAAGAAGAAGTCATTTCTTAGTACTACCTACACTGCCATTTTGTATTTTGTATTATGGGCTAACCCATCATGTGCCTGCTTCATTACAAAAGTAGTGACTACAGGTTTCCACACACCACCTACTCACAGGGAGTTAATTAACACAGTTAATCCCCAAGAGGGATGTCTTGGGACTGTAGAGTCTTTACATGTACCCACTGGTAAATACCTGCTCCACACCAAACATAATGTTTAGCCTAGCACACCCTAGACTCACAGGGGCACCAAAATTGCATCAGCTCCTCTAGGCGTCATGCCTCCATACCATGGTCTAACAGCCATACTTCAAGCCCACATAATTCATCTACTTACAGTGATACAAGGGCGTGAAGAATGACCCCTGGTGCCTTTATATCCCCTACTAAAAGCTGAACACTTATCTTTTTGTTCAATAGTGATAAAGCAACAAGCATACATCGGTTAGAGGTTTTTCCCCCCTACCATTTTTAAAAATGCAAAACTTCCTCTTTTGATCATACTATAGGTGTTTTAGCTGCCTCATAGGCAACTGACCCTACCTAACCATTATAGATCCAAATAACCTGGATCTATTTTGTTGAAAGAAATGGTGACTTTGCAAATTGAATCATGCTCCCACTGATCACTGAAATCTCAAAATTGATGCTACCCTAAAGCCAGTGAACGCTGACTATAAGACTTCACCACCACCCCACTCCCCTTACTGACTGCTTAAAAATCAAATTTCTAGAAATGGCTATTTCAGAGCTCCTGAAGTGCAACATAAAGGACAAAAAGCTTTAGAGGCACAATGCTTTCCAGTCCTCTCTGTTGTACTTCTAGCAAAAAAAGCCCAACACCCCCCCCCCAAAAGAACATATTTGCAATATTCTTGATAAACAATAAATGCTGTCTGTGCCCTGCCCTTCCCTTAAGACAGGTGTGATGGGAGGAGAGTTGGCACTAAGTGTTAGAGAACAACACAGAAGTTGTACAATACGTGTTTTTATACAGCGTGTTCCACTGTGCAGATGCTTTAGGACTGATCACAGTCTAAATGTATACCTGTGAGAAAAGCTTATAGTACTACCAGGGCTTGGATAAGTGAAGACTCTCTTCTACTGACTTAAACTTCAATTAAACAACCACTCAGGAAGCAAAACAGACTTGTCAAGAGGGAGGGTTCTCTTGTGGTTTGTTTTTTAATCTGAGTATTCAACTTTAATACAAAACAGTCTCGTATGAGATTGTGAAGTTCTTGAAAATAATTGATAATTAAAGACTTGGAAATTTTTTTCCTTTTCTCTCCCTGTGCTCAACAGACCTGTATGTTGGGGGTTTTTTTCTCGCTCACAATCCTTTACTGTTGCATTTTGCCACACTGTGGACAGACAACATTGGCCCAGACTGAGAAGAGAGTCAGCATGTAGACCACCAGCAGTGAATGTTTTTCAATCCAGACTCCAGTTGCCCTGGTTTCTCTAAAAGGCTGGCAGCAGCCTTGTATAATCACCAAAGCAGCTGTAGGGAGGACACGTAGCAGTTCATGTAATATTGAGTCTTTAATTTTATAGTCACTGAACTTCTTGTATTATTGCATGATCAGTGGCCTCATGTCAAAACACTTCTCAGCCCAAGAGCTGTGTGTGTGATCACACAGACACTCAGTGTGGGTGGGTCTTGGGTCAGGTCACAAACTCGCACAAAATCAAGGAGCAGCAAAAAATGGCTTTGGAGGTACCAAGACCATGGTAGGGACTACAGGAGTGGGACAGCCCTAAAAGAACACAAGATTCTGGTTTTGTGATGTAGCAGCTTAAAATTGCGGCCCAGCCTTCACCAGCACAGCATCAACAAGCTTGTCAGGTATAGACTCACTCCCTTCTTTTCAGACATCTAACACTAACATAATGTTAGTGTTCAGTTAATGACTCCTGGTTTTCAATGAACAAAATTCCATGCTCCATCCAATCTATCCGTCAGTACCATCAACAGGAAGGTCTCCCACCTTGTATGTTCTCTGTCAGTGATGGTCCCAGAATAGTTCCTTAAATGGTTGCAGGATCCTGAGGGTCTTAGAAGACGGTAAGATGGTGACACTACACAAATCTGAATTGTGTGGCAATTTGCAATTGATCCTGGGGAAAGTAGGATTATCCCAGCAGCATGGATTTCCTGGCTGCAGCATGTAACCTCTGCATGCCCACGCTTTTTTTTTTTAAGTCATTGAAGTACTTGTGCTTACTTTCAGTCATTCCTGTTAGTTTTTAATCATAGAATCATTAATTGAATGGTTTGGGTTGGAAAGGACCTTAAAGAACATCTACATCCAACCCTGTCAGGGACAGAGACACCTTTCACTAAACCAAGTTGCTCAGAGTTACACCCAGCCTGGCCTTGAACAACTCTGGGGATGGGCCATCCACAACTTCTCTGGGCAACCTGTTCCAGTGCCTCACCACCTTCACAGTAAGGAATTTGTTCCTAATATCTAATCTAAACCTACCCTCTTTTAGTTTGAATCCATTCCCCCTTGTCCTATCACTACTTGTGGGCTCCCTTTAGGTACTGGAAGACTGCAATTAGACTACCTTTTCTTTTCCATGCTGAACACATAAATTCTGTCAGTCTTTCCTCATAGGAAAGATGCTCCATCCCTCTAATGATCTTGCTGGACCTCCTCTGGACTTTCTCCAACAGGTCAATGTCCTTCCTGTGCTTGAGACCCCAGAGCTGGACTCAGTACTCCAGGCTGGGCCTCACCAGAGTGGAGTAGAGGAGCAGAATCACCTCCCTTGATCTGCTGGCCACTCTCCTTTGGATGCAGCCCAGGATGTGTTTGCCTTTCTGGGTTGCAAGTGTACACTGTTGGCTCATGTCCAGCCCCTCATCCAGCAGCACCCCCAACTCCTTCTTGGCAGGGCTGCTCTCAATCCCCTCATCCCCCAGCCTGTATTGATAGAGGAGATTGCCCCAACCCAGGCACAGAACTTTGCACATAGCTGTGTTAAACTTCACGAGATTCCCATAGGCCCAATGCTCGAGCTTGTCCAGGTCCCTCTGGATGGCATCTCATCCTTCAGGTGTGGAAACCTCACCCCTTAGCTTGGTATCATTAGCAAATTTGCTGAGGGTGCACTTGATTCTTTGTCTATGTTATTAATGAAGATACTAAATAACACTGGTCCCAAAACAGAGTCCTGCAGGACACCACTTGTCACTGACGTCCACTGTGAATCTGAGCCGTTCACCACTACCCTCTGGATGCAACCATCCAACCAATTTCTTATCCACCTAACAGTCCACTCATTAAATCCATTTCTCTCCAGTTTAGAGAGAAGGATGGTGTGGGGGAATGTGTCAAAGGTTTTACAGAGGTTTTACATCTGTAACCCTCCCCTTCTCCACTGACATAGTCAGTCCATCATAGAAGGCCACTGGGTTGGTCAGGAAGGACTTACCCTTGGTGAAGCTGGGCTGGCTGTCTCCAATCACCTCCCTGTCCTCCATCTGCCTTAGCACGGCTTCTAGGAGGATCTGTGCCATGATCTTCCCAGGCACAGAGATGAGGCCGACAAGCTGGTAGTTCCCAAAGTCTTCCTTTCTACCTTTTTTAAAGATGGATATGTTTCCCCTTTTCCAGTCACCTGGGACTTCACCTGACTGCCATGACTTTTCAAATACCATTGAGAATGGCTTGGCAACTACAGCAGCCAATTCCAGCTAATGCTATAGTTTTTAACATCTCATGTCCTCATGAACTCTTTATACTTTTCTCTGAAACATATTAACTTATCTTTTAACTATAAACTGAAATGAAGACAAAGCTATGAAGATCCTTTAATTTCTTTTTGCAGAGAAGGCACTGTGGTGTTTTTTACCATTTTTCCTCTGTCCTTTTGACATTTCCAGATCAATGATGTGTTCTTAAACAGAGGAGCATGAAACTTTCTCCAAAATTACCCCTCAATTCATTCAGGTTAAAAGCAGATGAAGAGAAATGGCTGTTTCTTGAACAGCAGCAGCTATTTTCGGTTACATCAGTATTTCCACTTGTGGAATCTAAAGATATTAATCTTGTAAGTTCATAATGTACATAACTTAATTTGCCCAACTAGTGTTACTGATGTTTTGATGATACCTTCACAGATACATTTAGTGACTTGTGTAAGTCTTCACAGGATTGGATCTACCCAGGGCATTTGTGAATTGATATTCATATTTGTTACTTTTTCTAGCTCATCCATCAGTAAATCTTGGTATGTCCTTTATTATTTTTGAAACACAAACAACTCAAAGGGGACCGTATCTCAACAGGAAAGGTATGTGCATGTTCCTTATAAAGTCAATAGAGCTCTTGGTCTTGGCTCAGCAGTTGACTGCCAAAAACGCTGCTGAAGATAATCTGGAGGGGAACATGGAGGGAAACAGGATAAATGCAAGAGCAAGAGGTATTAAGTGTTTTTAAAATACTCTCTATCGTTTCACTGCATTTAAGATCCTTCCTTCTGAAGGCACCCTAACAAATTCATATGCTAACCACTAATAAAGAGAACTTAAAACAGCATCATTTGTGTCTGTGGTATACCTAATCCCAAGCATGTGCATCAGCAACCTGACTCTAAGTCTTATCTGCTAGTCTGGGGAATCAAAACTCACCAGGAGGTCTGTACATCCAGAGTGAGGAACACAAAGAGCAGGGATCAAAAATCTACACTGGAATACGCACTTTACAGGTCATGATACCATCAAAGAAATTATTCAGCAGGCAATATGTAATAAAGACCACAGCTATAAAAGACAAAATCAAATTTATTTGTTAAAAAAAAAAATCAAAACAAAATAAAAAAGAAGAAGAAGCTAAAAAAAAGGCAGAACTGACAGAATATGTCTCTTCCTAAGATGTGTTAGAACAGTAATACATAGTAATAAAAGTCTATCAATCGCTTGGTATCAGCTGAGCATACACTCACTGTACATCAAGCTTGTAAGTCTGTATTATTTACAATATACTTCCCTCTGCTGTGGTTAAAAGTGTGATATCAAAAGCAGGTCCTGTGGCCCCAGATGTCAGCTGAAGATGAGAATATGACAAGTTACATTTATGTCTGGAAATGGCTTGAATTTTAGAATTGAAATCTGGCTGTTCTAAACAAGTTAACATTTTTCAAAATATAGTGTTGAGCCTAAGACTATTTTACTGGAGTAACAGGAATAATTTTACTAAAGCTAATTTAAGTACTCCTTGATATCTAATCATTCATGGTTTTTAGAAAGCAGGAACATAATGTCCATTTTCAAAGAATCACATGGCATAATTACTTACTGTTTGATTGTGGACAGCTCAATTTTTTCTATTTCAATTATGTGTAATTCTTTAATATGTAAAAATGAATGTGCCTATATGCAAAGCCAGCATCTCCAGCTTAGTCCAGTCATGTCTCAGGTAAGCAATCTGCATGTTTTTAAACGTTTACATAGCCGTGTTAGCTTGGAATTATAAAGAAACAATTAATTGCATGCTTCCTTCTTTATCTACTATTTTAACTTCAATGCTTTAAAGCATTGGCCAGCTTCAAATTAATCTGACATAAGGGAGACAGGTAACTACAGGTTTAATGAAAATAGCCCAGAGAAGAAAGAGGTAGATTAGAGTCCCAGGTGAGAAAAAGTCTTCAGTAAGCTCAAATCTTACTCAATACCAGAGAGAATCAACATGGGCAAGGAGAAAGAAAGTCCTTCTAAAAACCCCAGCTGCAGGAAAAAATATCACACTGAGCTCTCAAGCTACCAGGAGATGCACATCCCAGGAGACCAGATGCCATTAGTCCTGGTACTTGCAGTTCTTTGTAATTTTATAAGACCAGCCACTGATGTCTTGGAACAAGCACACCAGAAAGGACCAGTGTCTGATCTCACATTCCTCCTTTCACAATGCCCACTGCTAATTTTTTCAGAGAAGTAAACTTTGCAGGGGTGCATTTCAATTACAATAAATGAGTACAACTCTTTTCCCATAAGAACAGGTACATAGGCCTTGACTTCCTGTAAAACTCTTCCTTACTGTGGAGAGGTACTGTCTTTAAAAAAAAACAGTCTGTCACTTGAATTTCCAATACAGTAGATATATTGTAATTTAGGATGAAAAAAATCTCTAGTTGAAAAAACATTTCATTCCTATTGCCCTGGGAAGGTGTTTAAAAGGAGGAAGGAGAGTAAAATAGCCTCCTCATAGAAACTCTTTACAAGGTATTGTATTAGAAAGTCTATTTTTCTGGATCAGGGTTTATATCAGAAGATTGGCCTACTTGTGAACACAGGAGAGAAATAAACACAACTTTTCATTCATTAATTTAACAAAATCTGTGGCAGGTTTAAGGCCATCCATATTTGCTTCTATCATCAAGATTTTGCACACAGTTTTATTTAAACTGGGGGAAGATGTTCAAGTGTATAGTGTACTTAGGTTTACCTTAAGTAGCTTTATTGCTTAGCTGCTGGGGTGTTGGTTCCAGACCTGTACAGGATTTGGACATTACTTTCCAATACTTTCCTCTTTTTCAAATGCTCGTCTGCTTTCAGTGAAGCTCTGAAGCTTACTGCCTTCAGCACCTGTGCAGTAAAATGGGTTAGAGGAGTCCAGTAAAGTCTATATACAGTTCAGTTTCTTGGAATGAAGGTTGATCATGCTTGGCAGAAACCCCGCACCCAGATAATCAATATGTATTTTTTTTCCCCTTTGCTTGGTCAGTCCTGGTGATTTTCCTTCAGACTTTTCAGCATTTTGGCCATTGCTTTCCTTTGCCTTTAACATTTACGGCGCAGCCTGAACAGAATCAAAGACTAAATATAACTGTCAGGTGCAATTTACAGTCTTCCCCAACAGCCTCATACCCAGACCAACCCAGGAAACAAATTTCAGATGATGATGATCCAGAATTTTCTCTTGGCATAGGCAAATGTTCTCTTCAAACACCTGCAACAGTAGGATTATCTCCTATGTTCCTTCCTCACCCCTATCCCCAAGTGCTGAAGAAGGCTGCCTCTTCAGATCTTCCAGCAGATACTCTCATGTTATTCACTATCTTATTTCAGCCGGGACAACCTCAATAAATATTTAGTTTTCAAATTTTTTAAGCCAACTCACTTCTCTATGACTGAAACAGGTTAAAGGGCAATCACACAAGTTGCTCCAATGGCAAAGGTGCAAAAAGAATGGAACAAGGAAAAGGCTGAGCACAGAAATATGTATGAGCATGGATGGACCCAAAACCTTACCCCATCCAATCCCCACAAACAGCAGAAAACTATTCACTGCCTCAGAGTTTCAACATGTCCTTTAGAGAGATTCACACCAACTCATGATTGTGCTTTGAATTTTCTGCTTACTTCTGTCCTCAGTAATATATAATCTTTTTTTTTTCTCCTCTGGCAACATGAAAACCATATCATGAGTGTTCTGAAGCAGAACTATTTGTTTAAGGACTGACTTGCTGAAAGAACCTCACAGAGTTTCCCCTAAACAAGGGTTCTGTGAGAAAAAAGGCCCTGAAACAGGATCTTTTAATATCAGTATTGAAGCAATTTAGCCTTTTTCTTTATTTGCCTGTATGACATTATCAAATCCCTTCTTTGCCTCTCAATCTCTTAAATTCTAATTTAAGATGACATTTTGGTGAAGAAGACAAATCAAAATTCATTACTTTTATTTCATAAGGTAAGATGGTTCTACACATAAGTGTGCCTGAGTAGAGAGACAACTACTTTGTACTAAGCTGACCACCTCATACGCTCCCTGCTACCACGCGGGGAGGTTTATTGCATATGGGAAGTATCAGACAGGTGGAAAAATCAAGACCTGTCTTTTTCATTGATGTAGTATAGCACATACAGCAAGAGAGAAAAAAAATAACCAAGCTCTATACCCCTACATAGACCTTGTCCTTCCTCTTGAGACTCCTGACAGAGTGGAAGATACTACCAGTGTTTAAGGTGATAGATAAGGTGATAGAAAAGGAGAAAAAAAACCTTCTGATGGCTTCCTGGAAAACCCCAGCAGCCAGGGAGACATTCCCAGAAACTGATAAAAGGATTAAAAAGGAGAAAGGTGCAATATGAAGATAACACAGCCTTTTTTGGAGAACATCCTAGATACCAGAAAGTGGACCCTTGGGCCTATTTCATCTCTCTATCACCCCAAAACTAATTTATTGACTGCAGCCACTCAAACTGCCTAAAGAAAAAAGGTATAAAAAGAGATTGGACTCAACCAAAAATTGAGGAGAAATTCCATCAATTCCATGGAGGTAACCAACGGGCTACCTTTTCTCCCTCCACTCTCTTGGGATGCCTTGCGGTGAGCGATTGCTTTATATCTATATATATATATATATAGATATGTACTAATTTTACTTTTGCTTCATAATACTTTAAAGCTTTTACTTTTTTGTAAGTTGCTTTTGCTTTAGAGTTTGTGTTTAAGTTTTTGCTTTACTCATTCTTTGTAAATTGTCTTACTTATTTGTAAGTTGCTTTTTCTTTAGAGTATGTACTTAAGATTTTACTTTAAGTTTGTAAGTTGTTTTAAGTTGCTTTAGAGCATGTGCTTTGTGTAATTGGCTTTGCTTTAGAGTTTTTGCTTGGGTTTTGTGATTTTATTATTCTTTGTAAGTTGCTTTGCCTTAGATGGTGTGCTTATGCCCGGCCTCCTTGTTGCTACAATTATATGAACCATATAAATTATCACAAATTTGTATTAATAAACATATTATTTCATGAACTGTTAGAGTGAGTCCATTTTTACGAGCTGACAGTTTCATTGACGACAAAATAACTCACAGGAGAAACTGATTGAGGGGTTTCCCTATTGCTATTAAGTATTGTCTATATATAACCGGTATCAAATGTCCTGTCCATTTCAGTGAACCTGTTAAGTGAGAAGTCTCATCTAAGGAGATGCTAACAGACTGTTTTGGACATTAAAAGCCTTTGATCTCCTGGGGGGGAACACCGATAGTAAAAAAAAAAAAAAAAATTAATACAGGTTGGACAGACAGTTCTTCTTTTCTGTTTCTTTTAACATGACACAATGTAACAACAATTTTCCTGTTACAGATACAACTCTGCCTTGAGCCTGACTCATCATCAACTATTCACCTCACATAGGACACCAAATGGCATCCCTCATGTGAAAACAACTTGTAAACTAATAATAAGAGGAAGAGATATTTAATAATTGATAATGAAATGGAGTAAAATCAGTGACCTTGGCAGGAAACATTCTGCGTCTTATTAGCAATTGCCAGAGCCAGTCATCCATCCCCCTTAAATCCATTTCCTGAATGTGCTGCTTCTCCTGAATTTATACTGCTTTGGCATCAAACCATGAACATCACATTTCTGACACTCACTGTCTTGCAGTCTAAATCCAGCAGACTTTGCTCCTCCTACCAACAACAGCCTTTTTGTCTATTTTTCCTACATACAGATATATATGCTTCTCTAAATTTTCACAGAACTCTAGATGTAGAAGTATTTGTGGGTTCAATGATTTTATTGATCTTGGTAGCCTCCAGTTGCATAGTGCCTGAGCACAAGTGGAGTTTATGGACTACTGGCATGAAGTATATATTTTAGAGTTCTCCTTAGAAGTTAGAGGAAAAATGAGAGCTGTATTATTCCTTCTATGAGTTTTATGGTAGAAAAATTGCATTGTAGACAAGATTACTTGGTATGTTGTGCAAAAATCATTGCCAGGGACCAAAAAATCACCTCCTATGCAGTGTTGTTGGCAGTACAACAAACATTCTACACCAGGGTTTTTATGAGTAATATTAATCTTTCCTGCTCGAGTTACCCACTATTAATCCATTGTCATGGTAAGGTTGTATGTTTAAGCCATTCAGAAGTGCTCCCATTTTAAATAAACTATTTTTCAAGCATATTTCAACCAAATCAATTGCAAGTACACTTCCTTTCTGCATCTCCTAGAGGCTTAATAGGAGCATTCAACCTTTTGGAAGAGATGCAAGAATAACTACATTTACCATGTATGTACATGTGAATACATATTCACACAAATGCAAATGAGCATATACATGTTTATGTGAATATATGTATTTCCGTGTTTTTATATATATGCACAAAACATGCCACAGATACAGATACAGATGCATAAACGATGCAGTTGTGGTTATTGTAGACATATTTGAATCCATTGCGGAAAGAATGGTTGACCCACTTGGCCTCTGTCTTGCTATGTTATTTTTGGCTGCAGTTGCATTTTAAAGCACTCACCCCTAAATTAGAACTGAGGAGGTTCCAAGCTTCAGAAAAAGGAAGTCTAGTACTAATCTCCAGAATAAGAGCAGCCTGTTCCCCAAAAGAAATCTTCCTAACAATTTTTCTTAATGTGTTTGGGTATTTTAAGGGCTCAGCAGCAGCAGCAGCAGGGGAACAGGTCAAGTATTTTTGATGATTTCATTCCTTATACCACACAGCTAAATATTTTGAGAGAGGGTTTTTTTCTTGTCATCTTTTCATTCTGCACAAATATGGATTGATTTTTTTTTCTTCTGCCATTGCCTGCAGCAAAGTGAAATGCACACATAAAATAACCGTATAAAAGCCTAACAATTTTTTTCAAGTCTTTTCATACACATCCTCCTGGAAGAAAATCACAGACATTTGTTGTCGGGGGTGTGAGGGATGTTGCAAGAGGAGGGGGGATAGGACATTTGTACACCTGCATAGATTCTGAACAGTTTTAAATTAATAAAACTTCTTATTAGCTGCTGCAAGGAAGGAAGTGGGCAGAAGAGAATTTGGATTCTCTGAGATCAGACTATAAGTAGTGTCAATGGCAGGAAACAGTGAGTGAGACTTGAATAAAAACTGGGAAAAAATATTTCTTTCCATGTGTGTTGGAACTCATTAGTGAATTTTCTTTGGTGATCTTTCTGTGTTTGCTTTCTGAAGACATTCGGGGATTTTTGCTGCAGTGCCATCTTTGTTGTCCGAGTCTAAAACTCAGTCACTTACACTAAGTCTTCAGTGGCAGATGCACTATCTTTGCTAGCTACTTTGAGAGATGTTACATAAAGCACAAATAAAATAATTATCAAAAACATCTCTCTGGGATGTAAAAGAAGCCAGCTGCATACTCAGACTTCGAATTCAGGAGGGGACTGGTTTCCTCTCAAATGTGATGGAAGAGTAAAGTTCAGTGGTGAACAGCAAGTTATGTTGTGAAGTGGATGAAATTCAAGCATAAATTATCCTGTCAAGATAGTCTGTAACTATTGGAAATTACTCAAAGAAATCTGCACTGGTGTTGAACAATACAGGCTGATGGTTATTTTCCACTACCCAATACAGTCTAAAATAATGGAACTATTTACATGAAAGTATATAAATTACTCAGTTCTAAGAACACTGATGTTTTACGTCCGAACAGCCACAGGTTGTACAGAAGCATTAAAACTCTTTGTGTTTGCATTTTGGCAGGGCACCCCTGGAGAAAAGCCCTGTGTACTCTGCTCTCCATTTGCTTCCCAGAAGGGCAGATTGTGCCGTTATCCTTCTTTGAAAGCCTTTACCACAGTGTTCTTGCCACCTCTCTGAACAGGTGAGTACAGGGTACACCACTGCAGCACTCACACACCAACCACCACCAGAGCACCAGTGAGGCATTTACAATTCCCCCCATCTTCCCAAGGGCAGAAGTCACTGTAATCTTGGGCCAGACAGCTCCTCTTGGCACCATGAATAACATTCAGATGAACACAAAGTGAGCTAGAATAGGTCTTCAGGGGCTGAATGTCTGACAAACTAAAGCATGCGTCTACTGATTGTCTTTGTCAGCTCTAAGTAGACAATGTTTTAACATTTACAGGTAACTGAATGCTGCCATTTCCAATACATTTACAGTAAGAATCTCTCTCATCATTAATTCTACAGACTTCTATACATGTTAAAATGGTGCTGACATTTAAACCTTACCAATTCCAATACTTGCAACCAATATAGATGTCTACATATTAGAAAACTAAGTTCCACACTATTGACAATTACTCTGCTATCTAGCAATTAGCATTCATCTTGATAAGTAACATGGATGAGTGCATTAGCAAATACATGGAAAACTGAAGGGGCAATTTTAAAGTCATTTTGCTGCAATTTCTAGGTAGCAAAGAGGGTGTTTCAAAAACCAGTAGCTGTCTCAGGAGGCATAGGTGGAGCAAGAATGGACTATCCTGGTGAAGATTTATGGGGCTGGCAAAATGGCAGGTGGGATCTAGGAGTCAGTGGGTTTTCTCCCTTCAAGGGGAAAAAATTCTGGTGGGATTTTCAGGGTGTATCAGTTTGATTTTAGGGTTTGTTTCCTCAAGGATATGCACTTGTGCAAAGACCAGTACTGCTAAGGCCCTAAGGGCACCAACAGACCTTACTGTCCCTGTCCTTGCCTACATCTCAAGGAGCCTGTTCTAGCACAGTCTGGGGCCATCAGTCCCTGTCTCAGGAGTGCTGACCTCCAGCTCCCCACAGTCCTGCCCTGGCACTGACCCAGCCTGACTCATTGGCCAATGTCCCGGCATGGCCTCAAATCTGTCTTATCATCATGAACCTGCCAGACAATCTGGGCTGAACCTAGATTCTCACGCTCCCTAAGCCTGCCCTGCTCATCTTTCTCCGGGATGATGGGACAAGTTCCTGGTCAGCAAATTCTCCTTTCAGTCTCTTAAGAAGCTGCTGCTCCGGCTGCCCTGACAGGTGCTAAGCAATGTTAGCTTTGCTTTGAGAGAAAGGCTCCCTTGGAGAGAAGCAGTCTGCAAGTGTTTCGCCTGGGTCTTGGAGACTGGAACCACCTAGATGCTCTGAGGTGCTTGTTTTACAGTCAGACCAAGAAACCTTTGCTTCCACAGGCTTGTCATGACTGCCTACTCAGAAATACAAGTATTGTTAGACTCAGGGACAGGACTGAGCAAGAAGGCTTAATAAGGCACCACATACTGACAGAACGGTAAATTTGGAGTGCATATTCCCAGTCTATTGCAAATATGAAATCAAAATCATTAGTACTCGTTGCAGTGGTCATGGGCAGACCCATAGCAGAAAGAACTGCAGCAGCTTAAGCTCTTGATTGTCCAACAGCTGATTCATACCACCTTTTTGCTTGTCTTCTCTTTGTGTTGCACCCACCATAAAAAATAGTATTTCACCAGTCAAATAGCCCATGACTGTGAGTTTAAGTGTATGGTGAGCCTCTGAGAGCTTACAGCTTCTAGAGGGCTCACTTCTGCCCCCACCTCTACTACCTCTGGTACCTTTTCAGTGCTTCACTCTGCTACCAGCTCTGAAGCTCACTTAATTGCAAGTTTAATTCACCCAGCTCATTAATCCAGGAGAAAACACAATGGGTCAGTTTTCCTTTACAAGTTAGTAATGTTAATTAGCAACCAGAGTTCCTAATAAGATATTTTGAATTACTAGAGTATGTATAAGTTAGGATAAACTGTAAGGTAATTGTAGACTTTTGTCACACCACACCTTTACCAAACCAGCCATGACCACTGTCACAGTTCGAGGGGTTTCTGGGGCGTCACTGCCGGCCGCTCTGCCAGGGTTTTCGGGCTGGAATCATCCCCCCGCCGCCCGTCCCTCGTGGCAGGGACTGGCGGCGGAGGTACTTAAGCCAGGAGACAGAGACCACACAGAATCCAGCAGCGAAGAAGAGCCTTATTCAAATTTCCCGCAGCTTATAAGAGCTGCTGGGCCAAAGAGGGGATTGGCCATTTGGCTAGCCAATGCAAGGAGACAATATAATAACTATGGCAACACAGAAACCAATGGTAGACAAGTGAGTTAACAACTTCCAAACCCCGGCAGACCACTTCAGCTTTCCACACATATTTTCTTTGTGTGCACCAAGTCATCCATTATTTACTGTGATTATTCCTTTCAGATATGATGCTTTGTCACAATTCTTCTGCAATGCTAGAACACCACAGTGTAATTCGGACTGTCTCTTAGTTGCAAGTTGACATAAACTCATTAAATAGATATTCTTCTAAATTAACGACTCACCTTTGGTGTCACAAAGCAAGAAAAGAAAATTGAAAGGATACATACAAAAAAGTGTACACTGGTTTTTTTGATCTTTTCCCTAACTGTCTATTGTAAGGGATATGGCACATGGTATATATTATGTTCTTTGTATCCTTATGTAGGGGTAATTGATGATAAATTAATTATATAATTTATCAAATACAGCATCTGAAGTTAAACTCTGAAGTTAAAATGCAGATGTCTAACTGTGGCTTCTATCTGAAAGTGGAAAACCATTCATCCTTCACCACTCATTTCAGACAGAGTTGTTGGGGATTCAACATGCTTTTAAAATGAGTTTAAAGTAGAGGTCCAAAATGTAACTTAATTTTTTTAGCAATATCTTGTTCCCCTTGTCGTAAATGAATGGTGTCAGTTGAACATTCTAGGTGTTATATACAACACCCTCAATAAACACGTACCTGCTTGAAATAAAGAAAAATTAGACTACTGACTCATGGGTGTCAGAATTTTGTCCAAATGTCTGTACTCTGCACAGGTACATTTCTACTTTTAGATCTGAAAAATGCGTAAGAAATCTTCATGTAATACCTACTCCTGCCCACACTGCGAAGTGCACCAGGAGGCTAAGGAATTTACAGAGCTAGCCATTCTGTTGAACAAGAAATGTATTTTACCTGTTAAGCTTGACTTTAAAGAGTTAGAGAAAATTTTGCTTTCTAACTGTTGATGGTATGGAGGACAAGGAATTATTATCAGTATACTCTTGAGAATCAAGAGACTTCAATTCTGAAATCACCTCTGCCTGTAGTTGCAGCATTCCTTCACTGTCAGTGACACAGAGCCTTGTACTGTTGCTCCTGAGTTTACAAAAAAGAGGCTTTGTCCACATGGAAGCATCATACACCATTAAGGCTGTAGTACAGCCCTCCTGTGGAAGTTACATCAGGATTTTGCATACAACATGTTACTCCGTGGAAACTTTAAGCACTACTGCCACCCTTGTCAGCCAGAGAAAGACAATAACTTGTATGTGCTGGTACCACATGGCTGGAGTCCTGACAGAAGCCTCTAGGCAAATGATGATACAAATAATAATAGTTGACAGGCAGCTTTTGAAAAAGAAGGCTCACTATTTAAAGGACAAGAAACCCAGAGAAAACAGGAGGTCAAGTCCTGGACAGATATTTTAAATACTATTAGTATTGTGATGGTTGGGGATATGATTGATTTTTGGTTTTATTAGTCCTCTTTCCATTAGCTTTTTTATCAAAATGAAATCTAATCATAGTCAGTTACTATAGCTTGGCTGGCAGATGGTAACTTGTTAAGGCATGGTTGTGTGATTGTGTTCATCATTTGCCCATAGTCTGTATCAAGAGCCAGTAGCCCTCATCTGGTCTCAAAAGCTTTATTAATGTAACGCAATTTGGCTCAGAAATCACTCTGGTCACTTCTTTATCCCTATCTTCTTTCCGGTTAAGTTAGCAACTGACCAACTACATATAAGACACTATTTAAGCCATTTAAGTTTTCTCTTGAAGGATGAAAGATAAATTAGTTTAGAAGAAGTTTTGTTACACTGACACTAAGCAAATCACTACATTTTTCTGTGTATATAAAGTTTAAGTACACGTGAAGAAATCTCAAGTTACAGTGGTTCAAAATCATATTGTCCTTCAATCAAGACACAGCAAAAGGCTGAGTGCATGCTCCTGTGAAGTAAAACACAACAGTTTAAATCTCCTTTTGCTGGTTAACCTATAGATTAAACTGCTTCATTAAAATGTAAACCATTATGTGTTACCTTGAAGTCAGACAGTGTCTGTGGTCAGTTGGCACTTCTCAGCTGATGGGGATAATTGGTTAAACCACTCACTGTTTCAAAGTGGTTTCACATGCTAAGTGCATTAACCATTTCCATATTTTAACCACTTGAAGGTTGAAAGGCATTTCAATTTGAAAATTTCTCAATGCTCTAATAAGCTTGATTTTTTGCAGTCTGTCTAAAAGCAGTGGAATTCACCTTTTGGAACAGATGCACAAATGGATGTGTCTTTGATGTGTTTAGAGCTACAAAAGTTTGATGTTTTCAATTAAAACAAGTGCTATTTACTTCTATACTTATGGGTAATAGAGCACTTTTGACTTTTACAAAGTGCGTGTTATTAAAGCACTTTGCTAATGTACAAAGGCACTTTCATAAAACAAGAAAGAAAAGAAGCAATCCTCTTTCAAAATATCTCTGGAAAATGAGATGAAAGTAGAAAAAAACTTGTAAGAAAAGAGTTCTTTAACAATAAGAGAGCTGTCTTCAACTGTTCCTGTGTATGATTTCAGTCATCATCTTTATGCCTAGAAGCACTTTTATAAACATTTGTATCAATTTAAGCATATTCCATCACTCAAAACTTTTCACACAAGGATTCTTCACCCTAACCTTTTTGATGAGGCCAGAAAACACTTATCTTGTGGTTTCCAAGGTATTCCTGAAATAGTACAATGGAGAAATAATATGTTATTGTTAGTGTTCAGGAGCAACTATTACTGATTTATTACTTAATATCATTATTGAAACTGTATGTGGACCTCTTATTTCTGTGTACCTCGGTTTATTTACTTTCAGCAAATATATCCTGTATTATGCTCTGGAATTGCATTTTCAGGCATTTAGGTCCTGATTCAGCCAGACATAGTCTTTTCTGAAGCCATTTTCTTCTGCACTTCTTGGCCTCTTTTGAATTTAGCACTGACAATGAGACAGGTCCATCAATCACAAATTTGCACAGTCAGATCTATCTATCAGGAATGATATGCCTAAAAATGTAATTATGATGTTATGGTTTTGGTAGCCAAACTGAAGGAAGGACTGGAGTGTTTTTATCCAAACCTTTTCCTGTTAGGCCAAGAAAGGTTTTTATATTTCTTCTATTGAAAGTAAAGCTGAAAGGCTGTTTTATAGAGGGGAAAAAATGATTTCCAACAAAACACCTCTCAAATCGTGAGTGCCTCTAAAATGGCAGAGGAAAAAAAGTATTATTCTTCAGGTCATATAGCAATGTTTCCAGTAATGAAGCGTTTCTAATGGAGAAATCATCAGCAGAGATGTTTTTATTTTTCTGTAAAGATCTTTGTGCAAGATGCTTAAAATCTCTTCCATTTCATTTTCAGAATAAGGCAGAAGGATGGGCACTTTGTCCACTATCTCTTAAATATATGTATTGCTTCTCATCTCTAAGAAAGGAGTTTTAACCTGGGAATGATGATTACACTGCACTATTTCGCTTCTGCAGTGGTACCTTCAAAAACAAAAATGGCTCATCTTAGTTTTCTGTTAAAAAGCAGCATCTGGTGGCTTTTTCTTCACATCTTGCCCCATCAATCTTTCTGTCTCTAAATGATTTCTCACTTTTCATTCTGTCGTTTATTACTGTTCCATAATAATAGATTTTTCATCTTTTCTCATTGGTGTAAGTAGTCAAATAAATAGAACAAACAGCTAGAACAGAGTTTAGTATGGAGCATGAAGAGAAGTAGATACAAAGGAGTCTGTCTTGTAGAGAACAAAAAAGCAAAGTGTAGGTTTTGGTAGTTGGATTTCTGAGGTCAGAGTCTAAAAACACCTTTTGGACATATTTTTATACTTCTATGTGTGTAAGAAATTATTTGTTTGTTTGTTTGTTTATTGTAGAGTAAAATGTCATCTCATAAAAGCATCAGCTGCAACTAGAGATGTTATTACAGTTTTTGTATTATTAGCATCCAAGAGTGCTCGGGGTGAGGAAAAGGCACAGGAGCAGCAGGGAACTCTTGCCATAAACAGGATTTCACAGAGTCGTGCATCTTTCTGAGACATCTCCACTTACATTACTTCTAAAGTTAGCATTATTTCTCCATTCCAAATAATCAGATATAAAACATCAGACAGTAAACACTGCCACAGTGACTAACTGTGTTGTTTGGGTCTTTTCTTCCCCCCCACTTCCCACCCCCCCATCCTCCACTACTTTGCAGAAAGAAAAGACACTAAAAGTTCCTTCTGCAAGTTGCCAAGGTGCTCCCAGCCCATTGTGCAGAATCATTGTCAGGTTAAATTAGGGAGTACAGACTCCATGAGTGTAAAAAAATCAATACTTGATGGAAGATTGCTCCCCGGAAAATCTGTTTTGATTCCAGGATTAATTCGCGACCAAAGGCTTCTGCAAAATGACATGCCATTAGTCAGAAAATGAACACATTCTACCCTTGAAATTGGATGGAAATATGTCAGGTGATTGACCTATTCATTCTCTTCGCTCTCTGGGCAGAGAGAGTAGGTGTGGTAGCTGTGAATTAGGCCCACGAACCAGGTCCATTTTCCGAGCAGTAAAAAAAAAAAGAGGAAAAAAAAGTCCAATGTGAATTGCAAGTATTCTCTAGGCCATTGTTGTAAAGCTATCGCAAATGCATTCCGTCAAGGTAAATGCATTTGTCTGGAAGGCCTGATTCTCTTGTGTTTTCTAAATCTCAGATCAAACCATACTAAAAATCTTAAAATAAAGCAGGGATTTTTTTTCTTCTTCTGCAAAAACGGCTTGCAATATTAATGAAAATGTAATTTGTTTGCCGTATATAAAGTAAAGTTCCAACCCCCTCCCTTTGCTGACCACTTTCTTCCACGAAAACTTTCATGAGACAAACCCAGCACTTGAGCTGCTCTGGCTGATCTGTGTTCAGGCCTCTTGAATAGTCCCTGTGGCAATCACAGCAGTCAGCCATGAGCCCTGCAAGTGGCCTCTGGGCTGGCTTCCTAGTGTTGTGCAGCCAATGTGCTTCCCTGCCTCGCAAGGGGCCAAGCTCTAGGACAAAAGGGCATTTTAATCTCTGTATTTATACATTCTGAGCCTGAGCTATGTCTGCTTATACTCTTGAAACATGCTGAATATGTGGAACAGAAAGGTCGTGACATGAGATATTTGTATGTATTTATCTGGTGTGGAATTGTCAAGGTGAATCTAAGCTCTTGGTAGATAGGGACTTTTCCAGTGGAGAGAGGAGTAAAGGGTGGCACCATTAGACCTTGTACCTGGAGCGCGGGGAGGCTCTGTGTGACTCACAGTGACCTGACTGGAGTGCACTGAGATGGGAGAGGTTGCTCCCAAATACATTAATGAATCCAAAATTGCTATACAGATGAAGATCCTTCAGAAAGAAGTCACCACCCAGTTTTCTTTTTGTAACCTGTCTAAAAAACTTTGCCAGTATGTACATCATACTAGGATTCAAGTGATCTGGAGCTTTGCTTAAAAGCCTCCTGGAAAACCATTTATCAGGAGAAAATGCACGCATAGGTTGAACGGAAGCAATGAACAAAATCACCAAAAGATATGTTATCACTGACTGAACATTCATTACCAGCCTAATCCAGGGGACTGTCTCAGTTTGATGAGACTGGAATGTTTGCTAAAGAGGATGAGTTATGAGGTAGATCAAACTCCTCTCTCTCAGCAATTGTAAATCCAAAATTAAGGGGCTCTAATCGAGGAAGTATGGAAAAAAGAAGAAATAACAACCCTTTATTAAAAGATATATGTATGTTGGCAAGGACAGTAACAGAACACACACAAAAAAAAACAACTAGACAATAGTCTTGTACCCAAAAAGTCCCCTTTGAACAAAAGAAACAGTCTGAATACTTCTCTGTCCTTCAGCGTAGCTCTAATCACGGTTGGCAGGGGGCGCTGTTGGGCTCTGGCGGTCACCGCGCGCGGGGTCTGGGGGAGGAGGTTGCGGATCACGGGAGAAGCCGAAAAAATGGGGACCCTTCCCCCAATGGAAGAAGAGGAAAAGAAAAGCAGTCCACCCCCACGTAACTCACTGTTGTTCTCAGATGACAGTGTTTCAAGGCTCTTCCCTTTCTCCCAGTGAGCACAAAACTCTCCTATGAAAACACGGCAGGTTCGGGCTGGAGGCAAGGGCAGCGTGCAAGCCAGTCGAGGCCAGTGTCAGGGCTGACCAGGTCGTGAGCCAGAAAAACCGGCCTCAAGGTTTTTTCTCCAAAATGCCCGCACACAGACCCCGTCTCTGTTCCAGAGAGAGACCTAAAAACTGTTTTCTCCTTTGCGAGGAGGGCCAGCTACCGAATCAAAACTCCTCCCCCCTCACTCCAGTCTTCGATGGGCCGTCAGTTAGTAATGCGGCTCTGTCGGCTAGATCTTTTGTAAAGCTAATCGCCCACTATAAATGGTTCCAAAGTAATTTTTGAGAATTCTGAGGTTGAAATTCTGCAGTTATTATCCTCCATTTCAATTGTGAATCAGTATCTGTTGACTTTCCCCCAAAGATGTCACAATAAAGGTTGAACTTACAAAAAGTTGTAATTTTTCTGTCCAGTTCTGCTGTTTCTTTCATATTCAACTTTGAATGTAACATACTGTGTAAATACTAAGTCACTGAAGGTGAGGGTCCACTCAGATTGGAGTGTTAGTGTGTTGGTGATTTAATTCTACATGAGGCCAACCTAAGATTTTCAACATGGCCATTAATGTCTATGGGGGAAAAAACTCCTTTCCAAGCAGTGACACAGGAGTGGCTTGGGGCGGTGATCCTGGAATGCCCAACTAATCTTTGTTTCTCTAATGATTTCACAGTCTAAGCATCTTCCAAGAAAACCATTTAGAATTCCAACACTGAGTTTAAAATCAGCAGGAGACATTTCTCTCCCCAGATTACAGTGATCCTCACTGACAACTGCAACTTTTCTATTATAAATGTGCACCACACTAATACTGTAACCTTTTGGTCAAGCATAGAGGATCCTGTCAGGCATGTTACACAGAATTAATAGTTATTTCTACTTGGTGGGAACCCTAGAGATCTAAACCCATCAAAACAGTAAAAGAGTCCTATGTTAATACTATAGTGTAGGACCAATTGTTCTCCCCAGAGTCCATGTCCCATCCACACTAGCAGAGTCTTATCTTTAATCTAGAAGTCAATGCAGGCACTGCTTCATTTAAAGAAATAATCACTTCTAATAGAATCTGTTTCTTCTGCCTTTTTCTCATCTGAAAGCAAGATGTTGTATTTCCTTGACTCAGAGAGATAGTAACCTCACAGAAAGCAAGTTATCCCATGCTAAAACGGGAAGGGCAAACTGTCCTCCATAGTTCCCTTCCTCTGCTTATTAGCTTCAAGAGGGATCTTACAAGATTAACTTAGACCAGATGCCAAAGTGGTTTTCAGAATCACAGAATCACAGAATATTCTGAGTTGGAAGGGACCCACAAAGATCATTAAGTGCTAACATTAGACAAAATTAATCCCATTCTTCAAGCCCATATCCACACACCTGCAGAAGAAATATAACAATAACCATCTCTCAAAGGCACCAAGAGGTTTTCCTAATTAAAGACAATGTGCTGTTCTCAGTGACCGATTTCATGAAGTGCTTTGAGCCTAGTGGATGTCAAACATGATGCAGGTTAAAAATGCCTTGGAGACAATCTGGTCACAGGCTTAACGTGCAGCAAACAGGTTAGATTGGATGCTAAGGTAAAAAAACTTTCTTAGAGCAAGGCAGGTGGACAGCTGTGCATAAGAGCCTATCTAACTTCTGGGATGCAACTACACTGTGGGTGCACATTTCCAGACTTCTGCTTATACTCCAGACTCTTCATTACTATGCTCTCCTTTTCTGTAAAGCCATTTTTGCTTTCTCAGTCATTTCCATCTCTCAGTTTTCTCAGCTGTATTGCCTGAACTGTGTTTCCATACTGTAATTTGGACCCTTTGGGCATCTAGTCTCAACCCTTAGGACATCTGATACAGACTGATAATCAAAAAATTTCATGAGCTATTATGTGAATAAAAGGTAGCAGGAATGAGGGGCTTTGCCTAAACATTTTCAAGTTCTTTTGAACTATTTCTCAGTGGAAAAACCATAATTTGATTCTAATGAGCTAAAGCTTTAATTTTTTTTTATGAGAAGGCCACTATGACAAGGTTGTACATGAAGTAAAAAGGGACTTGTATATGCAGTTCCGTGTCTGCCTATGTGTATCTCCTGTGGTAATGTCAGTTGAGCAGTTCATCCTATTTTCAACAGTTGTTAGTCAAGCTGCACTCTCAATGGATCTAGAACTTGAGATAAGTTGACAAATTATTCTAAGACTGTAGGTGAAGCTTGTCCTTGAAACTAAAAAAAAAAAAACTTGCTCCTGAGAGCATGAAAAAATACTTTCAAATTTTGAGTCTAAACTGGCCTTCATTGTTTATTTAATTAATACAGCAAATTCTGTAAATAGAACCCTGGAGGTCTGCTAGATCTACAACATTTAAGTACATAGTGTAAAGAACTCTGGACTACCTCATTTGCTTGTACACCCTAAATATTGTTAATGGTTTGTGACCCATCTTTCGATCATTCCTATATATGGCCACAGCTATATACTTGTAAGTGTGGTTATCAACGGAAATTTTATGATGTACTGTCGTGGTTCAGGAATGGTACCCCCCAGTTAAGTGCTCCCTCTGAGACTCTCCAACCACGTGCCACTCACTTGCTCCCCCCTCCTCCCCTTCGGGTGCTGGAGAGGAGAACTGGAGGCACAAAAGGTGAAAATCATGGGTCAGGATAAGAGCAATTTACTGGAAACAACAATGAGGTAGGAAAACAAACAGTAACAGCAACAACATTAATAACAACAATAGGCCAACAGTTCACATGTGATTGCTGGGAAGCAGCACCACCTCACTGCTCTCTCTGTGACCAGCGCTAACCCACTGCTCCCTCCACCATGCTTGCTCGACTGAAAGGAATCCCTTCTCCCCAGAAGGACCCCTTCCCCTGCCCCCAGCAATGACATGAGCTGGCATAGAATAACTCCAGATCCTGGCCATGCCCCCTCCTGGCTGCTGCAAAAATTAATTCTGTCCTAGCTGGAACCAGGATATGTACAAATTTAAAGAAACTCCAGTACTTCCACTGTGAACATCTTCTTGTTCTCATCTGGATCTGGCATCTGTTCCATAACATAGGAATAACCTTCCCCTAGGACGATTCCTGTCTGTATTAATATACGGTAACCACCTACATTCAGTCTAAAATACAAACTCCTCCCCACCAGGCACCATGAGCAGCCCTCCTATCTTTCTCTGCCCATATGTCTGCCTTGTGCCTCATCATGAAGTCTTGACTTCTCTGGACAACTACAGTTGAATATGTGACACAATCATCTGTCAGTCACTTGAAATTTAGGAGGAAAAAATTAAATTTCCTGATGAATATGCCTAAAAAAAAAAGGAGGTAAAGTTGGAATGAGCCTGTCTAGGTATCACTTTATTAAAATACTGTTAAAGATGCAGATGTTTCTTTCAAAAGACTGCAAATAGATCTTGAAGCCAATGACTAGCAGAAGAGCAAAAATCCTGTAAAGCCAGAAAATTGACTGTATGGTGTAATCAAGTTTCTTTGTGAAGTTCTAAATGCTTTTTCAGAAAAATCCCTATAAATTAGTGACTTCACGAGAAAATCTAAAGGAAAGTGAACTCTTGGCATAGTTTCCAATCACAGTTTGCACATATAGTTCGTAACAGTTAATGACATTTTTCTTCTCTTCAATTTCACATAAAAAGATATAAAGGAAAACTGCAAGAATTTGTCTATAGCATGATGACTGTGGTCAATATCTTGCTATTTGCTCTGTCAATGCCATCAAAATACTGTTTAATAATTTAGAAGCAACCATGTCATTTTCTTCCCCAGTAGTAGCAAATTAGGCACTTACTAAATAATTGACAAAAATACTTAATTCTAGGGATGCCTTGAGGAACATACTATTAGCTAACAGCTTTTACAACTTTTCCTTGAATTAGTGATTTTATTTTTAAATTATTTTCATGTCAGTTCTTACTAGTGTAGGAAACTATACAACTTGATACTTCAACCTTCTCATTTTTAATAACTAACCAAATTTTCTCACAAAAATAGAGAAGGAATCATGCAGAGGATTAATGAAATGCAGGGTAGAATTCATGCAGGTGGAGGTATGGACCTTCAGGCTTCATATCATAATGCATTAAGTTTACAGGTCTATTTCTGCGAAGATATCAAAAAATTAGGATTTCAAGGAGAAATTACAAGTTTAAAATAATTGCAAATAAATTTTTCCAAGCAACTTGAAAAAGATAGATCTAAACAATGTAGCAAACAGTATTTTTAAAAATCTTTATTAAAAAAACATGCCCATAGTTTTATAGAGCTGCATTCTTCAGTCAAAGAAGTTGAAATACTGGTATCAATATACATTAAAAACACTGTAACCTGGATATGTACATTCCACACTCTCACAAAACCAAAGGAGGAATTTTGTTGTGAAGCAATGGCTGATGATTAACTGATCCCAGAGTTGTACATGTGGGATTCTTCTCAGGAAGAAAAAACATAACACCTCTTTTTATTTTGAGTGACTGTTCATTACAAGCAAACAGCAAGGGAAATTGTATGCCATTGTCTGTTTGCACCAATGGTAGGCATTTCAGTGATAAGACTTGTGTAGATGAGCTAGGCAGAGCTGCTCAGCAGTAGAAAGCTCGTTGGTTATGTTGGAAGAATGTTTGATATGTTGCCCTCATTTTTTCATAGACCTCTGGGATAGAACTGGAGTAGATCCTATGAGCACTTTAGCCAAGATCTCTGTGACTGAGTTGATGATTCCCAGTAAGTCTATACTTTTTTTCTCCAGGGAAACAGATGCTGCTGAAATATATGGTGTAACAGACAGATAACATACAAATGCCAAAAATTATGTTACGCCATTGTTTCTGCCTGTCAAAAAACTTCCTACCAAAAATTCTGTGTCAGTTTTCCACCAGAAGTTCTCACCAGAATTTTCCCACTGGAGTTTTCCTGCCAAAGGATCCTGTTATTGTTCATGGTTATCATATCTCTGCGAATATCTGAATAAGGCTACGTGCTGAGAAACCACACACAACCTCCTTTAAACACTATAAAAGATGAAGAGAAATTTGGGAAAAGCAGGGAAAGAGGAGTAGGAAAGAGAATTATCTATAGCAGCTAAGGATCTCTCCTCTGCCTTGCCCTCACCTTCTGCCACTGTAAGCTGCCTGCCATCACCAGAGACTGGACTTCTGCTGTCTTGAAGTGGACTGAGATCCACCGTGCTACCCGCATGAGTTCTCCACCCTGACCATATTTCTGAGGGCCGAGAGGTGCAGTTGGACCAAGACCTCTGCACGGCCTGGGACATGGCCGGTGTGAGCAGCGAAGCCCACATCCTGGCTGCATTCCAGAGAACTAAGACCCCCTGCAGCTAAAGAGATAACATCGAAAGCAGCAGAGACAGAGAAAAAAAAGGCAGAAAACTGCTTCTCTCTCTCTCTCCACCCCCACCCCACAGACCAGTTCGATGGAAAGGTAGATCTTGGTGGTATCTTTTCTCTGCTTCTAAAAGTAATCTTAGCATTTTCCAATCTTTTCTTATTTTTTCCTCTTTCTCTTTGCATCTCTTAGCAATTAATAAAAACAGTTTTGGTATCAACAGATAACTTGTATGAGTTTTAATTTTGCTCAAGGTAATATTCGAATCTAAAAATTCTTTCTGCAATATTTAAGCAGATCGTAACATACGGGCTCCAAGAACCGCCAAGAAGAGAACCTCCCGTGCTGGCACAGTCTGCAGTGAAACACTCTAGTGCAGTGCATGGGGTGCATCTTAAACTGGGAAAAACTCAGGGTGAGCTGAGAGAGCCATCAGGAGCCCACAGTTTGCATGACAGCAACTGACATGACCTGAGCGGGGCCAGGAGAAATGGCAGCCAAGCCTCCACACAGGTTGACCAGGGAGCACTGATATCCACCCAGCAGAAAGCCATGGCCTCTCTAATCTCAGCACCCACCACAACTGACCCAGTAGCCCAGACTGAGTTCAGTAAGAACATGCTGCCACCCAAGTGTCAGCTGCAGGGTGGTCCCTCCTCTGATCGCAGTACTGGCCAGTAGCAGTGAGCACCCCTATGGAGGTGCACCCAGGTAGAGAAACTTCACCAAGCAAGAGCTACAAGAGGAGGTGAGTAAGTTGAGGAGTATCAGGGAGTGATAGAAGGACAGATAGACCACTGGAAACACAACATACCTTCGCCGAGACAGGCTCAACAGCAGACAGGATGTATGATAGAGGATTCCCTGTCCTCTCTCCACATGGATGAACACAGTGACAGAAGGTATAGGGGCAATGGCGACAAGTTCCTGCCCGACACAGCAGGCATGTCTCCTCTGTGACTGCCCCACCATCCCAGATGTCCTGACATAACAGGTACAAGGCTCTGGAAGTGCAACCAAACAATAATAAGGGTGGCGGTTCATCTGGCATGGAGAAGTCACCATGGTTAAATTGGCCTATGCCTTGTACCAAAACTGCTTCCTTAAAGAAAAAAATATGGGTCACGGTAATAGAAGAATGAAGGGAACAGAAGGCCAAGATGCAGACTAAACCCACTTCTTGGAGGTAATCTGTTCCCTCCCTAGGGACACAAGTTAAAGATGTGAAGAGGAAGTTCCCCACCCTGGTACAGCCCTCAGGTCGTTATTCATTATTGATTTTTCAGGTAGGCAGTAATGAAGTTGCAACAGGAAGCCTGAGGGCAATCAAGAGAGACTTCAGGGTCTTGGGACATCTGCTTAAGGGATCAGGAGCACAAGTAACATTCTCCCCTATCCTTTCAGTTGCAGAGTATGAAGAGGGAAGGACGATCCAGCAGATCAATGTCTGGCTCTGAGCCTGGTGTCACCAACAGAATTCTGAGGTTTTAGATCATGGTTCAGTCTACACGACATCAGGGCCTGCTGATGACAGATGGGAGACACCAGTCTCAATAGGGGGAAAGGATCTTTGTGGAGGAGTTTACAGGGCTCATTGAAAGAGCTTTTAACTGGAACTAAAGGGGGAAAGGAACAAAACCAGAGTCACTAGAGGTAAGCCTGTCGGCAGCACACCAAAGTTTGAGGGATGGTGTGCGAAGCCCTTCAGTCTGCTGTCTCAGTAGAGTTAGGGGATGGAGATTCATGTAGCAGCAAAGTCACAAGGGTCATTGATGTGTTAGAAACCACAGAAGCACATGAGAACGGTCACACAGGAATTAGGCTTTCTCCCCCAAAAAGGGTAGTAAGATCAGTAGTCCAACTGAAGTGTATCTACATCAATGCACGTAGCATGGGCAGAAAACAGAAGGAGCTGGAAGTCATTGTGTAACAGGAAAACTATGTCCAGGGAAGTGATTGATTCGCCATCCCTGGAGGTATTTAAAAGATGTGTATGTGGCGCTTAGAGACATGGTTTAGTGGTGGACTTGGCAGTGTTGGGTTAATGGCTGGACTCAATGATCTTAAAGGTTTTTTCCAACCTAAATGATTCTATGATTCCATAATTGAACTATTCACTTGGAAATTACTCTTTTTCATTCTCATCATTCCATATCTTCCATTTCACTTCATTTAGTACATGTAGAATCATTTTTTTTCCTGCACAGTGAATCACTAGAAACTTACTAGAAACAACTTTCTCCATAAAATTTGGCACTCAAGTGCCTTTGAGGATCTTGGTTGTGTATACTAATTATTTTTTCTAGTGTTTATTTCTAAGCAATCTCTGAAAACAACTGGTAATCTACTCTGCAGAGATGCTAATAGGAAATTCAGAGAATTAATGCTTGCTCAGAGTGAGAGAGGACAGAGCAAGAACTCACTTCCTTCGTGCTCTCAATTTCATCAAATTTTTTTTCCAGTGTAATGCAATTGATTTTAATTCCACAGTGTTGTGGTTTAACCCAGACAGCAACCAAGCACCATGCAGCCACTCGCTCACTCCCCCACCAGTAGGAGTGAATTGGAAAGGTAAAAGCTGGAAAACTCATGGGTTGAGATAAAGGCAGTTTAATAAAAAAAGAAAAAGCTGCACACACAAGCAAAGCAAAATAAGGAATTAATTCACTGCTCCACACAGGCAGGCAAGTATTCATCCATCTCCAGGAGAGCAGGGTCCCATCATGTAATGGTTACTTGGGAAGACAAATGCCATCACTACAGATGTACCCTCTTCCTCCTTCTTCCCCCTACTTTCTATACTGAGCATGGTATCATATTGCATGGAATATCCCTTTGGTCACTCAGGGTCACCTGTCCTGGCTGTCTCTCATCACAATTTCCCATGCATCCTCAGTCTTCTCACCAGCGTGGTAGTATGAAAAGCAGAAAAAGGCGTTGGCTCTGGGTAAGCCCTGCCCAGCAATAACAAGAACATTTCTATATTATCAACTCCGTGTTCAGCATGAATCCAAAATATAGCCCCACACTAGCCACTGTGAAGGAAATTAACCATATCGCAGCCAAAATCAGTACACACAGTAATGAAATTACTTTTCTACTCATGTCACAGAGCTGAAAGTCCTGCCCTTCACACTATATGAAATACATGTAACCTGTGAAGCTTTCTTGTTGAAAGCTCAGATATTTGTACATCTTCTGTTCGTGGCTTTAGCTGTTCTGACCAACTGTCATAAAAGTGAAGGTGTGTTAGCTGTTACTGTGTTTTCTAAAAAGAAATAAACTGTCTATGCTTAAAAATGATAGTATCTAAGTGGTACAAATTACAAGTTTTGCCATTCACACCTTGCTGAGGTAATGAAGTGGAACCAGGGTTAGTTGCCATCTGCTGCTGTTTGGCTGTAGACAGTTTTCTGCAAGACTAAGTTAAGTGGTCAGCAGCACATCTGTTTTTCTTGTGACCTGTGATGCCTGTAATTGCCCACTGCAAAAATACAAAAGCATTATTTTAAGATGAAAATTGAGAATTTGCAACAGATTACTGGACTCAGTGAAAGCTGGCAGGGAACCTCTGAAATGGCAATTTCCAAAGCTTTCTTACATTTCACCTCTGGCTGGTATCTTGGAGGAACTGAGTGTCCATGTTTCAATAACACATTGTGGTCTCAGCCTTCTAGGCTGGACAAAGAAAATCTGTAGTGATTCTACAGGTTAACAGTGATAGGACAGAGGAAGTATTTCTTAGGTTTGTGTTTCTCCAATAAGCTAATTTAATTGCTAACATTTGTCACAGCAGAGCTCAGCTTTATCAGATCACTAATAGCAACTCATTATCATAAAACACTCTCAGGAATCAGTCAGAACCAATACTAAGATTTAGATATCTAAGGAGAGCCAGAAGTATTTTTATTTTAATTCATCTGAAGTATTTTTATTTTAATTAATCTGCTTTTAATGCCTTTTTAAAGAAAAATCTCTAACTTATTAATAAGACCTGTTTTCATGTAACATTTCAAAAGCCATCTCTGCTGTAGATCTGTCAAAAACTTATGTGGTTATAACAGGGAATCCATTTTGATTTGGGATTGCATTTGAGGGTTTGCTTTTGTTTGTTTGTTTTGCCAATATGGATGCTGGGGAAAAAATATAGAGAAATGAGAGTTTTAAAGTAGTGACTTTGCAGGGGTTTATGAAATCCTCCTGGAGGGGAAATGTTACCTTCACACTTACAGAGTTTTTGTTCCAAAGATAAGAAATGAGCTTTCTCTTTAAAGACAAAATATATATCCAGAAATCTCAGGCAATACCCTGATTTGAAAAGGTAAAGATGAAAAAATTCATCCACATTAAAACACAACTTTGCTTTTGGCATCTACATATGTTATGTATCCACATTTAGCAACAAAAAAGTTGGACAAAAGCTGAGAATGAATGATTTTAGTATGACTTTATTATTAAAGAAAACATAAGATAAATAAAATAATTGGACTTAATAACTGCAAAAAGTATCTTCTATGTTGTACAGCTGTTGGTGTCTAACCTACCTGTCTCAGACAAATATATAGGTAATATTTGTCTTCTTCACTGCAACAGCTGAAAATCAAGTAAGTTTGAAAATGGAAATAACTATAACCATTCCCTTGGATGTGTTTCTTGTAGGAAAGAAACACAGGTGGCATATAAGTTTGACTTTCATGTGTATGCATGAAAATTGCTAAGGGAAGTTAAAATGAAGAGATTAAGCCACAGTAATTTTTATGTCTGCTTTAGAATGGTTTTCACAGGATAGGTCAGCTGAGGTATAAATTTCATTTATCTCATAACTGGTGGAAATCACAAGTGACAGATCATTGTCAGTCTCGGAAGAAGTGGATCTTGCTCAGAACACTGCATTGAATAAGAAGGTAAAGCTTGTACTAAATAACAACTATCTCAGTCAAATAAATTATTTAAGAAGCTAATAAAACATTTTAAAAAGACTTTAAATGAAAATAACAATGAAAATACTTTTTTTTCAAAATAGGTTTCTTTTGGCTTTTTAGAACAATAGCAGAACTGTGGGAGGGGGTCATCTGGTTCACCCCTCCCTGCACACCCTCAAAGCAGGGACAGCTTCTAACTGTAAGAAGCAAGTATACAGCTGTTTGGTGACATTTTTAGACGTACATACATGCTGGGGAATAATTTTTGTCTGTAATTTACTATTGCACTGTCTGGTTCTCATTTTGTCTCCATTCTCCTGACTTCAGTAGTAAAAAAAGAAAATAATAATGTGGAAAAGGAAAATCTAAGGCTGTTCCCATTATGGTAACTGTGAA
Organism: Pseudopipra pipra; assembly: GCF_036250125.1. Classification (NCBI taxonomy): domain Eukaryota; kingdom Metazoa; phylum Chordata; class Aves; order Passeriformes; family Pipridae; genus Pseudopipra; species Pseudopipra pipra. Next base: position 101,108,514 of record NC_087549.1, read on the forward strand.
ATTCCACTTTTATTATTCTAACATATATTTTCTATATAATATTTTTGTTTTTCTCCCACTTTCTCTGTCCCAAGATTTCCTGATAACTGAGCTAGTGGTGGTTTCAGATGAGCTAGAGGTGGTTTCAGCTGTTACGGTGGGTCAGATTATATTGACCATATTGTCACTCCTTGTTTCCCTCACTACATTCATTCTCTCACCCCAAAAATGACAATAGACAAGTTAGAAAAAAATTAAGTCTCCCAGCTTTTGGGAATATAAGCATGCAGCTTGTTAATTGCAGGAAAGTTATTTCAGAGCAGAAGCCCAGAAGCTCTCAGAAGTTCTTCTTGATAATAAATCCAGAGAGATAAAACTAGTAGCAAAGCCTTCAGGGACACTTGTGATAGATAAGGGAGATGTAGCAGACAGTGAGGGACATCTAACAAATGTGGTGGAAATAGCTAGAGGAAAATCAGGACAGACCAGGAAAAAAAATGGTCAAAATATTAAAGAGGAAAAAATAGAAAAGAAGTTCTGTGATTTGGCCACAAGGAAGACTTGAGTGACCTTTAGCAAGAACAAGCTTCTAGTGAGTGCTGGGTTCACAATTAAAAAGACATAAGTGAGACAAAAGATGGGAAAAGTATCAAGGATTTAAGTGACTGATTAAAGAGGAAGGGTTGTCTGAACAAGACTCTCAAAACTGTTGGATATATTTAGGAAGGTAAAAACATGCGTTTGAGAGATAGTTTCTGTACCAGAGTTGTCAACTGTCTTATTTTCCATCCCTAGCTTCTATGGCCCAATGAATGTAGAGCTAGCAGAACAGGAACTGAATAGAAACCACCAGTTAAGGCGGATACCAAATGACAAGGGAATGAAAGCCTTCTGGGGATTATTTAAAATGTATGTCGAACATACACCGTATCATATATTTTGCAAATAGGCTTGCATGAGTACCACAGCTAGATTTGTGTTTGACCACAAAATGGAGAAATAACACATCTAATTTCTAAGCAGACACTGGTAGCATCAGAAGTCATGCAGAGTACATCATCTCGTTACAATATAAATCTTTGCCCCCCACCCACTGATGCTCCTTGTTCCAGTAATCATTTGTAGTGAAATTCCAGGGAGAACAACTAATAGAGTCACAGCAGTACACCTGCATTATAACAGGAGGGGATTGTGATTACTAGAGGAGAATTTAAACAACTCAGGATTAAGTGACGCCCTAGCAGTTCTAGTCCACACAAAGACCTCAATGGACCTGGGTAATTCTGGTTTCAAAATCACACACCACCCACAGAATTTTTTAGTTCTCTGTGTAGAATAATGCACTATTTCCTATGAGAATAAAAGGAAAATGATTGGTACTGTCCCAATGAGAGGGTCTCACTGTCAGTTTTGACATCCACTGATATCCAGTGTGACAAGAATATCAATTTGACCTCGATTGAACTATCATGTGTCTCTGGGCAGATTAAGCAGTAATAAGAAACACACTGGATGGCATCACATAGGGCTTGTTCTGCCTATGCTTTGGAGTATTGGAAGGTAGAACCTGTTCAATCAATACTTGTTCTTTGCAGAATCTGTTGATTGGGGAAGTTGCAAGGGTCATTTTTATAGATATAATACATGGGGGTACAAGGGTCTGTGCTTGCTGCTCTAAATGGCACGTTTTCTATAGCTAAAGCTGGACTACTGCTGCTACATATAAATGGATGTTTCCAACTGTATTCATGCTTAATTAGATGCTGCTATTTTTTGGTCTGTGGCTGGTGCAGCCACCTGTGAGAGTCTATTCTTTTCCCGCCAAGTTATGAGAAAACAAGCACTGATAAATGAGAACTTTGTCCTTGAAGGAAGCATCTTGTATAAACTATAATTACTTGGTACCTCACTATTGGCTGATGGCCCTTCAAGGGCATTTGAAGAAGAAAGTGAAGATGAGGGTGATGAAGTAAGCCCCCAGACCCATTTAGGAAAAAAACCCCTGAGGCGCAGGACGCAGGCACGGGGAAATTCCAGAGTACCCACGCATGCATGGAAGAGATGCCACTTGCATAACAGAGGGAGGGACTGAAGGTCTCTAGCTGGGCGGTGCTGACCACACCTGCCCAGGTAGACGTCAGCAATTAATTGCATAAAAAGCAGATAGCTCGTGCTGGGAGTGGAACTCGAGCTTCACAATGAAGGACAACGTTGCGTTTTGCGGGGACACCTGCCATCTTGTGAGCCTGCTGACGCTCCAAGGATGTGCTTCTGCTATGGGTAATTCTAGGCATTCTGGAGTCTGTAAGAGAGCTTTGTAAGCAACACCTAAATTAGTGGGGGAGTTCGTACTGAGGGCTTATTTTCCTCCTCCTTCCTCTCTCTCAGGTTTTCGTTTTGTTGGCTACTTTTTGGTAATAAATATTGTTCTTGTTGAGCTTTCAGCAGTGTATGGTTTCAGTTTCAGCATCCTCCCGGTTACACCAACTCTTTCCACGAATGTAAATCTAGGCTATCTCAGTAGGCTACAACTAAAAATCCCCCTTTTCACTTCTCACAAAATCAAGAAAAGACCTCACTGGAATAGAAGATGAGTAGACTAATGTATCTGATATGAACCTAGATATTAATAAGAAACATTCTCAGTACAGTTCCCACAAGAAGTGGTGAAGTTTTTGTGAAAAACAGAAAAATAAAACCATATTGCAGATATTCTATTGAACTGAAACACTATCACCTGCTAATGTGAGGTAAAATTCTCATATTTTTACTCTTGCTGATTCTATACTTTAGCTTTATTCTTGAGTTCTTGAGTGTATATTCATGGAAAGATCATGACCTAATGCTGATCAATACATATAAAAATTGATTCATGTCTAATGTAAGTCTAGTGCAGTTGATGGACATGTCAATTTGTGGTATTTACTACAATGACATCAGTACAGATATTTCCAGGATAAATCTCACCTTGTTTCAGTACAAAGTCTTGGAAAATGTATAAGAGTGTTAGAAGAATTCATCGCTGGCCACATCACAGAAGTTAGCCCTTTCACTTTTTAATTTCTTTAGACAATCAGCAAGTTCAGCTACCATGTAAATGTCCTAAAAATCAAAGCTGGAGGGAAAAAATGTTTGGTTTAGGGTATGTAGAAGTTTAGATTTGTCATACATTGTTTGAAAAATACACCAAGAAAGCAATGTGGGCAGAAAAAATTGCACTCAGAGGTAGAATTAAGAACAGACAAAACAAGCGTACCTTTATTTCCTTTTAAATTTGATATTGAAATGAATATACAGCATAATATGCAAATTCTTGTCATGTCTAACAAGATATACAGCTGTGTCATGCAAATTTTTGTACCAAGTTCTTATCCTGAGTAAGGCAAGGCTGGATTTCTGCCTGCTCATTTGGTAGCCATGAAAGGCCTTGACAAATTTCAGTTTGCTGAGGCAGTTTTCTGTCAGAAAGCTGACAAAGAAAACAAAAGCCAGCTGATCCTTGGCCATTCCTGATAATTTCTCCATATATGTAAGACTTTCCAACTCAATGGCTTTACAGTTTCCACAACATCAAGGACATATCAGAACACTGTCTATCCCCTGGCAATTTCTTCCTCCTCAGTAGCCTATCAAGAGCTACTGAAAAATCATGAAGCATTTGTGTATTAAGCTAGGAATGAAACATGTATATAGAAGTGCCATGGCTTTCCAAATTCTCCAATCTTTCTGTAGGGCTGTCAGATGAAAGGAGATTTGAAATCATGGCCCTTTAAAGCCTTTTCAAAAAATATTTACCATTATTACTGAATTTTTAGAGATTTCCTGCCATTCCCACAATTTAACATTGTAGTTCCTTAGGCAATACAGTCTTCAGCGGAGATTTGAATCCAAATAAAATCAGAAGCAAAGCTAATACCAATGTTTTTTCCAGGTCAGTCTCCTCCCAGCTGATCAAAGGAAATTATTGTGTGGTAAACATAGAAGACAAGCCACCATGCAAGAAGAGACTATTTGACAGCTCAGGACTGAACCGCATGTTTATGGCTTATAACAGAAGTTGACAAAAACCATCCTGGATCTGGCCCCTAGCCATTTTTCTACCCTTTCTCCTCTGTTTCTGTTTATAAAGTTATGTGATAGCAATACACTTCTTAAATGTGCTTTAGTTTGACTTCTACATAATGACAACTGAGAGGTCTTTTCTGATAGCAAGCTGGATTGGGAGTGCACTCATGTGGCCTCTCTGTGATGAAAGTCATAATCTCATCTTGCAGGATCTATTTCTGAGCTGCTGCTGACTTCATTTTTCCAACCCCTACTTAAGGCTCTAGTGTACCTTGCAGATTAGAGGCAATTCTCCCTCCATAATTCAGCATTTCGAGGACTCTTTGTACCTTCTTATTGATCTATCAAAGAGATGTTAGTGATATCTTCAGCTTTATTGTGATCTACATGTATATCTCTTCCAGGTATGTTACCTCCATCATACAGGATTTAAGTTTTCTTTAGTTTAGTTCTGATTCTCTCCATAGTTGCTCTGTGCCTCCAGCTATGCTCAGCTAGTGTTTTTCCCACATCAAAACGTCATTCCATTAAACCTTCATGCCTTCCATCCCATCAAAATATTGATGAATTTTCCCAGAAAACACCCTGGGAGCTGAATACATGCCAATTCCACTTGCTGTTTTTGCCGGACTGAAACTTTGAGCTCTGCATGACTTTCTGCCTCAGGTGTCTCATAGTGGTTTGGATTTTCTTATGTCTTCAAGTTCAGAGCACTGACCATAGTATTACTGTAGACTGGTTGATTTTCTTTGCCTGGTGAACTCAAAATGTTTCATGAGGGTTTAATTCTGATTTTTTTTGTAGTAGCCCCCAGAATTTTTTGATTCTGCTCACAGACTCACCTCCTGCTGGGAACATATCTAGTCCTTAAAAATTCTTATTTGGTCTCAGTTCTGTCACAGATTGTTCTCCAGTTTCATCTTCAGTTTGTATTTTTCACTGTTTGTAGTCGTGTGGTACCATACTCTTCAAATTTCCTTACAACAGTTGTAGCATTACTTTCTTTTTGTCTGACTTACATGGAAATTATTAGCACATAAAGCACTTTAAAGACAGCTATTCTAGAAATAGGGCAACCTTCTAACTGATTTCCTCTGTTGCTGGCATCCTAATACAGATGCTTGCAAGCACAGCATGACGGGCTATTTAAAACTTCCTGTGAGTTTTCCAAATCTCCAGAGAGTTTTGGCTCCAATTAAGCTTTTAGTTGCTCCATTCTTTCACTCCAGCTCTTTTCTGGTTCCATTTTACAAAGACCAGGAGGTGATCAGCAATCATTCAGAGCTTACCATTCCCACTGGAGTTCTGCTGGATTGTTCTTGCCAGCTGCTTTGTGCGCAGTCAGAGAAAGCAAAGCAGCAAGGACTCTTGCCATATGCCACGGTGGAACACGCAACTGCCGCCATGAAGGAAGAAATGACAAAAGTCACTGAGAACTCTGAAAGGAAGCAAGTAAAGAATGGCAGCTTCCAATGGGTGATGGAAAATGCAGGTGCTCAGTCCCTGGCTCTGACACATGCCCTCAAATCAGTAAAGTATGCAGATATTGGTGCCTGCTGTTTCATGTACATCAGATCATTTCTTAGCTGAAGGATACATGATTTGCAGCTCATGCTCTTGTCAATACAAAAGAGCCAGACATAGCTCCTACCATCAGGGCCCTGTGGGCTCTAATAGCCATGGTCAGCCTCTTCTAGAGCTTCCCCGCACCCTCTATCCATTGGCCCAAGAGTCCTATTTCAGTTCGGCTCAGCACACCTCTTTCTTGCTTTGGTTGAGTCACGGGAATGCCTGTCTCTACTCTTGAGTCTGGATTCATTCAGCCTTGTTACCTGGATGGAGCTAGGATATGTTGTAGGTAGCTGCCATTCAGCCTTGCCTTCTGGATGGACCTGAGACCCTCAGTGCAGCCTTGTTTACAGGCCTATCTCTGGCCAGACCCTGGACATGGCTGATTTTCTCACCATGCCAGAGGCTGTTGTTTCAAACCTCCACCTCTGCTCACTTGGTTTGAGCCCTGTGAATGATACCCTGTCAGCAAGATGCTAGCCTGCTCCAGAGTCACCCATTGCTCCTGGCTGGCTTTGTCATATTGTAACCCTGCTCACGCTGCTTCCTGACAGCTACAATCTCCTCTCTCCCTGCAGAGAAGAGCAACCTTACACCATGAGAGGTGAGAAGACAGGCATAAGTTGTACAGGTAAGTCAATGTAAGGAGTTTTATCTCTTATTACATGATCTTGGATCTATGCAGGTGCCATACAATGCAAATTTTCACCTGTTTTTTTTTTTTTCAATGAAAAGATCCAAACTTGCCACATTAAATAACCCAGAGTCAAATTGGGTGGTCTGTATATCAGAGGGGAATATGTCCTAAACATGTTCAGATCAAACACTTCCCAGCTGAGATATAACAAAAATAAAACTAGAAGAGGGTGTAGCTGAGGGAATCAGGAAGGCAGAAGTTCTGTGACAACTTCCTCAAATCCAAAACTTTATTCTGAAGTCCCTAGAGAAGCTGTCAAATCTCACTCCACCAGCACAAAAAGGGAAGAAAGCAAGCTGCTGTTCTTAATGTAACCGCCTCTGGAGAAGCCATAGTAACAACTGAGAACAGCTGAGAGGAAAGGCACATAGTATAAAACAGGTTTTTCTAAATGTAGTGGGTAATGACGTTGCAGTATATAGACTTCACATATAACAGTGTCCTGCATGAGGCTCCTGCTAGGATGGGTGTTTGCCCAGCAGGGAGAAGTCACAAGCAGTTAAAATAGCTGTGCAAGAAAGGAAGAAAATCATACTTCTCATTTCAAACATCACATCTGAGCATTCCGTTACAGAGATACCAGAAATAACAGCACACATAGTAGCAGTGGAATCACTGAATTTAAACACTTGATTTTCTACTAATGGGGCTCTACAAATAAGTTTCCTCTGACATGTACTTAAAGGCAGTCAGCCAGATAGGATGCTATTCTAGTTAAGAAATTTTACAAGAGGTTTACTGCAAAGCCATGTGAAACACTTCAAGGAATGCCAAAGAAATTCATAAAGATTTTACAGTTTGTTCCTAATGTAGGAATATATTTTGCAGGTATGCAAAATTATTATTATTATTATCATTATCATTATTATTATTGCATCAAAATAGGACATAGGAATTTCCACCTGATGGTAAAACCTCTTAATATTTCTCTAAAGCATTGGTTGATTCAGCCTTTTATCATAAGCAAAAAAATTGGATGAAAGAATTATATTGGTAGTTTTTGTGTGATTTCCCTGTGTGTTTGTTCTCTAATTGAGAAGTTTGTGAAATTAAAACTTTTCTGTTTTCTCTCTAAGTTAATCCTCATCTGGAAGAAAGTTTTAATTCTGAGTTTCTAAAATAGACATTGAAATTTTTGTGAGTGATTTTGTTTGAAAATAGAATTATAAACAGTTCTGTCCTCAGGCAAAAATGGTGAAAATGTTACTGTACCTCTATCTGTGTTGAAAATGGAAAACAAAAATAGACAAAAAACCCCAAACCCCACCATTAAAACAATCTATCTACATATATTAAAATAACTGTAATCTATTAACACTATTATTAGATGGGTTTGTGTTTTGCAGCTCTGTTCCTACAGGGAAATAAATGGAAGATAAAGCAGTGTAACTGTTGTACTAGTGAATGCATTCCTGAGTTATTCAAGTTAAATCAAAGTTTTCATGCCTTTACTTGTCACCCCCTATGTCAAGTTTCTATGTCAAGGATGTACTGGCTGTTAATAACAAAACAGGAAAACTATAGTGACTTTTATTTGACTTATTTATTCTAAGTTCCTGTGAAATAACACTGGCAGATTGGGTGGTTTCCTCCCTTCTGCTGCTTGTCTTTATGAAGATTCTTATTCTAATGCTTTCGATATAAATACACCAATTTTAGTATATAAAGCTATTTTTATGCATGTCTGCATGGCATTACATCTTTAGCAGTTACAGAAAGCTGCATTTTTTATTACTGATATTTTTTTACATTGCAGTCCACAGAAATAATCTGTGCAAAAGGTAGAAGCCTCTTAAAATATAACACATTATTCCACCCCATGTAAAGGCTGAGGGCTAGATTTATTCCATGGGAACTTGGTGAGAAGCTTGACATAGGGTCCTCTGAGGAGCATGGTAAAACCTGATTTTTAATGTGGTGACACAAACTAAAAATCAAACTTTTCCACTATTTTGTGAAACTGAGTTAAGTGCAAAGATACGCTTTGTATTACACTGGAGATCAGGTGTTTGAAGAGACAGCAAATAAGCACTGTGCTAACAGTGGTGAAACAGAAATACTTTTTATTATTCATTTGTCTTTCTATCTACCATGGATAGAGACAGAAAGAAAGCATAAGAGTTAGTGCAGAAGACATGGAGATCAAAATTCCCATTTATTTTCTACCAGAGTTCAAGGTGAGAAACCTCTAATTCCTGTCCACTTCTTTAACTTTCAATTCCCAAAGTAAGGCTCAGTTACTTTTGTTTTGTTTTGTTCCTATTTTTTTGTAGGTGAAAATTCACCTTGAAACTGAAACTACTATGAGCCCTAAAATATCTCCCAGATGAAGTTTTAACATAGGACCAAAAACAGGGAACAAAGGGGCTTTCTCTGAACTGGGCTGACGCTATTACCACATTTGTCCAGGATATTAAATAGCCACATAAATTACTGCTATAAAACAGCTTAATATTTCTTCTTTCTGAGTGCAACCATTTTAATCATAGTATCTGTATAATCTCAAGCTATAGACCTTTCTTACAGAGATAGAGGAAAAGCTCAGCATGTTTTTCTCACTCTTCGGCAACAACTGTAGAGAACTGCAGCCAGGAGAGTGTTTAATCCCAAGTCTTCTAGCATCACCTGCTGTTCAAAAGATGTATATCAAAAAAATTCTGTTTAGGTAAGCTGGGGAAAAAGCCCAAACTCAAGGCCTGTATGAACAGGAGTCTGCATTATCGAGAGGCTGGCATGCAGAAAGTACAACACTTGATAGCCCACTGTTTTGTTCCTTAGGCCAGCCTTCCAGCTATGACTTTGGTAAGGCTAAAGCACTGTGTAAACAAAAATTCTTCGTCTCCAAGCTGAAGGAACCGTAGCACCTGCTCAGCTCTCTGCCTCCTCCATTGTCTTATTGTGAAGTATTTTCAATCTGTGATCTTTTTGTCCATAAAGAAGTATTTGGTGGCACAAGCAGTAGCCTAAGTATAAAAGTCTTGAGGTGGATTCTACTTGCTATGGCTGACTGTCCTCATGACCTATACAAAAATATTTGTTTCTCTGTGTTTTAATTCCCTCATCTGTAAAATATGAAGTAGGCAATGCTTGGACTTGGAAAATTTACAGTTCCTAGCTCTGCCATTCACCAGCTGGTTAATTCTGGGCACTGTCTGTTTCCTCAGTTTTTCTGTCTGTAAGACATGACCAACAGTTCCTAGTTTGCTAAAAATAATTCAGCTATGTATTGGTCCTTTGTTAACTCTCTGGGAGATATGAGAATATATGTCAAAAAGACTGAGATGCTCAGGTGTCCAGGTTCTGGAGAAATTTACCTGCATTTGATAGAAGAATCTATACAGTTGGACGCATTTCTGCTTTGTCACTGTGGAAAGCCCTCACTACACCCAGGATACATGAAAGGCATCAGACTATATTAAGTTCAGTGGCACTCAAGGACAATAAACCCACTAGATGGGTGAGAAAGATCTGACCTAATGAACACAGTTATATGTCACTATAGAGATTCTGTGAAAAATGTTAAATGCAATGCTTCTTATAATGCAATGAATAATGTATGTACTTAAGTGAATTTTCTCTTTTTAAGAGACATGTAGGATAGATTTAGACAAATAAGAAATGCTATTCTTCTGCTTAAAAAGGCTTTCTTTGCAAAATGTTATATCATTAGCTTTCATTTCTTCATGGCACATCATCAATAAGATCTTCCCATTAGTATTCCATGCTCAGTGTTTTATAAAAAGAAAATAAGAGTCTTTGCATTTTCTGTTGCTGTTATGCCACTAACTAGTGGTTAAACTACAAAATTAAATATTCTTACTGGATCTTGCAAGTCAGTATCAAAAGACCTTAATGTTTTCAGTCTTTAGGTGCTACCTGATGTCAGTATTCTATAGTCAATGCCCTTGAACATTAAATATGTTGTACAGAATCAAAGTGATGATGTCATCCATTTTCTTATGATGTCAGTAGTCCACTATTAACTACAGTAAAAGCTGCTGGAAGAATCTTTATGAAAGAAAGAAACTGTGCAGCCACTGTCCATATACTGCATACTTTCATGCTATGACCACGCTGGAGGTCAGGTAGATGGTGGCAGAACAATATGCTGCATTACTGATTTGAGAATATGGGACCAAGACACAGCAAACCTAAGCTACCAAACATTAGGCCTCTGTGGGATGTTAGTAAAAAGAATATTAAGCAATGATAGAATCAAGCATCTTAGTTATCTTGGTGACTTCTTTATTTCTGTAGCAGTATTCTGTTTTCATAAACACTGAAGGTATCAAACAAGACTATTGTTCAGTCATTTCTTTAGTCAAATGGGATTCACTTGAAAAGCTTCCTCTCATTGCTTTTTCTAAAGGCCAGCTTATAAGATCCTGTTGCTGGGTTGTTTGGGGTTTTTTTTGTTGACCCCTTACATTCCCACTTAATATTGCATTTGCTACCACACAGATACAGTTATGTAAATCTTTTCTTGGGTTTCTAAGTCTTGTATGATATACTTGCACTGTCATTGTCCTTGTTTCTTGATTACCTTTAGTGTGCTGGTGTTACATTGTTAATACACAGGGCAGTCATTACTTCAGGTATATTGAAAAGGTGGGGGAAAAAAGAAAAAAATCTTATGATAAATATATTGGGATTCAGGATAAACATTATGTATTGTGGCTGTTCTGCTTCAAGAAGGAACTAGCCCCTTCAGCGATGTTGATTCAGGCCACTACTCTGCACGGCTGATAGGCCAGGGATAGGCCCCTGAGGCCAGTGCCCTGGGCAATGTAAAGCTGCAGAGCTGCAGGTCCCCCTAGGCTACACAGATGAGCCCCATTTAGATCCTCTGGGGTGGTAGAACTCCTGCCATCTTGGTGACCTGCAACCACAAGGCAGCCATTGCCTCAATATTAATTCAAGTCCATTTTACTGAGATTTAATCTGAACCATAAAAGCACACTTCACTTCCTGCAGCTTCGCAGGCTCCTAGACACGTGCCCATGTGCCTATTACTATTTTGCAAGTCATTAAGATGATCTTTATTTCCTAAATGACAGCAGAAGACTTTTGATTCTCTCCTTCCATCTGTGCACATAAGAGGACACAGAACAGGCATGATTCTCTTCCTCTACTAAAAGTCATTATCTACAGAGAATCACTCTTCAGTCATTTCCCACTCTTAATACACCACTTGTCTTTATACAGTTTGGCACCTGATCCCCGACAGTACAGGATGGAATTTCACATTCCACACAGCTCTCTTCTACTCTGCAAGTACGTATGCAGCACACTCACATGGCTCACTGGTGTTTTCACATCAGGAATCTTCTCTCTTTTCAGCAGTAATATTTTCAAGGAAATTCCCAGATCCAAACAACACAAGGTTCTCTTTTTGTCTTCATGAATTTCATTGAGTGCTTTGTTGCTTTGAACTTGAATAAAGAAGTAGGAAAAACAGAGACCCACAACACCATACTTAGAACAGGCCTGGGCCTTTGCACCTAAAGCAACTAAACTTTATTAGGAAGCTGTCAGATGTAGTCAGACAGATTCAGGAGATTACAGCTGCGTAGGTCAGCAGGAGAGAGCAGCAGTAATAAAGAAGACAGACGATCTGTAGTACTCCTGATCGTTGCTGCTATATCAACAAAGGTGAAAGTGTTTCTACCACATCTGGAGAGCTAATACCATTGTCCTGAATGAATTGCCTGAATAAGGAGTGACACCGCCCTAGACAATGCACTGTGGGATGCAGGTGGGGACAAATGTGCCCCCTAAAGTCTCTAAAACACAGTGTTGACTCATCCTTTGTGGTCCAGCAGGGACATTTTTGCAGCTGTAACCCTACATTTGAAAAAACATGCTACAGAAAACATTATGCAGTCATTTACTGTTAAGACCAGTCTCTTTCATGCTCAGTAAGAACATTTTTGTCATCCTGAGAGTTCTGAGAGACACACTATAATCAAAGACTTTTGGAGGAAAGTTCTCCTTTAATAATGATCTTGTTTCCTTTTTTCTGCTCTCCTACAATGAAAGAAGTGACATTTTTCCTTAATAAGAAGGACTGAAAGCACTGAACACCACAGTATGCTGCTCCTGCTGTTTCAGTGGAAGCTTTGTCTCATTGACAGTTGCTGTCACTAGCATCAATAATTTAAAGTCACAGACACTGTGAAGTCATAAATAATTTAAAAAATATAACTCATGTCCATACTTATTGCTGCAGCTTAATCAGGATCCAAACTCTTTTATACCTGTATTTATACTAAGGAGCACATACAATAGCCAGCCTGCAGCAGTTCCTTCAAAACAACTCTTATTATTTTTATTTAGTTAACATTTCAGTATTGTTCTTGAGAACAGAGGCTCTAACATACTGTAGTACATTGGAGCTGTAGGTTCTGAAATTCATTCTGTCAAAGGTTCTCTAGAAGAATGGGAATATCATCAACTTATAGAAAACCCTTAAATAAATAATAATTTAAGCTCTCTCCCCAAAAAAACCCCACAAACAAACAAACAAAACAAACAAAAAAAGCCCCCAACCAAACTCAGTCCTCATTGCTCACCAGAATGTTATACAAAAATATACCAAGTCAAAGTATGATTGAGATGTGCTGCACTGAACAATTATTCCTCAAAGAAACATTAAAATAAACAAAATCTACAAAATAAAAAAAATAAAAAAAAATAAAAAAACCCCAACGAAACCACAAACAAACAAATAAAAATAATTCTTAACTTCCTGGGACTTGAAGGAGTTCTACGGAATTTTTTCCCCCTGTTCAGAGGATTAAGAAATAATACTGGTTGCAAACATGTTTTGTAAAGTTTTGCTTGAGGAAAACATTCTGACAAGGACTCTTTCAAATAAATTCATGTCCCTTTCCTGATATGAAGCATTTACAAATCAGATGCTAATTAGTTATCAGGATTAAAAGCAATGGGGCTAGGCAAGTCTCCCAAGTGACAGGTGCCTTTGAACAAAGGCATTACAGTATTATTGAGATATGTTGAGGGGTTACGTGTTCGTAAAAGAATCTGTGCAGTTATAGCTCATGAGAATATCCCTGTCACCAATGCAATTTAAATGCATTAATATTTTTGCCCATACAGGTAAGGTTACTGAGTAAGGCTATTAAACTCAGTTACCGATACATTGTTTTTTTCTGATGAAGATGAAGAAAGTCTTCTAATATGAGCCTCATACAGGGTTTGGAAAAGGTTTCTCTTGGTTTTTTGGGGTTTTTTTGTTTATTGTTTTCCTTGTCTTTCATAAAGGAAGAAAAAGTTGTTAATTTGTCTAAACATCAATGCTTATTGATTTAATAGACTATCCTGGGGGTGTGGGAAATCTTGTCTCTGGAAGAAAGTCTTTGTTGCATCTCTTTTTAGATGCAACAATAAGCTTCAGAGTCTCCAAAAGAAAAAGTGGCTTGTGTGCTGACTAGCTATAAAAAAGGTAAACTAAAATAGTTGCAAAGGCACAAAAAATCCCTAGGTACAGAAAGAGAGAAAAAAATATTCAAGGTACCTAAAGAATAAAAAAATACATTCAAGCTTTCCAAAGAAGATTCAGTCTTTATTTTCTATAAACTTTTTCCAAGCTCTTTTCACTCCACTTTTCTCCCACCACCTTATGTAGAAAGCTTTCCCTTTTCAGCAGTAACATATCAATCCTAAAGAAGGGTTGCCCTAGACCCAACTTAGTAGGATCAATTTAGATGATGGGGACATTTTTATTTATCTTGATATAACTGGTTTTGTTAATTTTTTTAAGCAATCTGTTCCTGATTGCTCTTACTGCAATTTAATCCATTATGTGGCCTACTCTTACTAGACCGTTGTAATTCATGGAGACATCAGATATACTTTTAAGTTCAGAAACATACGGTCAGATTCACATTATCCAATTTTATTTTTTTTATGTGTTCAGATTTTCCTGAAGTAACTGTTCCTAGTTATTCCATTGTATGGGATCAGGCTTTTTTGTTTGGTTTATGTGAGCAAATGCAGGTTTACCTCTGAGCTAATAGTCTTGAGTACCTTTAGAGTCAATGGAAGAGAAATCGATGCTTCTAGGCAAAAATTAGCTGTGTCAAAAATCATGCCTTTAGATTGACTATTTATACCCAACATCTATAAGGGGAGAAAAGGATGACTTCTTCAGATATGTAAATATCTATACAGAAGAAATAAAGTTGTATGAAGTGAGTCATGGAGATCTTCCAAGGGGCAGAGTAAAAAACATGCATTAATCATAGCCTTCAAACATAAGCAGAGCATAATATGGTTCCTAGTGTCACTCACACTTCTAGTTTAACCAGAGCAAAACTTTGTATAACAGGGTCAAACACAGTTCTACAGCAGATGGACAGACATGGGAGCATCCAGAACCGACCCTAGATCCCCAAAACTTAAACTAATATTCTTTCCACTGGAAATTGTGGCTAGTAGCTTCATGTCTTGCCCTTCTAGAATTAAAGACTTGACTTTGAGCACCTTTTTTTCAATAGCAATTCAAGCATGGTACCAGTGGCAAGATACTCAATAAGTTTCAGGCACCATTTTGTCACCAGATTGCCCACCAACAGATTGAAATAAGAGAACACAAGGCAACTAAGGGCTAACAGTCAGGACTAAAGTACATGGTAAAGTGTTCCACTGTGTAATGTGAACAGCAGGAGCTTCAAAACTTCATTTGGTCTTCTTTAAGAAGGTCTTTAAATATTTGGAGTAGAATGGAGATATCCAAGTATTGAAACTGGATTTGAAAATCTTCTGTAAACAGTCTTCTGTAAATGCAGTCTTTATATTTCCATAGCTCTGGAAATGCTAAATCCTTTATTCCAGGTAGTTGGAGTAATTAATAACATTGAGCTAAATAAATTCATAATTTCTGTACAAGATTGTATCATTATCAGGAAATACACAAATAAAATAATACAATAATAAATAAATACACAGATCCACAGAAATGCCTAGGGTCCTCAGTGTATGTTTGATGGGCCTTTCTTACTCAGAATTACTAAAACCTGGTTTCATGCTGCAATAATTAGAAATCCTTAAGTTAGGTCTTTCTATAAATGAATGTTTACAGCAACAAATATGAAAATCTTGTACTATGTTATCTAGTAAATCAGAAGAGAGGTTCAGGGTTATTACCAGGGTTATACCACCTTGGGTCCTACAACTTGTAAGTCAGATATTTTTCAAATGACATCAAAGAATTTTTTACCATTTCTCCTGGCTTTTGAGGAAAAAGGAAGGCTCAAGACAGAAAGTTACCAATTTAGTTAATCACATGCATAAATCTTCTTTAAATTATAATCTCTCTTGCACTTACACATAGGACATCAATTTTCTTTTTCTAGTCCCATTTTTCGGATAGTTAAAGGGAATGCTTTAAAATAACATTACCAAAACTTTTCCTAAGTGTTCACTTTTTTACGTGTTTTACAAATGTCCAAGGCTCCAACACCTCTGTCTTTGATGAACTAGAATTCCCACTAAACCATCCACTGAACGAAATTATGTGCTTTCTACAAATTGTAGGAGCTGAGCACTGGCTAAGCAGAATAGCTTTTGTACTCTATTACCAAAGTTGTTTGCATAGCAATTGTAGATTAAATGACATTTACATTAGCAGCCTCTTAATATGTTATCAGATCCTACTATATCTTAATGTGAAACTGGCTTAGTGCTACTTCATGTGACTTTGGGTGACCTGTTAGGAGTTCACTACTAGCTTTCCCTGCAGCTGGAGAGAACTTGACTTCTTGGGTGGATCAGTGTTTTCCTGGAGATGCTTGAACATTGCATCGATTATACAATGTGAGAAGGTTTTCAAGTGAGGTCTCCAGTAAAGGGCTTGAAGTTAGACTGGGTAAATCTAAGCTTTGCTGTCCTTAACTACTTAACAGAGTATGAGAATTGGTCCTACTATGAGATTTTGATACTACTAGGTTCCTTAGGTGTTTCATAGAACCATAGAATGGTTTGGGTTGGAAGGGACCTTAAAGATCATCTAGTTCCCATCCTGCTGACAAATGGGCAGGGACACTACCCACTAGACCAGATTGCCCAGGGCCCCATCCAACCAGGGCTTGAACACTTCCAGGAGTGGGACATCCACAAAGACTTTGGGCAGCCTGTGCCAGTGCCTCCCCATCCTCACAATAAAGAATTTCTTCCTAAAATCTTATCTAAAGCTGTCCTCTTTTAGGTTAAAACCCTAAAAAAGAGCTAAACCCCTTTGTCCTATCACTATCTGCCCATATAAAAAGTCACTCTTCCTACTTTTTATAAGACCCCTTAAGGTACTGGAAGGCTGCAACAAGGTCTCCAGGGAGACTTCTCTCCAGGATGAACAACTCGAATGCTCTCAGCCTGTCTTTGTAGGAGAGGTGCTCCATTTGGCAGATCATCTTTGTGGCCTCCTGTGCACACACTCTAACAGGTCCATGTCTTGTGCTGAGGAGCCCAGAACTGAACACAACACTACAGGGGGAGTACCACGAGGGAAGAGTAGAGAGTGACAATCACTTCCCTTGACCTGCTGGCCAATCCTCTTTTGATGCAGCCCCAGATACCATTGGTCTTCTGGGCTGCAAGCACACACTGTTGGCTCATGTCCAGCTTTTCATCCACAGAAACCCCCAAGTTCTTCTCCACAGGGCTGCTCTCAGTGGATTGTTCTCCCAGTCTGGACTCATGTCTAGGATTGCCCCAGCCCAGGTGCAGCACCTTGCACTTGTACTTTTTGAACTTCATGAGTTTCCTATGGGCCCACTTCTTAAGCTTGTCCCCCTAGATGGCATCTTTCCATCTGTTGTGCCAAATGCACTGCTCAGCTTCATGTCATCTGCAAACTTGCTGAGGACGCACTTGATCCCGCTATTTCATTGATAAAGATATTGAGAGTGCCCATCCCAAGACAGAGCCGAGGGACACCACTCATCACCAGCCTCCACCTGGACATAGAGCCATTGACCACAACTCTCTGGTTGCATCCATCCATCCATCCATCCTTATCCACCAAACAGTCCATCAATCAAATCCATGTCTCTCCAATTTGGAGATAATGATGTCATGTGGGACCTTGTTGAAGGTCTTACAGAAGTCTGGGTAGATGACATTTGCTGGTCAACTGTTGCTGTCACTCCATCACAGAAGGCCACCTTTTGCTCAGGCAGCTTTCCCTAGTATTCACTGCTGCTTCATTCTGTGGCCTTATTACACCTACAATCCATCATTCTACTCCTTCAAAGGGTGTAGGAACATGCTGCTCTTTTAATCTTTTCAGTCACTTCTCTGGATCTTATCTGAGTTAGATATTAAGAAGAAGCAAGAGTGAAAGCAAGAAAGGATGAAGAGTAGGATCAAGACAGGCAAGTTCAGAGTTGGAGGCCTCAGGTTAAGAATTTTGAGAAAAATTGTTTTTACCTGAGAAACCTGAGAATCTTCATCTTCGGAGGTAGAGCACATGCAATTATATTCAATATATTGTATGCTTGTCTATACACTAGAGTAGTTTCTCCACTTTCAAAGCTTCAATAAATGACAGTAGTTACTTAAAAAGAGCGTTTTTTTTCATAAAGTTATTTCATGTAAGTAGACTAATATTTATCTATTTCATCCGTATTCTGACTATGACACCTACAGGCCAGAACAGAGCTGTGCAAAAGAGTGAAGTTATTTTTACGAAAAAAAATCGTTGCCCACTCCAACACAAGAAAAGATATTTATGATGAAGTATATACCACTCATGTTATTGAGCTAATAACAGTGCTGAATTCACATTCTTTTCTGTATTTCTTTTAATTTAAAGTGGAGCAAGCAACTCCTATCCTAAATCTCTTTAAAGATATTAAAGGATATCTTTAATGGCATAGCTGCAGATTTGTGAGAAAGAACTTTACAAAAGGATTGTGTAATTATGGAAAAATCTACATTATTCCATATAAGAAAGCACAGAACTTAAAATATAGTGCTTTTCACCAATGGCTATTGAAAAGGTACTGCCTGAAGAGAATTGTGACAGTTGTTATACTCCTCAAATTGAAAGAGGTCAGGAAAAAAGGAGTGTTTGCAGCAGGGCAAGGGATGCTGTAATTTATGTTTGCCACTGGGTCCCACAAAAACAATGGGTTTGAGTTGCCTTGAGGCTGGTGAGGCATGGTGCCCAACCCAGGTGTAATTACAGTCTCAGTAGTGACTCTACAAAATGAAAACTTGTTCAGGAGAACTTGAACACGTGAGAAGGAGGCAAGACCTTGATACAGATTCAAGAAATAGAAAGGCATGGTAAAATTTTTATCTGCTGAAGGCCAGATATATCTTTTCAGAAATGTCATCAGTCTTTTTTTTTCTTGTGATATCCTTACGCATGTGTCAAATTACGGAGGAAACAACCTGGATAATACATTACACGTAAAATCTAAAATAGAAAAGATCAACTTGAATTAACACCAATCACTATCTGGTTGTCAGCTCTTAATAATGTAGAGTATAGACATACAACAGCCTTAATCAGTCATCAGAGCTGCTGCCCAACACTTCTGCTCTTTTTGTTGTGCCTGGCAAAATATCTGGTGTCTGTTTTCAGGGTTTCCAAAAAGTTTTGCTTTTCCCCTCCTTCTTCCTTTCATAGGACAGTTTCTGATTCTTCCTAGGTACCCCTTAGAACTTCCCAGTGGGAGGAACCATATCCTGGGTGAGAAAATAGCAAGTTTTTTTTAACCCTGTGAAAGAAGTGGAGACTCCAGGCAAAGCTCTATTTATTTTAGTGAGAGACTTCTAATCATGATTGCTGTTAATATTGCCATTACCAAATGACTTAAGGAGACAGATTTAGATGGTTTTGGATATCTTTCACCATCAACTTCATCTACCATCTTCTCTGGTCACTCTGGATTTAATTCAGTTTACCAGAAAATAATTTTCCTCTTATAGTCTCTACCAAGCAATTGGTACCACAGCCTCCTATTCACTGTTATATATATATGTACTTGTTGTGATGTAACTAATTCTTATTCACGTTGTGTCTTTTTGAGACAATGGTTTATGGTCTTACACTCAATTTAATTTAGCTTTCCTTCAGCATCCTGTCTTGAGACTTACGGATTCACAGTTGAAAGAAAATAATTCAGTTAGCTTCAAGACAGAAACAGAGGACTTCTGGAGATAGTATTTTTGCCTCTTGGGTTTATCTAAGGTTATTATTTGGTTTTATTCTCACTATATATATATTTATGGAGCTGTATTAATTATATTTTCATCTGACTTTGCATGAAGAGTATATCAGATTATTAGCTGAATTTTGCAAGATTAACAGTCCCAGGATCTTTTCATGCCAGTTTTTATGTCTGTACATGGAATGATTATCAAGGTATCTTATAGCAAGATATCCTTTTGCTGAAAATCTGTCAAAACCTTTTCTGCTATCCCCTGGGGGTAAAATTTTTTTGAGGACATATGACCTAATTCCTGTTCATAAGCTTCAGCCACTAAAGACTGGAAAAGGCTATTCTATTATGTAAAATGATAAAAGATTTCTCATGGATTCCAAAATTGTTCACCTTTCCTATTCCAGGAAGAGACTGGGAAAGGAAGGGGGAGGGGGTGGGGTGACAAGATCAATATTGCCCAAGCAAACAATACTACAGATGTCAGTGCCCCTTCCTATAAACGAGGGGGCAAGATTTGCTTCTCATACAAGAAGCCGACTTGCAACACTGATCACTGCAACACTCAACAGTGAGGACTGAACAATGACTCAGTGGATCTAATACAAACTAGTCTACTATTCTGAGGAGAAGAGATTGAAAGGGTTAGAGAGATTGAAAGAGATTGAAAGAGATTGAAAGATATTGCTTCTTATAAGGCTCCTGTGTTACGCTTATAATGCAATGTTAGGCACTCAGTGCTTCTCTGTGTAAATGTCACAGGCAATGAGATTTTAAAGGCTTATTAAGAAAAGAAATCTTGCTACTAAGAAAAAAAACAACAACTTAGCAAATTATCTACTTTAGTATTTTCCTAACTTTAAATCCCCAAATTCAACACTAGGAACATTGTGCTTAAGGATCTTATCCCTAGAACCAAAATCCAGAGCAGTTCAGGCTTTTCTCTTACACTACTATTTGCAATCATAATTTGCTTTCTTTATGCCTAGCAATCACTTCTCTGTGATGTTTAATATTGCTCAATTTCTTCTTTCACAATTTCATCATGCAGACAGTCAAATCTAAGATACAAAAAGAAATTCCTAAGAAATACTAAGACAAATAAAGACCATCTGGTAGGCATAAACATAAATGAGATGCAAACAAAAAATCTCAATAAACACTGAATCAATCCCGTATACATGCAAAGTTTCAAAACAACAGAATTATTTTGCCATGAATAATGTTTGCCAGTGGGGTACTATGCACAGTGTGATTAATTTTCACAGTCTAATGAGTTCTCCCACCAAAAGAAAAAAAGCCAGTCCAAATTTATTTTGCAGTATCAGTCTTAAATTTCATTCATTCATTTACTCTAAAGTACATTTGTTGTGATTTTTTCCTACGGGAAACGTGTTTCATATGCATACACAAATTCTCATTATTTTAGCTTCAGAATCTGTAAAGTTACACAGTGGGAAAATGTATACAGCAGGAAGGAAACATGTTTAAGGTCAAGCCACTACTTCTGATCCAGCAAAGAATGAGTAACATATCAATTACTCACAAAAATCTGACAGAGGGTTCTTTTTGTTGCAGATATAAAATGCTACTGAACAACCCACACCTGTACATTAAGGGCGAGGCTGTGCCCTGCACTTGGCTGGGGCACGTATTGAAATCCTGCCTACTGAGTCAATTAATTGTTCAACCAAGGTCAGCAAAGCCAAAGTTGTATCCAAGGCTCACATCTCACTACCACACCCTGCAGGCACTAGAGCTACTGAAGGGATGACCTGGACTTTTTGCAAACCTGCTAACAGCTAGGTGAAGGGAAGGACATAATATCCTGTTACCTTATGTACTCTCAGGAAGAAGATTCAGAAACCAGTAGCTAAACTGCCAAAGAAAGGGTATATTCTCACTTTAAAGAATCTTTCTTTTTACATTCCTGATAATAATGTCAAATTATGATTCACTATCTACTGTTCTTCCATTTTCTATTAAAGCTAATGAATGCAAAGGAAAACTTTTAAATCAAGAGTTTAAACTGAAGAAAGCCCATAGAACTCCCCTTACAAGCATATACCAAAAAAAAAAAAACCAGTAACAACAAAACCCAGGGGAATGGATATAATTTCAGGAGTATTTGAAATTACAGAAATTTTTTAAATTATTTATTGATATTTAATGAATGAGTGATACACACTCTTACATAATTTAGTAGCAGAGTGTTCTTTTGCAGGACTTTAGATTCTGTAGATATTTTCACACAGTACTTCTACTTTTCTTCTTTTTTATTTTAAGGACTAAATACTTAACAAATGTCCACTGAACTGAGTCATATCATCATATCATGGCTAGGCTTCGCGAACGAAGATTTAGGAAGGCTCTATCCACATTTGTTACAAGCGCGCTGGTGGCTAATAAGGCCAATACGAGATAGACATATCCGATTGCAAAAGGCACAGCAGAAAGACTCCGTAGATGGTGTATTCTGCAGGACATGGTTCTTTCTGCGTTGTCTTTTCTCCTCAAGAGTGATCCTGCGTGCGTTCTCAAAGGAAGCAGCAGCGTTATAGATGGTGTGTCTCCAGGCCTCCCGATTGGAGGCCAGAGTAGACCAGTTATGGTGATCAATATGGCCAAGGCTGAGATGTTGTTTCAGGGAGTCCTTGTATCTTTTCTTCGGGGCTCCTCTCATGCGGCAGCCAGTGGCAAGTTCACCATAAAGCAGGATCTTAGGGAGGCGGTGGTCCTTCATCCTGGAGATGTGTCCTGCCCAACGCAGCTGTGTTCTCAGTAACATGGCCTCAATGCTAGTGACTGCTGCTTGTTCTAGAACAGATGTATTGGTCACATAATCTGACCAGTGGATGTTTAGGATTGTATGGAGGCAGCGTTGATGGAACCGTTCTAGGAGACGCAGGTGGTGGCGGTAAATGACCCATGATTTGGAACCATACAAGAGAGTAGACAACACCATGGCTCTGTAAACACTGATCTTTGTACTTTTCTTCAAGTGTTTATTACGCCATACTCTTTTATGGAGTTTTCACTGAACTGAGTAGAAACAGAACACCTACTGTCTACCTCACTTTTTTGACTGGGTTCAGCTACTTTGAATCTACTGATTCCTAACCAGATGCCAATGTGGAATCCAAGCCCACAGTAGTTGTCAATACTGTCTTTCCATTTAGCCAGTGGTAATGTGGGGCATTAGGGCCTTTTCTAAGCTCTCAGCTACAGAAGTCATATCGAACATGCTTCATCTTACAAATGTCTCTGCTCTCACCAGAAGCCCCCATGCTGGTATAATCTGTAGCATTAATGTGGCATCTGCTGTGAAATCCCAGTGGCAGAATCCCTAACATGTTTCTGACATGTTTTAGAAATGTAGTAAGCTGTAAGTGCAGAATAAATTAATAGTTTCTTAGTGGTTTTCCTAGAGTTAATAATCATCTTATTCCACAACACCATCCCTACCACAACTGAGCTGAAAGGCTACGTGATCCCCACAAGTAACAACTACTATCATATAAATGTCAGAGATAGCTACAGAAGATTTGTTCCATGAACAGGAGAGACATACCAAATGCCAGGTTTTGGAGGACCATTTTCTCACAGAGTCTGCACTATGCTAAAAAGAGCATCAGGATCAATGTGTGTTCAGTATTAAAAAATAACTTCTGTACCACAGAAAAATGTTACTACATCCTTTCCCCAACACTTCCCGTAAAATTGCATTTATCTGGAGGCTACATTTCATGTTCTATGCCCTCCCATTCTCTACAGGTAATATTTGCTTTTATTTCCTCAATGAGGCAAGCCAAATCTGCCTTCCTGCTCTCTTTATTTTATGCACACCAGTTCTTTTATCCTAATTTCAAACACTTTTTGGTCCCCATTCTTGTGGAAGGAATGGTGACCCTTCATAATTTTCCTCTCATCATTGCCTACATATTTGCACACTGCATACCACTCATGTTCATGTTTCCCAGTCTCTGATTAGAGCTGGTTGGATCATTCTCGAAAGTCAAGCATTACAGGAATTCTCATCCCTTAGTACTAAAATAAATTATTCATGTTCTTTACAAAAAGAACAGTTTTATTGCTGCTGATTAAATAATATGCCCAAAAGACATTGTTTGCAATATTTTTTGCCCATCAATCATTCATGAATTATTCAGAAATATTTGTATTAAGCTGCCTCTGGCACTGGTTATTTGGAGTCAGAGAGAGAGATAAATATCCTCTTAACATATTCTCCCTCAACAGTCTTAGACTGGGAGATGTGGGAAGTGGTATGGGTTACTTGCTGTGGGTATTATGGGAACTACCCAAAACTTAAAAGAGAAAAGTTGCTTTTCTTTTAATTATAGCGTGATTTCTTCTTTCCCTGTCTTTTCAGAGAGGGAAGGTGCTGCAGTTCAGTAATGAATTTGCTGTACACTGAATCCAGACTGAACCTCCAGGAGAGGGAGACAATGAATAGGCTAGTAGAAAGGACTGAATGCTGATGTCAATTAAACTGAAACCATGAAATAAATGAGGTCTTTCAACGGTTGTTCTTCATAGCCACTTCAGTTTAGTATGCAAGGGAACGCTTCTGTTTTATTGCAATAGTAAATTCCAGAGCCCAGAGAAAGAGAGAATATTGGCAGCTTCACACACATGCAGCCACTCAACCCAGTGTTGAAAGCTTTATGAACGCCAGGCTGTAGGATATCCAAGACATTACTTACAAGATTCTAAGGGATGGATTTTTACAAAATCCTTATAACATTGCCTGGTGCCCTTGTTGAAATGAATTTGAAATATGCTCGTGAGCTCCTCAGAGTCTGCAGATAATGCTCACAGGTATCAGAGTGTACATGCCTACCTACATTTAATACATCAAACAGACAAACACTTGTTTCAAATACAAAGATAAGGTGTCAATATTTGAGATTTAAAAAAAAATAAAAATCAATGGTGTTTGTAAGGACTACTAATACTTTTCATTACCCCATCAGTCAATCAGGAAGCAAGGTTTGTCTCTGTTGTTTTAGCTTCTGAAAAGAAGCTGTAAGCATTGCACAGGGATATGGGCATAGGAATGACAGAAGACAAGGTTTTATGTTCTCAAGTAACCACAGACTATAACATCTTATGTCTTAATATATTCTGAGAACTTTCTTCAGAAGCTAATATTGCATGAGGATAAAATGTAACCCTCAGCACTATACACTCTTTCTTGCTAGAAAAAAAAAGGGAACTATTCCACACGTGCTAAGATGATTCTCAGAGGACCTGCAGATTTTCCTTGGTCAAATTATTAAATCATAATCTCTTTAATAAACTGGAAATTATTTTGCCAAACATGGAATATGATAATTCACAAAAATAAAAGTTTTAATTAGTTACATTATTCCAAACAGTACTCTAAATGTGCAATTTTTATAGAGTTCTGGGAACAGAACTGACAGAATTTCAGTTTATACCATGTTTATAAATAACAGGAATGGACCTTGATATTAATATTCCACAGACAGGTAAGACTTTGAAACCTTGAAATAAACAATGTGATCGGTTTGGAATTGCTATATAATTAAAATTATAACACAGTTACTGTTTTGAGATGTATTTTTCAAACGAGTTGACCTATTGGAACAAAGCTATTGCAGCGAGATAGGTTCCTCAGAGGAATTGATATCTGTATGGGAATTAGAAAGAGAAATGACTGGAATCTAGGTTTAGGAAGAAATAAAATGAAGTAGCCCATTTCTGTAGAGAGCTTTTTGCCATCTCTGTGCACAAATTGCGTCACATCAGTTTCCCTTACATTTCATCTCCTGTAACTTGGAGTGCCTGTCGTGTTGACCTGGAATTTTATTCCCAGCCTTCAGGTGGTGCTGAATTCATTCTGGTTTTGCTTATATAATTGTTGCATTAATTGTAAAATTGTTTAGTCACGATTAGTCGGTTGATACATTGAGTCAGTGGTAAAATACAACACACAGTTTTGCAGAAGATGTGATCTCATTTCACAAAAAGGAAGTAGAGTTTGCAGCCCTTTTTTTCTAATACTTTGAAGAACTTCGAAGCTCCATATTGCTATTTAAAATATGAGCCAAGCCTGCCTGGTATCTCATAGAACCATTCACTGCAGCTTTCGGATGAGCTAAAATGTATCATGATTTTACTCTAAAGTTGGGGCCTGAGCTTGTAACATGACCACTGATGTTTCAGTTTTCTTAAAAACCTAGCAAGTCTTCTGCTGCAGAAAATCTGATGAGAAAGTTCACCTTCTCTGTGATCCTGCATGCTGAGAACTGTGTCATCCTGAGTGCAAACCCACAGAAATCAGTAACTATCTGAATAGCCATGTGCTTCTCAGCCCAGGTCAGGGTGACAGATACTGATCACAACAATTCAATGAAAAAAGTACCTAATGTTACTTCTTTACATGGTGGATTGCTGGGTCAAATTAACTGCATTTGTTCCTGAGCAAGATACAATGGCAAAGTATAGGCGGGTAACTTCATGTAAATGTATATAGTTAAGGCTTGTGAAATAAATTTGGAGTAGCTATGAGTAGCCTTGTTCAGCCTCTTCCAGACTAGTGAGTAATGTTCAAGACATGCCCATGCAATGGTTCATCTTGTTTAAATGTCACAGTCCCTGTTCGTTCAGCTGCATGGCACCTGTACCTGCTACTGAAGACAGCACCTTCCTCTGACAGGGATGATAATTGTGAAAGAGGAGCATATCTGTATACTTGTAGGTCTGAGAAAGTAACCCAGGGAAGCGGTAAAACCACATTTGAGGAGCCAGGAGAAGGGAATGTCACTGCCCAACTGCCCTACCAGAGACGGTTGCAGTAATGTCTAACACCCCACCTGGCTGCAGCAGCAGTTTTAAGGTAAAAAGGGACAAATACTTCAAGTATTTGCATAAAGGGGCATATACTTCAACTTCTATTGAAATCTCACCAACTACCAAGTGCATTTATTTTTCTTTGGCTGACATCACATTCTGCTCTGAACTGATGGAGCTCAAGGAGAGTTTGGACAATGCTCAGGCACATGGTGGGATTGTTGGGCTGTCCTGTGCAGGGCCAGGAGGTGGACTCGATGATCCTTGTGTGTCCCTTCTAACTCAGGATATTCTATGATTCTATGATGAACATTTTCCCATGTCCAGCAATACATTTTCCTGGACAATTGCTTTTTGTCAGCTACCAGGGCCATCCTCAGGCAGCTCAGGTAGCCTTTTACAGGTGACAATGTCCGTGTAGAGGGCTGTAGCTCCCTGCAGAAGGGAGATATCCCCAGTGTATAGCTGGGTCCCCAGAAGTCCTGCAATGCCAGCTCACCTTCTTCCTCAGCTGAGAATGTGAATTGCCAAGCAACCTTTGTGCTAGCACAGCCAAACAACCAATTATACACTGCAGGTACAGCATACAATGCTGTACTGGAATTGTTCACAATCCACATGCAACTCAAAGCCACCATTTAACTACTCTTGTCATAACCTCAGCCTTTCAGAAACCATGCATTGCCACCAAAACAATTGTTTTCTCGTGGTTTCAGGTGCCAAGGAAATCAGTGCACTCCACAAGTTTTATGCCTTCTAGCAGTTCTATTTCACTTCAGACAATTGGATCAGCATTGTACAGCTGCTATTCCTGCAGTTTTTCATCATTTGCCTGAGTTTACACAAGGGAAAAAACAGAGAGGGCAATTCATCTCTTAGCCAAAAGAAAAAAGTTGGCATTTCTCTCCCGTTGAAGAAACACAAGTGTGACAAAAAGTCTGCGTGACATTGAATAGAGATGCAATTCACTGCAGAAATCCGTAAGCAAGCATTTTCCTTGGAACAATTGCATTTACTGTAAATATTTGCCTACATTATGATCAATTATTATACAAACAAAAAAGGCAGTTCTGTATCATAAAATGTAACCAATAAGATAGAAAAATATTATTTAAGGATATCTGAGTCAGAAAGCTATGGGATCCTGATTTATTGATGATACAAAACCAGTCAGACTCATCCCTAATACTACAATTTCAATAGACTCCTGATTCAGTTACACAACTAACATGTAGAACTTATTACATTTGCTTGTCATTACTGACATAACCTCTTTCTGTTCACATGGCATTTCACACTGTGAAAAGCTCAATGTCGACGGATTGAAGACAATTAGGAATACTCCTTCCTTGCTTCTCTGTTGTTTATTATAAAAATAATAGTGTAGTCCCATACTACACTCTGTTCTGTTGACATTAATTTTGAGCTGAGATGTGCACATAGCTCATTTTGATCTCAGCCATTCCCTCCTTTCTGCAATGGTAGAGTTGTTATCAAAGTTCCAGAATGAAAATGTGGATTACTTCTGGGGACAACAAATTTCACTCATTTGAGACCCAAACCAAGGAAAATGACAGAGGAGAACTGTTTTGGTGTAAATAAACTGTACCTGTTGGTCTGTTTAGTATGCAACAGTGCAGTGTACAGTTTTTAAGACTGCAAACCCTGAGAACGTTCAAAGAAAGCCTGGAGGAAGCAGAGGGGGGAAAAAAATTATTCCTTTTCTTAACCACTTCCACTTACAATTCAATTTAAGCCCAACTGCTGGCAGTTCATGCAATAGACAGGAAAGGTTCTTTTCCAGGATGTGAAATGGTAATGTCTATGCAAGTAAGAAAACTGCTCTGTTTGAATATTTAATTATCAAAGTTCTGTGCTCTGGTAATACGGGTGAAGGAAGAGGCAAAAAACTATCATCTCCCTTGAAAAAACCTGAGTAAGAAGTAATGGCAAAAGGATTATTAAGATTCCTGTGGTGCTTTAAAGTGAATGTTAGGCATTTACCCTTGTTATATTCACGAATTTCTAGCTCTTTCCCATATTCTTCCATTTTCTTCTCACATTAAATGAGACATTTTGACCCAAAGTGTTGGGTAATATTATTGTATGTTATTAAAGAGGAGAGAAGTGATTTCACAAAAGCAGGGAAGTAATTCTTATGTATTACTTACCTTCATCAGAAGAGGGTGACAAGGTTATACTAGTAAATTGTCTTAATATCCTGAATGAGAGATATTACAGGAAAACACAGAAGTGTATGTTTGTTACCATGCCCTGGTCAAAATCATTGATCCTAGAAGTTTATTTTAACCCTTTTGTTTAATTTAGGGTCATTATAGTCTCCTGTGCCGTGAGCTGCAATATTTGAAACCTCATTAAGCCTATGACTTTCACTTAACCTGTTAGCTCACTGTTTCCTTCTCTGTGGTAGGCCTGGAAGCAAAGGATTTACACTCTGGAGGTCACTGTATTATTATCGCAATATTCAGCCAGCAGCACACAACCCCAACATCCCTTGCATGAAGAAAAAATGCAGAGAGCCAAGATCAGGACAGAGACATTGACTACATGTGAGCATGAGTATGCCTTTCTTGATGCTGTTGTAAGCAGTCCTACCAGTGACCTGTTATTCACAACATTCAAGGAAAACAGCCTAGAATTTGATAAGGCAGTAGAACCACATACCTGGAAGAAGACCTGACCATAGGTAGAATATGCATTTTTAAGGCTTTTTAGAAACACTGTGCAATGTTTGGTGACAATGCATATGCCATCTTTATTAAATATTGAGGGTTTCCATTCTCCTCACGTTTCAAATGCTTACTCTCTTTCATTATGTTTTTATCTTGTTTACTATATAAAACAACAAATAAACAGTGATATAAGTGTTCTTGAAATTTATCCAAATACCATTTAAGAGCCGTGATTTCTAAAAGGATTATATTACTTCCAAAATTAGAGACAATGAAACATAGCTCTCAGTCCGTAATGTTTGCATGACTCAAGAACAGTGTGAATAGTCCTGTGCTCCAGGCCTTTCACAAGCCTTAGATCAACTCTGCCAGAGGCAACAGCACACAGCAACAGAAATTGCTCTAGTGAGAATGAAAGCATCCTACCCCACAGAGTGGCCTGTATGCAAGTCCTGACCATGGTAATCAACTACCCTTCAAAAAAGCCTGAAATCTTGAAGTGCCTTTGTGCATTATGACAAAATCCATTGGCTGCTGCCATCCATTTGTGTTTGAGAGACAAGGTTGTATAATAATGATCTGTATGGGAGCAATGCATTATCTGAGCCATTATGTGCAGTAAAAAAGGTGTAAAGGAGCAGCCTATGACCCTATGCTCACACATTTCGATTATGGAGATCACTCGTGGGTGATTGCTTAATGGCAAACCTTACTGCTACAGGAAAGCTGACAGAATTCCTTTGTAATGATCTCTGGCAATCTAAGCTATGACTAATCTATGACTGTGTACTGACCCCTCTGGAACCTCTTCCCAGAGCATCAGATATGCAGGGAGTAACTGCTGAGCCAGGCATGTCTGTGTCCCAGAAGTACCTTTGGTATAATAGGTACCATAAGCCTAAAATTAGACAGTTTTTAATCTTAGATATGCCAGCGACAAAATTTACAATAGGTCACAAGTCAACTATGTTTTTCACCATTTCAGGTAACTTTTCTTCATCGTGCAAAACTGTTGGGGTTTAGCCTGTGAAATATTGCTCTCCTGTTTTGATCTTTTGGCATCTTTACAAAGTGTCACCATAATACACACAGGTGTGGAAAACATCCGCACTCTGAGGCACCACACCTCACCCTCAACCCTGTCAATAGTCCTGTCAAGGCCATCAGCACACAATCAACTTGTCTTCAAGTCTGTCCCAACAATGTTGTTCCGTGTATACAATATGATTCACCTAATTATTCACACACAACTAATAAGAGAAAGCTTTCTTCATTGTTTCTCATGATTATAAAGACTTGTCTTGAACATCTGTTTGGAATGATCGAGTTTGCTAA
This sequence comes from Pseudopipra pipra, assembly GCF_036250125.1. Taxonomy (NCBI): domain Eukaryota; kingdom Metazoa; phylum Chordata; class Aves; order Passeriformes; family Pipridae; genus Pseudopipra; species Pseudopipra pipra. The sequence continues at coordinate 101,138,879 of NC_087549.1, forward strand.
AATGTAAGACATTTAAACTGAGATAGTGTGAATCTGGGAAACTTACAGCTTCCCTGAGCCATGACCTCTGTATGTTTTCCAAAAGAGCAAAAGGCTGAGGAGACAGAGTGGAAGACAACAAGCAAAGGATTAACCCAAGTTTAGCAGTGTCATTATGACCAGTCATGATGCATTGTGCATATAGTCAGTATTGTTACCAGTTTAAAAAAATGGCAGGCAGGAGGTGGAAGTGACAGAACTGGGCTATGAAATCAGTAGTCATGGACATGTATAGTAACTGCTCAGAAACAGATATGCATTTTTGGCTATCCAGAGGCACCAGTGTCATTTTGTCCCCTGACATATCCATCTCTGGACAGATTTGGGTTACTTGGCCACTCATACCTGAGCATGAAACCATCATTGAGCATCCAAGAAGGGTCACAGGCAGGAGGACAGGCCTTTTGCAAAGCAGCAGGAAGGGAAATGAGAGTGCAGCACACCATCACCATTGTTCATCTCTCAGTACTTGCAGTGTGCAGCTAGGCTCTGCAGTTGGTTGTCCATGGCAGTGTCCCTAGCCCTGTTGTAAGGAATGTCACCAGTGGGACACCTGGCAGTGGCTGTGGGGTGAATGTGGTCCCATGAGGAATCGGCCTCCCTGATGTTCTGCCTCTCAGGGTCCGCAGAGCTCTCAGCACACAGGGCATTTACCGCAGCAGGCTCTGGAGAAACAAGTAACTTGAATTCAAGTTTTGTGTATTGTATGAAGATTAACTGACTTTGAACTTATGCTCATAAGCCAAGTTCAGCATGCACAAACACCGTTGTGCTTATGTTGTGTTTATTTATTCTATTGTATTTACGTTAACGGGATGTCACTGTTTTCTCTAGTCCAAGTGAACAATGCAACACTTCACTCGTGCTGGCGCCTTTCATAATAAAAAGATTTATCATTGTAATACCTAGATCTTGTAGAGAATAGCTGAAGGACACGCCTCACATAAAGTCCTTGAGAATTCTGAAGCCAACAAGGCAGATTTTTTTAAAAATTCCACCGTTTATGACTGAAGAAGACGAAACCTCCGTGCCCTGGGGAACGCGATCCCTCCGGGGCTGACCTCACGGCGCTGTGGGACGCCGGGGGCAGCCACACTCCGCTCTCTCCTGAGAGCTGGAGGGGAGATCACGGAAGCGGCAAGCTCTCCTCCCCCTCCGGCACCCAGACCCTGCAGCGACGGCCAAACCCTGGCGCCCCCAGCGGGCCGCCCTGTCCCGCCTCCGGGAGGGGCTGCGCCCTCACTAAACATGGCGCCGCTAGGGTCTCCTTGGGCTCTGACGTCAGAGCACTGCTGGCCAAGATGACGGCTGTTCTCCTGCGGGCTCCGCGGGGCTTGCCCCTGTCCAACATGGCTGCCGCTGCCCGACTGCTTCCGGCGGCAGCGGCGCTCGTTGGCCCTCAGTAAAGATGGCGGCACGCGAGCAGCGGCGGGGCGAGGTGCCCTGGCGGCCGCGGTGAGGGACTGAGGTGAGCGGCCATGCGGCCGGCGGGGCCTGCGTGAGCGGTGCGGAGAGGCGAGGCGAAGGGAGGGCTACATCTGCCGCCGGGCGGGGGAGAAGGAAGGCTCGTCGCAGCGCGGCCGCTTCTGGGGAGCTGGGCACCTGCTCGGCCGTGAAATGGCGGGGCGGGGCCTGGCCGAGGCCTGTGAGTTCCGCCGAGGTCTGGGCGGGATGTGGGGATGGCGGGGTGCGCTTGCGGGACTCCAGCCCGTTGTGTCCCAGGGCCTTCGGTTCCCTCCTCCGCAAGGAGCAGCGTCTGTGGATTATAAAAATTTCCAGCGATATAAATGAATTAGTTGTGAGAGGCTTCTCGAGGATTTTTTCATTGGAAAAGACGAAATAATCCGAAAGCTTCTTCTTTCCCCTGCAGTAGGACTTGCTAATTCTTTATTCAAAATATAAAGGACTGTTCAAGATTTATAAGACTGTTAAGTATTTGGCATAACCAGAAAACTGAAAATCAAAGGTTAGAGTCCTTTCCAGTTACTGACTCTGTACGTAATTACCTCTGTGTAGGTAATTGTGTATGTACAATATACATAGAGAAATGTGTATATACATATAACCTGTGTGCATACCTGTGTGTGTAACTTAGGGCACCACAGAGAGACTGAAGGGGCTGTTCATCAGCTGCTGTTGGCATCCAGCTGTCTGTGTACCAGCAGTATTTAGGAATGTTAACTTGGCATATATGTATGCCATAAGTGCATATGTGTGTCACTTCCATAAGATGGGAATAAACTCTCTTAATTGCTCTCATAAATCTCAGAAGTTGCTTCATCAGTGATGATCTGTCTTGACAGATGCACCCCAGTGGCAAACAGCACCAAGTTTCCACGTACAGGTTGAATAATCAGCTTCATACCTGGCTTCTCTTCAGAACTCACATTTTTTGCCTGTACTTCTAATCTGGCACTTCACCAGAGGGACTTCTGAGAATTTTTCAGTGGTTTTTTTACCACGTAAACAGAGATCATAGGACACTGCTGTCATGTCCTGGGTTCAAGCTGCAGTCAGCCGATCCAATGAGGATATATTTGATGAAGATGCAGATGAGATGTATCTGCTACAGAAGGAATGGAACAGCACCATGAAAAAAAGATTGAAGGTATTTCTATAAAAATTATTTAATAGTCTTTTTAGCCGTTTTAGATTTACTGAGACATACCTTGGATGATTTAAAGGGAAAAGTAAGAGTGGCTGCTTAAAAGTTATTGTGGCATAGTTTCTTCTAAATATCAGGAAAATGTAGCAGGAATTTAGGGAAACTCTTCTTAGTAGTCATCACAGCAAAGTACTGTTTTACCAAAAGACATTGGATCCCTGTGCATGAGCACATGCATTTGTAAAAGGCAGTGCTGAATTGTGATGCAAGCTATTTGCTTTGTATGTGTAGGTATACCCTAGTAAATGTAGGGCCAACACAGCTGAACAGTGCTAATAAAGAAATATGAGATGCTTGGGCATTTAAGTAGAGTTTATTCATCAGTCAGATTGTAAGATGTGAGGCTCCACATGCAACCACAATTGGGCATTGTGGTCTGTGTAGTTCTTTGGTTTATTTATTCTAGTGAAAACTGTATTTTATGAAAGTTGCTTTCCACAGCCCTTGCTCCCTGAAGTTCTACAGGGAACAAAATAAGTACATAAACAGGTTAGTTCAACAGATACATTATGATTCAGAGTGGGGTCAGTAGGGCTCATCTGCTCACTCACGAGTGAGGAGCATTTGGCTGAAGAACATGGAAAGAAGCTGTTGTGTAGGCTGTTCATGAAGAAGGTTATTACAGCAGAGCTGGTGTATTACTGTCCAAAGAAGTTTCCTGCATATGAGTCCCTTGAAAAGACTGGCTTTCTTAAGGGGCTGTTTAGTATTCTTACACAAATCCCTCTGATGTCTGTGAGTAGAAACTGCAAAATCATAAAGTGTTGTGGAAGTTAGAGTATGTTGGGCAAAAACCAAAAAACCACAAATATTTGTGTTCCTGACTGTTTTTCTTGCAAGGCCACCAGTTTTCTCATGAGCAAATGGGAGTTTTCACTCTTACAACTTGCAATTTTGGTGTGGAAAAAATTAAGAATTATTCTGTGCTATATCTTAATGTGATTAGAATATAAAGAAATTAATTTGCATTACAATCATTAACTGTTTCTTACAGAAAGCAGTCACAATGTTATGTGTACTTATATGTGACTCAGTCCATCACCATCTTTTTTTCTGGTATAACTATTGAATTGAGTGAGATCTAGCAAATAAAAGAGCAATGCTCAACAATTAGTTTTGGAAGAACAGGTAGATGGATTACAGACAGGAGAGTACTCTGCCAAGTACTACTTGGCAGCCTGTTTATTTTTTAGATAGAAAAAAGAAGTCTAGATGTGGTATTCTTAAATGAATTTTTCGTAAAGAACTTGGTCATCATAAAAGCAATCATGCTTTCTTGCAGATTTGTCTTATTTTTTTTATCTTTCTAAGAATACTTTCCCTATTTTTTGATCTTCTGGGGATACTTTTGAAAAAGAACTGGACCTTACAGTCAGTAAATCATAATGCACTGCAAAAAGCATGTTTTGGTTTGGCAATGGGTGTGTAGCTGTGAGGGATGTTCAAATCTAGAAGCTGTAATTTAAGAGATTGAATACATGTTTAAACTTTTTTTTTATTGTTATGCATTTGTCATAGGTCCAATTTGTCATCTTGTGAACAACCTGTTTCACTGCTCTTATTATAGGAAGGCTATAGGGATGGAGTTGAGGCTGGGAAAGAACTTGCACTCCAGAAAGGCTTTAATGAAGGTTACAGACACGGTGCCGAGCTGATGATTACATGTGGCCAGTTCAAAGGAACCCTGAAGTAGGTTACAAACTCCTTAAGGTCAAGTGCATGTGGAGAGTGTGTATGAAGGAACATGCATGCAACTTTTTGTTTGTTTTAATTTTAAAAAACAAGTGCATTGTAAAACTGCCCAAAGTGAGGAACCTGAGAATTCTCAGGTCTTGAATACAGGGAATTGCCTACCTGGCTGTAGAGTAATCATTCTTGAAAAACCTCCTTCAGTTGCTCTTCCAAAATTAACTGAATCTTCATCTTTAAGCTTAATACTTAGTTCTACTGCTTGAATTATCCATAAAATGTGAATGACACGTACACTTATATAGCATTGATATCTTGGCACATTGTTATCTGCCTTCGCCAATTGGAGGTCTGTGTAGATACATATAATCACTTTTGGTTTTGTTCACTTTTCAGTGCTCTCTTATCCTGGTGTCGTTTTAATGGACATGATTCTGCTTTAAGTAAGATAAATAATCTTCTTGATGTGGTTGGAAAGCATGAAGAAGATGTGCTTAAGTATCTGAATTCTACTGAAGAACAGCCACATCTTAGACATGTTTTAGACTCTGTTGAGGACATGGACCTTAATCACACAGCTTCAGCTGGGACAGAGCACAAGGAAGTTAAAGATGGAAAACAAGAGGATGGTGGCAGCTCTGGTGAAAACATTTGTAGAAATAATGGTAAGGCTGGTTCCTTGCAGTCCGAGTGCAGCAAGGCAAACCTCCGCACAGATCCTGAAAGGTCAACGCTTGCTTGGGTTAAAAAGCAGACTGTTTGGCTGGTAGAGCAACTGGGCTTATCATTGGATATACTCCATCATGTTCAGCAACTGAAACATTAGTTTTTCTGTCTCATGGTACTTAAAATTATCTCAACTAGTTTTGCTTCTCACTTTGTGCACCATGTACAGGCAATGCATGACTTTGTTTTAGGAAAATCTGATCTTGATACTTGCCAGTAAAACTAATTTTTGAAAATCTTCACTATGCTTTTGGCTCCTGGCAAAACCCCTCACTTTTAATCTTAAGGTAACATTGACAGAAAGGGGCAATGACACCTAAAGCTCTCCAGAGAGTTACTAAACATGTTTCTGTTCTGCATCAGAAGCTCTCATTTCACCGTCGCCTTCTCTTGGCAGGAATTTGGAAATAAAGCGGGTCCATTAAATAGCCCTTCTAAATTGGTTCCCTCTGCTATCTAAAGAATAAATGCCTAGTGCTATGGACAAGCAACTCTTGCAGAATAAGCTGCTGTTGATGATATGCTAAATATATGCAAAATAGAACAGGATTTGCTGCTGATTCCTAGAGTGCTGTGACTCTCTAGTCATTATATAAAATACAGGAATTTTTCACCTTTTGTCAAATTCTTCCTCTTATCTTTTGTAACCACTATACAGTGCGTTTTCACAGTTCAAAACTATTTTTCCTCCTTGTACAATTCTATTTATTTTGTTTTGCTGAAAATACACTATTTTTGTCAAATTCAGAATTACTGACACTTCCACGTTTTACTCTTAGACTCTTACCCTGTCAGACCACACTAAACATGCTTCCAGTCTAATGAACACCCTTGTGTTATTTTGGTATTTCTTTTGCCAGTCCCTCAAACCTGAACTCTTTCCCACATTCCCATAATGTTTTTCTCAAACTCTTCAAGAAAGCCAGGCTTATTCACCACCTCTTAGAAACACATCAGCCAACACATGCATATTGCTGACCACTTTGTATTTCTGTGCCAGCATTCTATATTTGACTCATTTTCTTATTGCTTGTCTTAACTGTAGCTGTAAACTGCTCTGTTCAGGAAGTTTTTTCTTGGTGAATGCCTCTCTCTATTTTACACTAATTAAACTGTTTTATAGTAAGTTAAGAGTTTGCTTATTTTAAGTTGCTTGTAACCCTCCTTCAGATCTGAGACAAAGCAAGTCTAGACAGAGACAAACTAAAATTTTGAACAGTCAACTTGACTATACTTGCAGAAAAAAAAACAATCCAAAAAACCCCCACAAAACACTTTCATACTTTGAGGCCAGAAAAAAACTAAGGCAAAAATTACTTGATTTTCAGAACCTGAGTTTACAGCTTTCTTACTAAAGACACTGTTATCCTGTCACAGAGGTGGTAGAGCATAAGTTTGGTTGCCATTCAGTACCTCTTCTGCTTTAGTGTTAAACAAAACTGCAGGTAAGAGTGTTACTGAACCTGTTTCTGAAATAGTGGACAAATAGGGCTGTCTGCATTAATTATGTCTGTACAAAATTATTCAAGTAACTTTTTCTCCATTTATTTAGCATAATGTTGACGTGGCTAAACATTACTTTTCTACAAGTGCATGTGTGTGTTATAGACTGTATCATGTATGTTAAACAGAGATTTCTTCCATATTGTGGTAGAATAAAGGTTACTAGAGTAGTGTTAGACTTTCCAAATTTGAATGTTTAAAAAGGGTATTACTTCTACATATTTAGTAGTTTGCAAAGAGGAAACACCTTTCACAAATACTAAGTAGACTTTCTTTTTGCTTATCAAAGAATAGATTTTATTTGTCTATCATAACAGCTTCTACACTAGCTATGGAATTAATTTTCCTCCACTCTGCACAAAGTTTCTGTTCTCGATGAGAGGTTACTTTTTTCCATGTTATCACCCACAGTTTCCAGTTTGGCTGTGGAGAGATTTTCTTCTGTGCTGTCTGTAATACTTGGCTTATTTGTCACTACCAAATCATGCTGACCAGCCACAGAAGGGCTTTCTTTGAGACTATCAGAATCTGTAATTTGCTCAGATGGCGGTTCATGTGGTTGTTTTGTGTCTACATCCATATCTTGTGTTTTGCTATCAGCTTTCACCTTGGCAGCATTCCTGAAAATAGCTCTCATGACAACTGGGACTGACATGCAGCTGAAGAAGGAAATGACACATTAGTCACTAATGCAGACTGCATCCATTCTTTAAAGTACTTCTGTTTTTTAAACTGTGGCTGACACCAGAATGAAAAACAGCTCTACCTTTTTGCATCTTTTTGCCTCATAAAACCAGGTGTTACACTGTAACCACAATATAAACTACATGTGCTGCCCCAGAAACAAATACAGTGCTGGATCTTTGAACTTAGTGGTGCAAATTGAAAGAGTGGGAGGGTTTGGTCAGAAAAAAAGTCATAAGGGTGCTTCTGATGAAAACCTAAACTAATAATGTTGAAATATATTCATTCTTGCTGAGTTTTGTAACTTTCATGTTTTGTATAAGACAGGTAGAAAGCATATCTTTTCTAAAACACTGTTTTTTCCCCACTCTTAACATGATTCCAATTAAATACTACCTAGTTTAAAGTTGGGTTCAAAATCCAGCCTACATTGATCTTGTTGTTATCAAACAGATAATAGTAGTATGCATACTTATGGCACTTTTTTCTGAAAAGAAGCACTGTTTGCTATTAGGTAGATGTGTAAAAAGACCTTTCCATGCTGTTCTAAGTTATACTGGTCATGAGACTGTCATCAGCTACTGTCTTCAGAAAAGCATATTTACAAAAGAGAAAAGCATAAACGATAAAACTCTTCATTCAAAAGTCTTTCCTTGCTCCCATGTGCTTTCTACTAGAAACACTTCATTGCTATTAATGTTTAATATTTTTGAAAGAGATACTTAAGACATTGAAGTAACTTATTCCTACTACTGTATTACAACCTTTTCCTTGAGTAAAGTTTTCCAGTTGCTGAGTGTATGGCATTATGAACACGCATGGTATTTCCATTAAATGGACACCTGATGTTCATTCCAACTGTTATGAAATAAAACTACTTACCTCTTCACAGCTCTTGCTATGAAATCATCACTACAACTTAGAGCTGGATCTTGAGGATTTAACTGAAGGTGACAGTGGACTTCTCTGGAGGTTATAACATCAATCATCACTAAGAAGGAACAGAACAAAAAATGCTTGTTTTGAAATAATTACAAACATTGAAAACCATCCTTTTATTTTGATGCTTGAAGAGACGTAAGACTGAAGTCAGTGGACAGGGGTTTGCAGCAACACAGTTGCATGACATGCTTTTTCCTAATACATTTAAATCACAAATAGAAGCTACCATTTATTAATTAAATGCAGGCCAAGACAAAACAGGATTTGAATATTTTCATTTGCTTTCTGTTTTATTCTGGGTTCAGAATACCTTTTAGTAAGCTGTTTATACACAGGTGCAACTCTGTTTTTCATGGCCTGCACACCATTGAGAGTGGCCCTTAGAATGTACTTGTTACTGAGAAGCATAGTGCAAGAGCCTAGATAGAACCAAGTCCCTTGCCAGCTGAGTAAAGAGGACAGTATCAATTATTCCACATACCACAGGCTAAATTCTCTTTCACAGGATGAAGGAAAAAGACACAAAAGCTGGTGTTCCTGTGTGGTACCACTTCAAAGTAAAGCAGTTCTGAATCATCTAGAAATAAAATTACTGTTTAGTGATATCCACCCATTGAATCTGGACTCTTTTTGGCTGAAACATATGCCAGAATTTAAAAAATACTGATGCAGTAGAATCTAATTATTCATTACTTTGACAGCTTAGTTTATGCTTATAGATGTGTCAGGCCTAGGAGATAGTAAAAAAAAAAAAAAAAAGAAAAAATGCAATACAGTGTTAAGAATTTTTTTATCATTTACAATACTTCACAAGTAATGACAGTTTTGGCAAGGGAGCAGAAAAATCTGTTAACACCCAGCTTAGAACCTACTTTCTCTCTAATACTCTGCCATCACTTCCAACCACACAATTTACCTTCATTTATATGCTTGTCAGAGACACAGCTGCTAATAAGAGTGTTATATGCCACTTGATGTCGAAGAATCTCTATTACACCAGGCACACACTTTGGATGGCTAAATGGGATTTTACTGACCAAGGCTCCTGCTAAATCTGATTTTTCTGAGCCTTTGTTTATGAAGTAACAGTGCTTTGGGCAATCTGGAAGAGACTAAGCAACAAATATGGTGATATTTCAAGCACTGAAAACAGGAAAGTAAAGTCTGATGTTAACAGGGAACTACAAAATCTGACAACAATAATAATTTTGAAATATACATTTCTTACATGTCCATCATATCTCTGCATTTCAGTAGAAATATAATGCTTAGATAAGGCAGCTAAATGAGATCCACTGTCCCTCCCAAACACATTCAAATTAGGTGAATATACCTAGAGCCAAGTGGTCAGGAGTTCAAGTACCATCAATCCTTCCAACTATTTTTAAGAGCCCTGTAGGCTGTAGAAATGTTAGAGAAAATAGAAAATATTCTATAACAGTTGGAATAACAATAATAATAAACACTAAATAATAATAATAATAAACACTGTTATATTCTACAACAATAGAAACAGAAATGTGATAGAATATGTTCTATCAACCAAGATTTACTCTCACAATAATACCATAGTAGTGCTGTTTGACAGTTGCACAAAAAGGATAGCAGTTTTGCCTGAAATCTCTTTCGAACATTATATGTTGTTCCTCCCTCCATCACTACTACCTTCTTTGGAGAAGCATGTTTTGCTGGAATATCTCCTCATGATTCATTGGTAGAGGAGGAAGTGATAGTAAGAAAAATTTGTCACCTGTCCACATTGACAGTGATTCTGTGACAAAGTTAGAAATGCAATATTGTGTTATCTACTTCAAGATGCCAAATGAGACCTATCACCTTAAGAACAGGGCAGGGCTGTTAATTAGCAGGATCTACATTAAGAAAAACTGAAGAGCAGAATAAAAGAGCTTTTCCTTGTGTGTTCGTGGAGCAAAAGGATTTCCCCTACACTTATTTCAAGGTTAGAGTGCAATTTTGTAATTTATTCTAGAAATAAAATATTTAAACTCAGAAGTAAAACAATCTCCCAGCAAGTACTAATATTTTAGGGAATTTCTGAAAAGTTAAAGGGCCTTTTATGTGTATCTAATAGAAGTGAAAGATTAATTTCATCTTACCAGTTTTACAGATAAGAGCTTTGCCAAACATTACTTTAGCATAGTGTAAACTTACTACAACCTTCTGTACTACCACCTCAAAGTCCAAGAACTAAGTAGGTAATGGGCTCTGCTAACACTGCTAGGGGAACAGAAAAAAAGTACCCTCTTCTTTTGTTGCCATGATCTGCAAAATTAATGTTACCTAGCAAACAAAAAAGTACATCTTTGAAGATTGTCTTGTAGTTGCCCTGTATGTAAGTCTGGCAGAAGGCATCTCAGCTACCATTTTCTATTCTAAAATTTTTACATTTAATGCAGCCTAATTGACTATTTTTAATAATGGAGTTATTAAAAGGGAAGCCTTCTTCAGTTAAACAACCTTGTCTCTAGACAGCAATTGACATCGCTGGTTTAACACTTTATAGTTTTCTTCCTGCCAATCCCTTTAAAAGAAATCAGTATTCTCAGTGCTATCTATTTAAGAAATCTCATTTGTTAAAACAGTGTGACATACAGCATGATAAAGACCTTCAAAAATCTAGGTAAGTACCTTCTTGGGACTTGCTTCTCACACCAGCCAATAAGTTTCTTTCTTTTTAAGGCATTAATGATAAAGTTCTGAGCAATTTTTAGAAGAATAAATATTTAGGTTACACACAAATCAGTGTGACTTCAGGAGCCAAGCACACAGTGTTTCATTAACAAGGATGAGAAACTCACTTACTTGAAAGGATCTAATATTGTTTCATAATTACTTGAACTATTTCCTAAAGAGCACTTAAATACTCTTGGGTGCTGGTAAGTCTACATTGCTTGTTTATGGGGAAATATAATTCAGTATACATATTTTGCACAACAGCACAGTGTGTGTCAAATGCCCACTATACTCACCACGAAGAAACAAGATTCATTTGTAGACACCTCTTCACTGCATTTGTCTTTTAGAGCAGACCAAACAATTAGCTCATACAGCGGAGCTAGTTTCAAGCCAGAAATCTGAATTCCTGAAACCAGGTGATTTTTTTATTATCAATTAGGTTATGACTGTAGGTTATGAAAGCTAATATTAAAAACAGAAGCAATGTTTTGAAAAGACAAAACCATTGATCTCTTTTCTTTTTCCCCTTTTTTTGCTATTGGGAATTTGAGGTAGAGTGTTTTAACAGCTTTGTCTGTAATTGTCATGTCTTTCCTAGAACTTTTGCGCTTTGCACTGGTTGCTAAAATGTTACACTTCAGCTGATAAGACAGACTGTGTTCTGCCCCAAAACCAACTTTTTCCTCTTGCAACATTAACACTGGGAAATAAAAAGCAAATAAGCAACGCACAGAAATACTTAGTCTTAAAAAACAATTATAACATGCCTGTGAGCCTGTGTATATCTTCAATACTGGATGAGGACATAGGAACAGGCTGATGAAACTTCAGCACAAAAAGGGCTGGCAAATCCATGCTGAGTTCATCAGTCAGTTGCAAAAAAGCAGGGTTGCTGGGAAAAAAAATTGTCATAATGAAAGTTTTTCTACAGAAATTGCCATACCAAGAACTCTTAGTGCAAGGCCACTATCGGGTCCCTAGCAGTTTATTATATTCCAGACTTCTGACTTGAGAAAAGTTTTGCTTTATAAATGCAACTTTAACATATTAAAACATGCTTAATGTGAAAACTGGCAGAAAGAAAAAATGAGACACCTGAAACTGAGTGATGTTTGCTATAAATCATTCCAAAGTGTTTTATTTTGGAAAGTTACTTCAGACATTCCAGCCAGCCAGCACTGAGGTAGAGAGAAATAAGGTATCAATACCCACAGTGGGACAACAAACTATTTTGTATATTTTAGGTGTATAGTATCTTTCAATATATGCTTTCTTTGCTCTGAAACTATGAAGGAGTTGATTGCTGAATACTAGGAAGTTAGGTAATATTGTTCCAGTGGCTTGCTCTGGCTTCAAAATCCACAGTTCAATGCAACCGACACAGTTAAATATGAACACAATACCTTTAAAGTCCATTTGGGAAAACTGTAGAAACCACAGATTATAGAGGGTTTAGCTATGGAACATAATGCAATCAATAAAACAGAGCTGCCTGTTTTAGCAGAGGCTAAATCTAAATTATGCTGAAGTTAGCGCCGATGACTTGTAAATCCATTTCTGTACTGAGAAAAGTCCAGAGCCTCACCTGTCCTCTCCAGATTGAGGATCTACAATTAGTGGAGAAAGAGGAAGTTTGTGGAGCATATTAGTGCCTTCAATAGTTACAACTGTTTTTGTTCCACAAACCTGGGAACCTGAGGGAGAAAGAGAATTGCATTATTTTCCTCTTTTCAGTGTAGATTAATCCTATGCAAGCAAAACATGCAAGGTCCTTGAAGGTCAGGTCCAACTGACAGCCACAGTGATGCAGGCAGAGAGAAGTCTGTGGTCTGCACAGACCCTACCCAAAAAGCCAGAGTTGCCCAAAGATGACAGCAGCAATAGCTTCTTTTGAGACACACTATGAAACAGATCAAAAACATCACTGGTTATTTTTCATGCTGAATTAGGCAGTTTTTTGTGTGATATCACTAAATTTGAGTCAATATCCAAGAAATGGAAAGTAGTTTCCTGATGGACACTAAAATTGTGCTAAAATGCATCTCATAAATAGTTCTACTAAATTAGAATTTTATTTCTTAGTTTCATTAATTAACATTAATGAAACAGGTAGCACTGAAAAACTTATCAGTTATTTCTGCTTTTCTAGCTTTACCAGGATTTAGTTCTGCTTCCAAAATTTGATAGGGAGAAATGTAAAATTCAATGTTCATAGGAGTTCCTGAGGAATAAAAAAAGAAAAATAATGTTTACTACAAAGGTCAGAGGAAATACGTTAAATACCTTGAAACAAAGGTGAAAAAAACCAACAGTGTAGATGGACAGAGGGGATTCCTCGTAAGAGTACATCTCTAATTACAATTTATGTTCAAATCACAGGATTTTCTTAGCATATAAGAGCTAAATCTTCTGTGTATAAATCATCAGATATCTTTGAAATCATCAGATTAAGTTAATTTCTCTTGCACAATAGCCTGTTGTTCAGCCTTAAAAATATTAGCTGAACTTCCAGCTTTCAGTGAATACTCCAAAATAAAAGGGAAAGTTGCAGTACTTGCATAAGGGACATTCACATAAGGGACACAAACTGTACAATAGGATAGTGGCAACATGTATTAGAAGTACTTTTCTGAACACATTAATGGTTAAAGCTCACTTCTGACAGTGCAGATGAGCCAAAAAACTTATCAACTGGCTATATTTGCCTTTTAGGCAACCAGAGCATTCTCTCAGTTACTGCTGCTGTCATCTCATGGTTACTCTAAACTGTGGTTTCCCACCTAACCTCAGAATATTGCTGGCTTTGCTTTTAGGCTGCTGCAAAGTCAATGTTGCAGCAGCTGATAAACCACCTGGCCTCCTTGTATTTTCTCCTTCTGTATGTCAGTACGTTATCTGAGAATACAGGCACAATAAGTCCCTACAGCAGGTTTTATTTACAATAGTGGATCTTTCCTGTAAAACAAAGATCAACTTGGTAGGGTTTTTTAATTACAATCCTTTGAATTCAGAAAAGGGAAAAGAGGGAGAAAAAGAAAAAAAATCACCTCCGGTTCTTGGCACCAGGTGTCCTACTTTTCCATGAAGTATTTCAGTAACTCTGTTTACATCCTGTGTTCTAGTTCAAAACACATCTTGATTAGTGTTTCCTGAGTTACAGAGCTAGCTAGGCTAACGTAAACCATAATTTGTATTCTTAATCAAAGGGAGATGATGCTTTCTTGCAAGTGGATTGTGTCTCCATTTGTTATGACATCTTCCAAACACCATCATTCCAATCATACATTACTTCTAGGACTTGGGCTTCCAGTTCCAACCCTGTATCTGAGCTGTTTCATGTTGCACTTTGATGTACTATTTATCAGAAATGAAGGGGGTCAAAAGTGTTAGCGGTAATTGGTTAAGCAAAGAATGAGGAGATAACCTGGATAAACTAAAACAGAACCAGTCTCTAACCTCACGTGTTCATATAGCTGAATACGTACAGCCACACATTTAAATAGCTGTGTACTAAAGCTCTGCACTGCAAATGGGACAAACAATCTACTTAACTCATAAATAATACTTACTGAGATCAGTGACCAGCAAGGATACAGTATATTAGTTCACAGTGTTATTATGCTTCATAAGGGAACACTGTGCAAAAATAAACCAAGAGTGTGTTTCAAGAAGGCTATACCTGCCAAGAGTACTTAATAGGCAAAATATCAGAAAAGATACTTCAAAAATCCAGAAGGAAAACAGTGCCCTCAATTCTGATTTTCTGAAAAGAATGAAAAACCTTGTACAATTACAAGGCTTTAGAAAAATCTGTTCCCCATCCACTGTAATCCTATTCTTTAAAAGGAGAAATGAGAAAAGGAAGGAGGGCATCCACAACTCCTGATCTAAAACCTGAGCACAAATTGAGATACCTAAACAGCAGGACCCCAAAAGGTATATTTTACTTCTGCCACAGGGCAATCTAAACATGACAGCTGACTTTCAGATTCACTGTTTGCTCCCAGTGGGTGGTCACATGCACACACACCCAAGCTCTGCAACCAACCAGTTTCCCAGAAAGTCTTAGATAAAGCACAGGAGTTCAGTAGATCTTGTTTGGCATGCCTGGTGTTGACAAACTGCAGAAAGGCTTCAAGCTTTCCAGTGGGAGAAAACTCATTAGCATTCCATATCATTCTATATAATTAGATCGGTTAACTTGTTCTTTAGTGTTCTTTAGTTCTTTAGTAGGTGGAGGGACAAAGACAGACTTTAAGTTACCTGTCCAGAAGAGACATTGAGTAAAGGTCTTTTTCAAGGGCCTGCAAAGCAAGATATCCCTTAGCTTTCATTTCACTGGGAGAGAGAGAAGACAATTTATTATTTTTGTAAGTAAACAAATGCAAGGCTATTGATTTTAAAAGTTTTTCAAGTAAAAACTAGCTGCAACCTGTTTCCTGGAATTTGATACATATTTGACAGGTCTTCTAAAATCTTTCCAAAGGCATCATAGTTCTTCATCCTAACAAAAAGAAATAATTGCTATTACACTACTAAATGAGATGGAAAATAACTCTTTTATATGCAACTTGCTAGAAAAAGCATGATTTCAGAGGTGCTTCCTCCTTATCAGATCTGGCAAGTAGCAGTACTGCTTTTCAATTTTCTTAGAAAATACCAGGAAATGTGAATCCTTGTTTTTGTTGCAAGAAGCATTGTGATTATAGCTGAAACTGCCACTGAAACAGGCTCTACTAAAAGCAATAAACGTACATGAGACAAAATTTGACAGCTCATCAGTTGCAAAACACTTTTCTTGATGTTCCAATAAAGCTTGTCATTCCCTTAATGCCACATGTATACATTGTTCTATTCATCAAAATACCAAGTATTGTATTAATGCTGCACTTCGCAGAACCTTGTGAGAGATGCCCTCAATATAATTGATAAAAATAATACCAAAAAACAGAATGGGACAACTGGCTTGGTTTATGAAGGAATGGTTCAGACTGCTCAAAACCCAGAATTCCCACAGATATCACAGACTAGCTCTGCTAGTCTGGAGCTCTGCTCAGACTAAGCCACCAGGTATTAACTCACCTGCTTCAGTAGATTTTACTGAGTTTTACAGGTCTTAGTAGATTCTCTGGTGCTGCAGTCATGCCAACAGCTGTACTCAAGAAGACCTGTGTAGATGTAGCTACAACGTGGATCACCAGAGACAAAAAAAGCCTGCCTGGACTTTCATATTGGAACAAATCCTTTCAAAACAGGAACCTAAACAAGTCACTCAGCTCTTGCATGACTCTGCATTAGCTGGCTGGTTCATCATGATTTCATAGTTACTTTGAGACTCATAGGAAACATTACACATAAAACAAGCTGCCTTGCAAACAAATAAAATACTACACCAAAAGGTGTAGAAGGTATACTTGTGCTTTTTGACAAATCCTAACAAAACCAGGAGGGCAGACAAGTAGTACCCACAGTACCATTGGTAATGATATTTGCTCATAGCCAAACTTCCAGCAGTTAACATCACTGGAAGTCAAAAATCTAGGAAAATGTAAGTTAAAGCTTTAAGACATAGCTGTTGATACCCATTAAGCTAATATAACTTAATTTCTGAGGAAAGAGAAGGCTGGGAAAACTGATAATGCATAATAGGTCCACTTAGAAGAGAGATGAAACACTCAAGGTCAATGATATTCTTTCTCTCTCTACCTTCCTTATCAACTATTCTGCCAAGGTATTTACAGAAGAATCCAATTTCTTAAATATACTTATTATTAGTAAAACCTGGAACCGTGATCATACTGGCTAGAGAATTTCTAAATAGATGTTTAAAGTGGTGGCCTGACCTGGAACAGCAACTATTCAGACAGAACAAAACATGGTAATAATGATAAAAGAATGTATATATAGTGCCCTACTACCACATGAGAAAATTCAAGTAACATGTTCTTCTATGCATTCGCAAACAAACTCGGGCCATGTAATACCAGCTTGCTTTCATTGCTGTGACAGAAACCTGATGGACATGTAATTTGAAACATTTGCATAAGGACAATACAAAGACTATTTAGTATTTGATGGAAGGAGAAAGGGAAAAGTAATATCTAGTTTGGATCTGTCAATCTGCCAGTTCTGAATTGTCATCATCAGTCCATTACCAAAACTATGGGTTCAATTATAAGTTCTATAATTCTTGCAATCAACACAAATGCCAGTATTCAAAGGCTGTGTTCAACTGGCAACTAGAGCCAATGCATTGGGGAGTACTCTTTATCCTTTCTCCATTGAAACAGATGCATTTTAGCTGTTTTCAGTGGAGTGACTTGAGAAATAAGTAATGCCTGGAGTATATTTTCAAAATTAATGTTGCTACAGTGTTAGCCTTGAATTTACAAATCGGAAGCAGGTAATAACAGATACAATGACCACCAACTTCCAATATGGAGCACTGGAAGCAGCTGCCCACTTAAATGGAATCCAAAAAGGTGTCAGTTCTGTCATTTTCTGGATTCATATTTTTGGTTCCTGATTCTCTTTTTATTTTTTCTCTTCAGTTTTTACAGTGAAACCATTCGAGCCTCAGGTATTCCTTTCTATTCAAAAGAGATCCTGCACATGATTGTTTACCTTAGAAGCTGCACCAAGTCATCACAAACCTACAGGAATAAGAGAGGAATTTCATCATTCTTGCCATCCTTTGTGAAGCATCTCTTAAAAGCATTTAATTGGTAATGATAAACTTGTTCCCCATTACTTTTAAGTAGCTCAATGGTTAGCTTAAAAAAACCCCAACACACAAAAACCAGACTAACAGTACAATAGTTAAAACATAATATTACTCTAATAATTGGAAGAACAAAGGCTCTGTGAAAGAAGATAAAATTAATAGAAATAGTTTGTTGGTAAATCTCTTTCTAAGAAAAAAAAACAAATGCATCTTAGCCAGCCCAGTTTTTCTTTTATTGGCTGTTACAGTGCTAGAATTCTCTGGGTATGCATTTCCATCCAGCACTGTGCTGGTTAAACAGAACAATCTGAAATTCCTGGGCTGACTGCAACTAAAAATAAAGGACAAAGTTAACTTCAAAGTAATGTAATAATTTGGATATTTACTGATAAAAAACAGACTTTATAATCCCTGTGCCCCCCAACAGCTTGTTATATCTTTGATCTGAAGGATTGTCTATAACACTTAACAACTGAGGAACATGCTATGTGAACTTCAGGGTGATATTCTGTGAATAACGGAAATTTTGCAAGAAAAACGTCCCCAATAGTAGGAATACACAGACTCTTAAAGAAGGCAAAACCAGAATAGCTCCAAGACATCCACTGAGATTATATATTTCCTTAGTAGGAAAATACTTAAAACACCTGTTATTTACTGTACACTGGTAACACTGAGGAATGAGAATACAAATATTTAGGTGGGATACCACAAAATTTTTGGAAGGTGGGCACATCAGCTGACTTTAACCATAATATTTAGCACTAGAGTATTTAGTATTTGTAACCGAGTTCTAAGTCTAGGCGAGAGATTCAGATGCCTAAAGAAGTACTTAGTGTCATGTACAGGCTTGCAGGTGTGACAAGACCAAAAGGAAGCCAAAGCCTTTCTGACATGGTAGCTGGAGGCTAGGTGAGAGACTACAAGGAGATGAGAGACAGAAAATTCATTTTACCACAGGAGCTTCTCCAAAGTGAGCCAACTTTACGTCCATCAGATTTCCATCCTTCTCCAGCTGAACTTCTAAATAAAACATCATTGATGTTATGTAGCAGGCAGTCCCACTGGGACTAACATGAACATTAAGTCTGAGGAGAGGAAAAAGAGAAAAAGGAAAAGAAAAAAAAGCTTGTATATCTACAAATTCTGTCACATGAAGAAAGGAAATGGGGATAGTTCACTTGATCGTGGGAAGAGACACCAGGGATGCTTCAAAAATAACTCTTCCTTAGCTCAGTTTCTGAAAACTACCCAACCAGGCAATATATTTGTGCTCTGCTCTTTGCATTATCCTGTTGATCTGCTGAAAACTATTAAGCTCAGTCTGCAGCTTTGGGACCTAGGCATTCCTGTCCTCTCTTCACCCAACAACCTCCTCCACAAAGGGCTAAACAAAATAGGCAGTTATGCCAGTTCCAAGCAATACACTTCATTAGAACACCAATTCAAAAATAATATTGTTGACAAGCCATCCAGATGGTATTCCTCACTGGACTTGAGGCCATGCTTGCTCATTTGTATTTATTCATAAACAAACTTACCCTTTTTGTCTGGATAAAGATTCCAATGCATTCATCACAGAAAACATAGATTTAGCTGCAAAAACCAGAAATACAATTTAATCAGACTGCAGTGAGCAAGAAGTAGAATCAGTTTTATCCTGCTTTAAATGGTATGATTTAGGTAATGAGAAAATAGCGTTGCATGAATGACTTGTTATTAATGACAACTATTACTCTTGGATTAATAAGTGCTGTGCTGGGTAGAGATTATTCTCAGTATTTAAGAACAGCTATCACCTGAAAGTTTAGCCCAAAAATGAGTCACAAGTCCCTTGTCTCATATCCACCTCTGTGTTTGTACATTTGACCCCTTTGTGCAGAATATCAGCAACAGAAAAGGATGGGGAGATTCCACAGAACGCTAAAAATACACTTTGAGTTATCCAACAGCTCATTACCATGTAATGTCCTCTCTATCTTCTCCATGCAAGAAAGCAATGGACTGTCTGGAGCATGGCTGACAGGCCTTCGCAGTGGGTTATCCTAGCACATTTGTGAAAACAAGAGACAGACTCCTTAAAATACTAGCTAAGAGACACAGCACGGATTCTCAGTACTACACAACACTGGTTATTTGTTTTTGTCAAACAGAGGTTTACCTATGATTGTAGTCATCTCTAAAGAGGCAGCACTGAATGGATTTGTGAAAACATTATTGTGTAGTAATTACATACCAGATGCCTTTGGAGCAGGGAGCAGCCTTCCATTCCCTTTTCTTTTGAGCCGATCACAAGACATGTTAGCTAATTTCATTGTGATGCTAGAGATAAACTAAGAAAATACTTGTTTGTGTTTTCATTTTAGAAGGAATATGCCTGAGCGAATAGAAGAGATCATTAAGTGCCACAGGTGTACTTGGTTAGAGTATAGTGAAAGTTTCAGCTGAAGATAGGCACTTAAGTAGCAAGCAAACTCTCCCAGCTTCTCTTCAAGCTCTTGTCTGAAAACTTCTCATACTTCACACTTCAATTCACAGAGAACATTCACTGCTGAAGAATTTTCACTATGTTCAAATTCAGGACACTGTTTTCAGAGCAAGGCTTGAGTTAAGCATTAATAAAAAGAAGCATGGAAACTGATGAGACTTTTTATACTAAGCTCACAGCAGTTGTGCTAATCTGCTTTTTACAAATACGATTCTTTAATTAGCTACTGGAAGGGCAGGAAACCTGGAGTGACTTAAGGTACGTTACAACAGGAGAAAGTCTAGATAGCAGGTTTCAGACTAGTTCCTAAAAAACAGTATTTTCTCCCAGTCCTATGGGCAATAAATTGTCTTTACATACCATGAATATGGTTATGAGAATGAATGGAAAATAACCTAAAGTATTAGACAATCAGCACTAACTCCTGAATAGTTAAAATAATGCAAGAAGCAACCCCTAAAGTGTTAGAATTAGTAAGGAAAATTTTTGTATTCATCGTTGTAAGAAAAATCAGGAGCCAGGCTATACTAGGCACCAGGTTTTTGATGGGGTTTTCTTTCGCTTATTTTTGGGTTGAATTTTTTGTTTGGTTGGCTTTGCTTGGGTTTTTTTTAAAGTCAAGCAGTTTTTTAACTACCTTGACAACCTGCTCTTACACCACATATCCTTCTCACCTAACCTGTGATTCTTACCATGCAAAAATAAACAAGTCTCAGCGTTTCAGTCCATGGCCTTTGTTGGTATTTTAAACACAACTGCTCCATTAAAGCATTTGTAGAAATAGCTGTCACAACACCTGAAAAACATGTCAAAATTCTCTAAATATAATGGCATGTATTTATATTGGCATCTAGAAATGTAGGAGGAAGAAAAATATAAAACCTTGCTAAGGTCATAGATGTTATGCTTCAAAGGAGGAGGTAGAAAAAAAATCTTTTGTTGAATTCTGCACACAAATATCTAATTTATATAAGACTTTTGACAGAAAATGGGTAGGGGAGATTTTGTATGGGCAAGTATTCTCAATATTAAATACAGATATGCAGCCCTATCTTCAGCTTGTTAAACAATTAGACTTTCTTTACCTATGCACAATTTCATATGTGTATTCTTAATAAATACCAAGGCCCTGCCTTGGATTTGAGACATCCAGATTTATACACCCACCTCGAGCTCATTGTAATTAGAGATAATTTTTTTATGATGAGGGTGTTGAGATATTAGAACAGGTTGCCCAGAGAGGTAGTGGATGCCCCATCTCTGCAAACATTCAAGGCCAGGTTGGACGGGGCTCTGAACAACCTGATGTAGTTGAAGATGTCCTTGCTCACTGCAGGGAGGTTAGAGGAGATGGCCTTTAAAGGTCCCTTCAAACGCAAACCACCCCATGATTTTGCAGAGGATAATCTCAATGCAGAGGTGCAATGTGTTTTTTTTTTCATTGGGACAGAATGAGAATGGGGCCAGGAGAAAGAATGTTTTCAGTCCATCACCTGTCTCCTTATAAATATTCTTTCTGGCCTTACACAGAATCCAGAGGTACAAAGAAAGTTTTTGCTGAGATGTGGTACTTCCATAACCATTAATTCCATCAGGAATAAACCTGGAGTGAATTTCCTAATACACCTGAGACAGGTAGGAAAACTCCAAAATTATTAACAAGAAATTGAGTCCCTGCAGCCTGCCACCCACTCTGCTCTGCCCCACAGAACCAGAAGAAATATTACAAAGGGCTTCTTTGACCTAGCAGGCACAAAAGCTGCAAAGAATTGTCCCTTGGAGCACTGCATGGGGAATGTCTACACCATTTGCATACACGAAGGAGGGATAGTGATCAGGCCACCCCAACCAGCTGGAGAAAGGGGAAGCAACAGACCCCCACTAACTCTTGCAAGCACCTTTACTTAGTAACATGCCCCCACTAATGTTCCTACTCACCCATACATTCATGCTGACAGGAAAACTGCAACCCACCCTGTATCTCCATTCACACTAAGAAATCAAGGCTCCTACTTGTAGCACCTGCACTACAGCACTCCAGGTGTGCAGAAGGCTTGCTGTCTCAAAAAAATAGTCCTCAGGTGTTAGTGTTTGAACCTGAGGCTAGATAAGCACAGCAACATCAACTCTGCTACTTTTTAGAAGGCATACCCTGTCAGCCATTCTCTTCCACATCTGTCTGAGGAGATGGCATAATGTCTGTCCCCATCTTTTCAGAAGGTGTAGTATTCTCAGAAAGAGACAGAGTTTAACTGGCTGAGAAAGGCAGGGGGAGGTATAATAGCAACAGTCACTCAGCAAAATAGGCAAGCACTCCACATGGAAGCCTTTAGTCTAGCTCAGAGGTGGAAGGAGTTTAAAAAAAAAACACGTAATATAGCTATCTCTAATAGAGATAGCTATTCTATTTCACAGAATCACAGAATATGCTAAGTTGGAAGGGTCCCACAAGGATCACTGAGTCCAACTCCCAGCCCTGCACAGGACCATCTCCAAAGTCACACCATGTGCCGGAGAGTATTGTGCAAACACTTCTTGAACTCTGTCAGGCTTGATGCTGTGACCACTTCCCTAGGGAGCCTGTTCCAGTGCCCAACCACCTTCTAGGTGAAGAACCTTTTTCTACTATCCAACCTAAACCTCCCCTGAGACAAGTCTGGGCCATTCTCTCATGTTTTGTTACTGATCACCACAGAGAAGAGATCAGTGCCTGCCCCTCCTCTTCCCCTCATGAGGAAGTTGTAGACTGCAATGAGGTCTCCCCTCAGTCTCCTCCAGGTTGAACAGACCAAGTGACCTCAGCCACTCCTCATACAGCTTCCCCTCAAGGCTCTTCACCATCTTTGTTGCCCTCCTTTGGACCCTCTCTAGTAGCTTAATATCTTTCCTATATTGTGGCACCCAAAACTGCACACAATATTCAAGGTGAGGCCACCCCAGCTCAGAGTAGAGCAGGACAATCCCCTCCCTTGCCTGGCTGGTGATGCTTTGCCTGATGCCCCCCAGGACATGGTTGGCCCTCCTGGCTGCCAGGGCACTGCTGACTCATATTCAACTTGCCATCAACCAGGACCCCCAGGTCCCTTTCTGTGGCACTGCTTCCCCAGTCTGTCTGTACATCCAGGGTTGCCCCATCCCAGGTGGAGAATCCAGCACTTTCCCTTGCTTAACTTCATACGGTTAGTGATTGCCCAGCCCTCTAACGATATTTCTATACTGCTTATTGCCATTTAATATACTCGAAAAAACTATTTTTATTGTCTCCCACATTTCTGGGCAGCTTCAACTCCAGCTGAGCTTTGGCTGCATGAATCTTCTCCCTACAGCAGCAACATCTCTGAATATATATTTGTGTATCCTTTTGTGGCCACCTCATGTTGCTAGTCTGCTTCTACATAGGAATCAGTCCACAATGGCAGTGGGAGGTTCAAGATTTAATCCTGGACCTTTGTATAGGCAGTAGCTTGAAATGTGTTCACTGGGGAATGCCAGGTCTACAGCAAGAAGAGCATGTCTCCTGCATAAACCCTGGGTGGCAGTGTTTCAGGATACCTTTCAGCATACTTTCTGTTATCAGCTGTCACCAGTCATGTGGCACTGCCTGAAATAGTCTCATATCACATAAAAGAGGTGATTTTGGATTTGTATGTAGGAACCTGAGTAGAAACTAAACAGTTCATTAGCCTCACCAAGATTACAGAAAAAAATAACCATGGGCCTAGGAATTCCAGGAGAAGTATAAGATAGGTGACAAAAAGTGGTATTTGTCTCCAGACAAGTGTCGAGCACGCTACTTAGGGAAAGTCAGTGCAGATGAAAGAGTTAAATATGTTTGCATTGCAGCTTTACAAATGTGATCAAGTAAATTAATGATGTAATTCCACACTTGTGGTAGATCACACTTCCCTAAAATTATTGGCTTGGTTTATACTATTAAATATTCATTATTTTTAAACCTGACATTAGCAGTGACTATAGGTATAATCATGAGCTTTACCTGTGACTTGGTGCATGCATTTTAAAACATGTTTTCAGCATTTCTAGGGAGGCATTTTAGCTTAGGTTTGCTTGACCAATGTATTGAAATGTTTTCTGCTGAGCAAGAACATGTGCTATCCCTCATGTAAAACAAGTAGGTTACCTCAGTCCAGATCATGTGAATGGGTATGTGCCCATAAGACACACCACAACTTGGTAGTGCTTAATATTTTTGTGGTATTTTTCATAAATGTTTGCCCAGATCCAGAGCTCCTTGGAGTCTCTGTGATCTTGATACTGACTCCAGTGGTTTGATCACATCCTGAACAAGCAGAAAAGTAATCTATTTGCTGACTCTCTTGAAGAGAACACCTCCAAAAATAATGGAAGGAAACATTCCACTGCTTACCTTGTCTGCATAATAGCTGTTCTGCAAATAAACAGAGAACTTGAAGTTTAATTAGTCACAGTCCAGCATGGCTGATAAGCCTAAAATACACTTTTATTTTTAAACACGAAAAAGCCTTTTCCATTGTGCTCAAATGTATGTATTTAGGTAAATAAATTTGCATCATTTTTCCAGGATAGGGACAGTACCAGATTTTTATACAAGACAAATATTCCAAGACAAATAGTAGCCTTCACACTTACATAAAATTGTAGCATTGGCTAAAATTGCACATGAGAAACAGCAGCTTAAGGATTGTCAGAAAGTTCCTTGGAATGAGGTGTTGTTCCAGTATTCAGAACCGTCATATCAAATTACTCAAGAGGAGAGTGAAGAATGATGAATAATTAAAAATGTTCTAATTATAACTTCTCAGGCATATTAAATACACAGATGTTTAGCTGGGTCAGTTTATAGGAAAAAAAAAAAAGGCAACTGGTCAAGCATTATCATCAGTATGGAAGATAATCAGAATTACCACATGAATCCTGAATGCCCACTGCTCTAGATTACTCTCTCTCTGACTGTTCATCAAAAACTGTTCCTGAAAGAATCTTTCATGTGCACAGTGACTAAATAAGTTGTCCCCAGAGAAAATCTTCTCTTGCTCTCAAATAATTGCTGGTTATCTTACCCCTTTTAAAGGGTAAAACTGGTATGCTTCTTCAGGCACCTTTCGAGAAATTAATTATTACTACTTGGCATAATGTGTCATGGTTTTCTGCATCTTGCTAAATTCCTGACTCGAATATGCTTCACAGTGCATGTCCTGCAAACATTGTGATTCATACACAAATAGCATTTTGTAATTTCATAGTTCTAACATTTCTGATGATTTTTTTCATTTCATAGAATGGTAATTTGTTTTTCTTAGAAAGAATCAACATATTTTCCACTCATATTCTTGCATGAATTCAAGTAAACTATTTGTTTCAGTGAAGATACTCTAGATTTATTACAGAACAAGAGAAAGCTTTGCTTACTGTTAATACATCTTAATCATAGCAGTTTGGAAAATACTCCAAGTATTCCATAATCAGTGCAACATCGGTATATTTTTTTGTTTCTGGTTTCTTTTGGTGGTCTGGGAGTTGCTTTTTTCTATTAATCTTATATCTAGCCTTGATTTTTTTTTTTCATCTGAAGAATAAAAATCAAAATAAATCACCAGCAGTATATCTTCACTGGCCTGCTTCCAGTGGTTTCTTGGAATTGCATCTTTCCAGAAGCCCTCAGCTGAACTGCTGACCAGAGAAAACAGCAGCTACATAACAGCCCATAGTAAGCCTAAATACAGAACTTGGGCCTGGAGCAGTGAAAACCAGTGGTTCCAGTTAGAACGGCAGGATGTGTCGCTGTGATTATGAGATCAGAGGTAAAATTGTGTTCTTTCACAAAGTGTCATGGGATTTTAGAGTGATCAGCAGTGACAGGGCATGTAACGAACACAAATCAGTGTTTACCAAAAATTATGAGCATTCAAACAATTCCTTTATCTATCCTAGGTGCTCTTCTGTCTAAGGCAGGATAAAACCAGTGCTGCTTAACTTTTATGACCCATAGCCTAGTCTGATATGGTCTGTAGTTTAAGACTTTACAACCCATAAATACTACAATATGTTCCATCATCTTTCCTTCACTCTCTACATCATCTCCACAGTTATGAAGTGTGAATATTTAGTTCCTGAGAGTAACATCAGAATGTTGGTGACTGTATTTTATTTCACTACAGCCATATAGACTGAGACCATTTTATTTTATGACTTACTGAATAGCACTTTGGCACTGTAGTCTGAGGCACTTAACACTGGCAGGCTTTGACTGTTTCCTACTCCTTCACTGAAAGTGATTAAGATCCTTCAAAGCCAAAAGCTGTTTAGACAAACAAAAAAAATAGGTCCATAGCAAATGACTATGGACGCAGAAACACATTAACACTGACAGGGCATATCTCTTCCTCAGCACAGAGTCAAGATATGGCTAACATGTGATTTCTGCTTGACATTAGCATTATAATTTCCAAGTTGTTCTTGTTTAAGTCTTTTCCCAAAGGCACTAGAACCACACAACCATGACTTAAATAACCTCATGAATGAACATGTGAGGGCTGGCTTCACAAGCACACATTTTCATTTACAAGATTTCACAGGACACCAGAACTGGTATTCATAACTGAACATTTCTCATCTTTCTAAGACTCATTTTTACAACTAAAATCAGGTGTTGTAGTATCATAATGTTCTTTACTGACATCAGTCAGCTGAAATCAATGGAACCCATCACTTAAGGGCTGCAACAGCTCTCCTTCAAGATAGAGATAAAGTGAATGCAGCTGATACATAATCTGCACAAAATGGCAGAATTAGTAATGCCCCTACTGTGTTGAAGATCCACATCGAAAATGTTATTGTTAGAAGACGGGAGGTGGAGGAGGAGGGGAGGAGAATGGGAGCTTAAGGTTAGTTGAGGAGCTGAAAATAATGAGTACTGAGGTGGTCACTGAGGTAGAGAAGAGGTGTAATAGAGAAACAGAATAATGTGTTTAAAGGAGCTTTCCGACAGTATGTCTTAAAACTAACCACACAGGAGCCAGCTTAATTATCTTGCTTTTCTAGATTGGGCTACAGAGAAATGGGGAGAGGAATGGACTCCTGAAGCACTGGCCACAGAACTAGAAACCAAACTGCAATTTACCCGAGTTTGCTCTAGCACATCCCCATCAGAAGTAAGAAGGAAACCTTCAGTGAAAGAAAGAGTTGGGGAAAGGGACTAGAAAATCACAATAGGTAAGACTGTAAAAAGACATGGAAAGAGCATGAAGTAAGTACGAAACGATATAAAGTATGAAAAATGGGAGCAATAAGAAAGGAAGGATACGGAAAGCAGAAAATACATAAAAAGATTAAATAATTATATAGACAACACTAAGATTAGAAAAATATTTTTACCTTTTTTTGTTATTTTCATAACAGAAAAGAGAAATGAATTTAGATCTACTCTGAGCTATTTTAAAAAGATTTTGGTTTGGAGGTGATTGTTAGGCTTAAGTATTCTGACTGAATATATATCAGGATATGGATTATATAACATGCAGACTAAAAAAAGAAACAGCACTCAGTGGCACATACTGATTTCAGTAAAATAGTATGTGGGAAGGGCACATTTTTCAGGAAAGGCAATACCACAAAGGAGCTCAATCCCAATAAATGCCAGTTAAAGATGTTACACAAGTGCCATGTAGACAGGTATTCTACATGAAGTAATTTTACATTGTTCTATATTGAAGCTAATTAAACTATGAAGACTTGTTGTAAATACACATTCTATTATACATTTTAATGTTTTTATATTTAAGACACTTGGTAATTCATTAATCATGTTCTTAAAATGTTTTTGTCTATTTTAATATCTTATGAACCAACTCTGCTGTAACCTTCAGTTCTCAGATTTCCAGATTCCTATTCTACTACTAGAATGATATAATTTCTTCTAGTTCTGTTGAATGACCAGATGAATGACTGCAAACTCATCATTATTCTTGGATTCCTTGTTATTCAAGTCACTTCAGTGCACTTTCTCTATAGGCACAGTGCACTTTGGTGTGGGTTACCTTTTCAAACTGGTAAGAAAGCTGTAAGAGTTAAGCACCATGACTAGCTCAGACGGAATACTAAGAATGTCATTTGGACAGCTGATAGCGCTAAGGAAATGCAAGTATCTTATTACCCAACAGCCTATTACAGTTGTCCCACTATGGGTACTTTTTAGGGAGTATGCATTTGTTTGCAAGTGTAGAGGTACACGTGTGACAGGTTTGCAGGCAGTCACAGATGATGTGAAGCTCCTAGGAAGCTGATACATTAAGATGTCCTTGCATTGAGCAAGAGTAGCAGGAACAACTGCCCACACAATCTTTGTCTGTGTGTTGATTTGTAGCCTTCAGAATACTTATCTGTGAACATCACAAAAATATTCCCTGGGTTGTATGTGCTGAAAAAGCATAGAGAAAGAAAGACTATGTCTACTTTGTAGAGCTTAACCTCTAAATGTAAAAGGCAGATGAAAGTTGAAATGGGAAATGGAGGAACTGGCAGAGCAGATTAGTGACACTGTCAGAGTATGTTGTGGTTTAACACAGCAATTAAGCACCTTGCAGCTGCTCACTTGCACCCCTGCAGCAGGATGGGAGGAAGAACTGGAAAAGTGATAAAGCTCAAGGGTTGAGATAAAGACAGTTCAACGGGGAAAGCAAGAGCCGTGTACACAAGCAAAGAGAAACGAGGAATTAATTCACCGCTTTCCATGGTCAGGCAGGTATTTGGCAACCTGTAGAACAGCAAAGCTCCACCACATGTAACAGTTACTTGGGAAGAGAAACACCATCACTCCAAAAGTCCCCACTCTTCCATCTTCTTCTCCCACCTTTTACTGCTGAACATGACACCAGATGGTCTGGGTCATATGGGATATCCCTTTGATCAGTCAGAGTCAGCTGTCTCGGCTGTGTCCCCTCCCAGCTTCTTGTGCACCCCCAAGTCTCCTCACTGCTGAGGCAGCATGAGAAGCAGAAAAGACCTTGAGGCTGTGGCAAGCATTGCTCAGCAACAACTAAAACATCCCTGTGGGTTATCAACACTGTTTTCAGCACAAATCGCAAACATAGCCCCATACCAGCTACTCCGAAGAAAATCAACTCCACCCCTGACAAAACCAGAACAGAGTAAAACTGAGATTACTTGAATCCCAGTCCAGTAGTCTGTCACCTAAGACCTGAAGCTGTACTGCCTAACAGCAGGCACCAAAATAAGCTTTGTCACATCAGATTCTCCTGCTATTTTCAGAGCGAAATAGGCACACTCAGAGGGAGATTTGGCCTCCAGTATGTGACAACCCTCTCAAGGCAGCCATCACTCTTTGTTGTGCAAAGTGGGAGCTATCTCCCAAGTCTGCCCTTGGGAATACCAGTTGGGCATACCTCAAGACTAGTATATCCTTAAAACCTGACCAGCCCTTACACAAAAACACAGAAAAACACAGTTACAAACTTGAGAAGTATGAGTATGTTGATAATTAGCCAAGCAATAGTTTAACA
The DNA here is from genome assembly GCF_036250125.1 of Pseudopipra pipra. NCBI lineage: Eukaryota > Metazoa > Chordata > Aves > Passeriformes > Pipridae > Pseudopipra > Pseudopipra pipra. Next base: position 101,168,554 of record NC_087549.1, read on the forward strand.
TATTCTTCACTCATTGTTACTTATGTTTTCTCACAACTGCTACAAACTGAAGGCAGGTAAAAGCTTCTAGCTCTTCCTTTTTGAGTGTGTGTGTGTTGTGTGTGTGCTTCTCCTCAGAATATATGTGGATTTTGGCTGGGTGATTTCTTTTCATCCATCCTGCTACTTAGAAACTCCATTAAATCACAAATACATTTCATGCATCCTTATGTATTGGTAGTAAAATGTTGTCTAATAAATTCTGATACAGTTGTGCCACCAGCATCAAAGAGAAGAAGTTAACCATAATACCAGGAAATCCTACCTTCCTGTATCGATTTCAGTTCAGCAATACTTCACAACACAAAGGCCCACACACCCACAAGACTCAGCACATGCCAGGGTAATTGATTTGGGCTCAAATATGAGGGTGCCCTCAAAAACCAGTAAATGGCTTTGTTCTCTTTCTCTTTTGTCCCTTAGAAAAACGAAGTCTCTCCCACTCTGGAAGATTTATTGAGCTCTTAAAGGAAGAATGGATGATTTATGCATGATAAGGTGGTTTTCCAAAGAATGTGGTTCATTCATTCATGTCAACAGAAATCTAAGATAAAATTACAGTATTAAATTATGCATACTTTAGATATACATTGTGTGCTATGAAATGTGTGTTAAAGTAAAGGGAACAGGTATTTTTTGTTCCGTGGGAACGGAAGTTGCACATCAATGTTTTTCCCAAAGATTTGGACATGTTTTGTCTGATATATCCACTGTATCTTTAGCTTTTTAAAATAAGTGGAATTCTTGTATCAGTTGATTTCTTAGCTTTATTATAGTACATAATGCAAATACTACTAGCACACAATTAATTACATCTCTGCCTAATTACACTTTGTAATTTTTCCCTGCAAGTATTTTACATGCAGAGCTGTACTGGCACATATGCTAATACATAACAAAAGACAACCATTACCTACATCCTTAGAGCCACATTGCAAATGTCTACAGTACTGCCTGTAGGGTTTTAGGTACCCATGGTAGCATTTAAACACCAGAGAGCAGGGAGCAATTCAAACCTGTTGCTGCCTTGGGCTGTGAACCCCTAAGTTCTTATGCAGTCAGAAGAGTGAAATAGCTACACCTACTCTCCTCTGACAGGTTGTACTCTCACACTGATGAACCAGAGCCACACCCTAAAACATCACAGGTGCTGCAGAGATGCTCTCACTGTGGTGACTTGTTAGCAATTGAATAGGAATTCTTAATGTAATGCATTTTCATGGAAATACTTCTCTTAGTTAAAGAGTTAAAGAGCTCATTTTTTCCACTTCGGTTAGGCAAGGTGCCAGGGGACGCTTCCAAGCAAAAGATGAAGGGTATACTATAAACTCGTTTTAATTGCATTATCATACGCACCTTAGGCCACAAAATAAAAATTCAAAATAAAATTACATTTGTTGTCTTCAGATAGCTCTACAGGGAGATCAAAAGGACAAAGGCCACATCCATTAACAACTAGTGTGGTGCAAAATGGGGAGTGAAGTACCTCCCACTGTAAGTGAAGAGCAGGTTTGAGACCACTTGATGAAACTGAATAGCCACAAGTCCATGGGGCCTGATGAGATGCTTCCCAGGGGCCTGAGGGAAGTGGCTGATGTTGTTGCCAAGCCACTCTCCACCATATATGAAAAATCCTGGCAGTCAGGTGAAGTCCTCAGTGACTGAAAAGAGGGAAACACTGCTCCTATTTTTAAAAAGGGGAGAAAGGAGGCTGGGTACATATCGGAGACCCTCATCCCTGTGGCTGGGAAGACTGGAGCAGATCCTCATGCAAGCAATGTTAAGCAGGTATGAGACAAAGAGTTGATCCAAGACAGCCAGCACAGCTTCACTAAGGGCAAATTGTTCCTGATCAATCTGGTGGCCTTCTATGATAGAGTGACTACAGTAGTTGACAAGGGAAGATTGTCATCTATTCAGACCTCTGTAAGGCCTTTGACCTGGTCCCACATGACATCATTATCTCCAAATTGGAGAGACATGGATTTGATTGATGGACTATTTGGTGGACAAATTGGCTGGATGGATGCAGACACAGAATTGTGGCTCTGTGTCCAGGTGGAGGCCAGTGAAGAGTGGTGTTCCTCAAGGCTCTATCTTGGGACTGGTGCTCTTTAATTTATCAGCGATGCAGGAAGTGGGATCAAGTGCACCCTCAGCAAGTTTGCAGATGACATGAAGCTGAGCAGTGCATTTGGCACAACAGATGGAAAGATGCCATCTAGGGGGACAAGCTTAAGAAGTGGGCCCATAGGAACCTCATAAAGTTCAGAAAGTACAAGTGCAAGGTGCTGCACCTGGGCCGGGGCAATCCTAGACATGAGTCCAGACTGGGAGAACAATCCACTGAGAGCAGCCCTGTGGAGAAGGACTTGGGGGTTTTCAAGGATGAAAAGCTGGACATGAGCAAACAGTGTGTGCTCGCCCAGACCAGTGGTATCTGGGGCTGCATCAAAAGAGGACCGGCCAGCAGGTCGAGGGAGGTGATTGTCGCTCTCTGCTCTTCCCTCGTGACACCCCACCTGGAGTGCTGCGTCCAGGTCTAGGTTCCTCAGCACAGGAAGGACATTCATTGACTGTAGAAACGAGTCCAAAGGAGGGCAACCAAGATGATTAGAGGGATGAAGCACTTCTCTTATGAGGAAAGGCTGAGAGATTTGGGGTTGTTCAGTATGGAGAAACAAAAGCTCTAGGGAGATCTCATTGCAGCCTTCCACTACTTTAAGGGGGCTTATAAAAGAGAGAGTGATGTTTTACATAGGGAGATAGTGATAGGACAAGGGGGAAATGGTTATAAACTAAGAAAGAAAATTTAGATTAGCTCTTACAAGAAATTCTTTATTGTGAGGGTGGTGAGGCATAGGAACAAGTGGCTCAGAGATGACATGGATGCCCCATCCCTGGAGGTGTCCAAGGCCTGGTTGGATGGGGCCCTGAGCAACATGTTCTAATGGGTGGTGTAATTGCCCATGGCAAGGGTGTTGGAACTAGATGATCCTTAAGGTCCCTTCCAACTATTCTATGCATAGGGGCATTTCCAGAGTGAAAGAGGTGCTAGCAATGCCCTGGTAAACCACACCGTGTCTTACAGGGCGAAGGCTGTTTTGGACTAGCTCTAGTATTGAAAGAACAAGGAAGTACTGAATGGCTGCACACATCAGCATTAATGAGACCTTAACTATAACTCACCCACTCTTCCAATGGAAGGGTTCTGGAATATGTAGTAAGAACTAATACAGTATAGAGAGTATATAGAGTATATATTTACTAATACAGTAAAGGGCTGCAGAAGTTGTGCCAGGATTTCTTGAGGACTCCTGAATCATCGTGTGTACAGGATCATGCAAAGACTCTTCCAATCTTTTCATGGTCTCATGAAAAGTCTATTCATAGCTGGCATGCAAACTTTTCCCTGTCACAAAATACCAAAAACATTTTGTGTCTTCTTTTGGCTGTTTGGTTGACTCAATGTTACCAGCTTTCCTTTCCTTCTGTCCTTTTTTTCCTCTCTCCATTTAACAGAATCCAACATTTCTTTAAGTAAATGATTGTATTTGGTATTTTTATCAGAATGATTTGCATCTGGAATTTGCAAAAATTAGCTCATACTGAAATGTGAGGCCAATGAAACTAAATCCTAGAGGGATATTGACTAAACACTGACTAAATATCCAAGATATCAAAAGTTGCAGAAAACAGAGCACAGAGAAAAACAATATAGATTTTAAAGTGCACCTGCTTTGCAAACAGAGTGCAATAGCTGCATGAGGTGAACACTGAGACCAAAGTTTTCCATCTGAGGTGATAAAATCTGGAATTTCCAGACTTGGAAACTACCTTCAGTCCAGTAATTATGTGGAAGAGGGGAGCCTTCAAAATAATTTGTATTGTCTGTGAATATTGCAGTTACAGCCTGAAAACCAAAGACTCAAAATGAGCAGCCAATTTCGATATTATGCTTAAGTTCCGTTACATCACTTACATCATGAGTTTAAATCATGATGTGTTTACACAAAGCTCCCATTCATGTCCATGATTTAGCAGTTACAGATACAGTTATTAAGGCATCGTTGCTATTATTTCAATTATTGTAATTAACATGGATTATCTCCTTGTTCTGGCATGTATAAAATCCTCCATGCACTGAGTGGTCCATGACTATTAAAAAAAAACAAAACCAAAAAACCCCCAAACCTCTAAGAGTCGCAGTGCTTCATGTTCCCTTCTGCCAGTGATCTTTAAACTCAGCTTATTTAATGTTTTCTCAGCTTATACTTGTCCCTGGAGGAAAGCCCCACTAAAAATAATTGTTTATAAATCTAGCGACAGATGTGAGGAATTTATCTCCTTACCACGGCAGGACACGCCTCGCCTATTCTCCAGATCGAGGATTAGCTGGCAGGCAGGAGGGACAGACATCGGGCTACGATGTTTTCTCACTGCCTCCCTTCAGGGTTTCGGCCGAGACAAAGGAGGAGAAGCAGTGAAAGAAAGCAGGTGCTGTGGGACGAGTGGGACACGACCCCGCACCGGGATGACTCCCCCGGGGCAGGAGCGGGCACGGGGCGCGCGCCGGAGAGCGGGGGCACCTCCCGCCCCTCCCCGCCCGTCACCCGCCGCGGCCTCAACACAACGGCACCGCCCCCGCCGCGCTCGGCGCGCGCCCTGGCCGGAAGCAGCCCCCTCCTTCCGGGACCGGCACCGGGTCCTCCCGCACGCGCCCCGCTACCCTGGGCCCCGCCGCCCCCCCATCAGCCTCCGCCAGCACTGCGCCTGCGCGCCCCGGCGCCTGACACCGCCCTCCCCGCGCGGGGCGGAGGCGGGCGGGGCCACGCCCGGTGACAACGCTCCAGCCCCTGCGGCGGCGGCGGCGCCCCCAGCCCGGCTCCGCCCCGCCCCACCAGGGCCCGCCCTCCGCCCCGGGCCGCGCGCGCCTCCGGCCGTGCGCGCGGGGGCGGCGCCAGGGCCTCACCTCGCGCGCCCTGCCCCTCCCTGCGCGCTCCTCCGGCGGGCAGCGGAGTGCGCGCGCCGCCGCCGCAGGTGAGCCGGGCCGAGCCGAGCCGGGGGCGCGCGGGCCAGCCCGGGGGGGGGGAGCGCGGGGATCCCGCACAGAACCCGCGCCGGGGGGCGCTACCGTGGGGGTTAGGGGGAGCTCCCGTGCGGGCGGGGGCTTCCGGCGGCTCCTTGCCCGCCGCTCTGCGCCGCCCGAGGGTCGGTGTCGAGGCGCGGCCGCCGCCCGTCCCCGGCGGTGTGCGCCTGCCGGCCCCGCCCGGGCATTGGGACAGGCGGGTGGGGGCCCGGCCGCCCGTCCCTGAAGGTTACGGACGCCGACCTTGGCGACCTCCGGCCGGGGCGCGGGGGGAGCGGGGCCCTGCCGCCTGTTGCGGGGTGGGTGCGGGTCCCGGGGCTGCGGCGGCGCCGCCCGTACCTGTGGAGGGCGGGGCGCGGTAGCGCCGGCACCCGAACAAAGGGGCCGCGCCCCGAGGCTGGCGGGGAAGGGGCCGCGGTGTTCATCCCCCGGCCGGGCTACGCCGAGCGATGACGGGTCCTGCTCTGGCCGGGTGCCGCAGACCCTGGTGTGTGTGTGTGAGTGTGTGTGCGCTGCGGTGCTAGGGTGAGTAAGAGCAGGGTTTCTGCAACGTGTAATTGCTGCTCCCTTTCGTGTGCTGCGCTTTTCTGTAGTTACCGGTGACTATAGCTTGTGGTTGCCTGCAACAAAAGGGAGAAGTACAAAGTGTGACTACTTAGTTCCCTAAATAAAAGAGCCTTTCGATGCTCACCTGTTTCGTTAGGTAAGCAATTTGGTGTTCGCTTTTGGGTTTCTTTTAAATAGAAGCTAATAGCTTCAGCTCCTTCGCCTTAATTGACTCTTTGAAATGAAATTGTAAAGTGGGCCATACATATCCCGAGAGTAACCTGGAGAGCAACTTTTGTGTACGATCCGTGTGTTTGTTTTGTAGCATCACAGAACTGTTCTAGCAGAAAGACTGCCGAAATGTTTATTTTCTGACGCCTAATGTTTTGTTTTAAGCTTGCATTCCGGTTCTTATTGGAAAGAGAATTGCATTCTGCTCTGCAAATCATTACACTTACACGAGTGGAAGAATACATACCTCTGCTGGCATTTTAGTGTCTGGCAATAGGTTATGGAGAGATCTGCACATAAAGATATCAGTCGTTCTTTGTCTTTTCCGCTGGAAGTTAAATTGAAAAGAGAGGAGCTCCTGGGAGAGGGGCTGCATTGACTGGGAGAAGAGACTGGTATTCTATTAGTTTTCAAGATAATTAGCAGTGATTGTAACTGGATTCTTAATAATTAATCATCTTCTTTTCAGCTGACTCACTAATTTCTTAGCTTACACCTCAATATTTAAATCCTGAGAAATTGCAAATATTCTTAATAGAATGAAGAACAACTGTTTGATACATTATCTCTGATGCAGATTATATCCTGCAGTCTGTGCTTGTGAGACAGCTTGTCAAACATTTTTTGTGGAAGCCTCCAAATGGTAGAAATTTTAGGAGTTGCCAGTGCTAGTGATGTTTACTGTTTTTTCTTTTCTGTATAAATAGGAAAATATGGTGTACTGTTGCACAAAAAGATCAAAAAAAGCCTTCAGTCCACTGCATGGACTCGTCTGTGAGGTTAAATAAGCTATGATGCTGAACAGTGAATGTACTCCTTTACTATTGTGAATTCCTTGATCTCAGTCTTCACTTTGTAGTGTTCTTCTGAATTTGAGGAAGGGAAAGATTATAAACATTTTAAAGTGAAGTATTTTGAGTTGCATGTACTTTGACCATGTTGAAATAATAGTCTTTATTTTTTTAGACCTTAAGGAGAGGATCTTTAGCCATGAAAGTGAAAACTGGAATGTCTCCTAGCTGTGCATTTGTTGTAATCTCTGTCACCTGTGGCTGTGTACTCTTTGGATAAATAATCCATAGAAATAGCAGGCTACTGGGGAGGAAGGATAGGAGTGGAGAAGTGGGGCAGGGAGAGGTGTGGCTGTGAGGATAAGGCAGTACTGGGTGAAGGCAATGGAGGAGGAAGACAAGACTCTTAAATAAGTGTGGTTGGAGACCTTGCAGTGGTCCATGTGTCTTCTGTATTCAGACTGACTTACACCTTCTGTAAGAACAGTTGTGTTCTTAATGTTCTTAACCTCAGTTAAGTCATGCACTGACAACCCATATTTACTTTTTCTAAGGGTCTACCATGAAACAGAGGCGTTATGTCTCAGATGAGCTTTTACTCCTGTTAAATTTCAAGTGTATGTGACTTGAAAGAAAATAATTGCTGAGGCAAAGGATGTTGCTGTCTTAGAAACTGATGTATGGCAGTCTCCGATACCAAAGGATAATGTAGGTACAGTGTATTATTACGTAAAAAGTTGTTTAGGAACTGCATTTAGCTATTTGACAACATCATGATTTTTGCTGCAGTTTTACAACTGAAGAAGAAATAATTATATGAGAAAAATCTTTTAACTTTGTGATTGGATTTGTTTGCTTTGCCACCCTAGCAAGTGCTGTAGGATATAGTGGGAATCAGTGGCTGATCACATGTGTTCTAGACAGGGAACTCCCCACCCCCTTGAGAGTGCTTACAGGCAACTTCTGGTAAACTTCTAATGGCTCTAACCTATTGAAATTACTTTGCTTCTAAATCGAGATGTATTTTATGTGAAGAAGGTAGTTCAGTAGGCTAGTGACAGCATTCTTGTGAACATATTGTAGCCTGTCAACATCACACATGCAGTTATGGGGCAAGTGTTTTTAGCCTCCTTTCTACCTTGTGAAGAATTGATGTGAGGAACCAAGCAAATAGAATAGTTAGTATTACTGTATGTCCACTAAATGTTCTGCAAAATGCTTTAAATTTTATGAATTACTAAGTAGGGAAGAAATGATTGTATGTTGTTAGTCTACTACAGTACTTAAAATCAGCTCTCAGAGTGGTTCTAGAATGTTATTGTTAAGTCTTACTGACTGCAGAATCTGAAATTGTTTATAGTCCTTGTGGATATAAAGAAATTAGAGCCACTTTAACTATAATAAATGTGCCTTGCAGACAGTACGGGGTGTTATTAAATCCTGTTTTCCTCCTACTCCTGCTTTCTTGACTGTTACGAATCAGAGTGAGCACCTAAAAAGGACTTATCTGTGGTTACAGCTGCTTGTTGAATCTCTTTGGTAGATGTGGATCCCACAGCCATCAGGTTAGGCTTATACTCTTGAGCCTTAGGAGCTCTTCTTAGGAGCTGAAAAAAAATCTGAAATTCCTACAGAAAAAACAGTGTTGGATTTAGAGGCAGGAACAAGTTGTAAAGAAACGTCTTATAGACTAAGTAACACTGCCTTAGAATAACCTGATGAGAAAATTCATTGCCTTTGCCTTTGTTTTGTTTAGGATTAGGTTTGTCTCTATCAAAATTCCCATCACCTTTGGGATAACAGGTTGGTAACACTGAAGTGTCCAGGCTGTGCATAGATGGGGGAAAAATGAAGAAAAGTGCATTAAAGAGGTTAGACAACACAGAGAGAAGATGTAATGAGAAAGACAGCTACTGTAGAGAATTCAAAGTAAGCTATGCTGTAATCAGTTTATAATGCTAATATGGAGAGGAGCCAAGAATGCAGAGAAGGTAGAACAAACAGGAGATGTAAAGTTGGTTGCATAGTAACTCTGTAATCCTTACTGGAATTGATAATAGTGAAATTGATGATGCTTATTTTGTGATATTGGCTCCTTAGTTCAAGTAATTACAATGTACACTGAATTCCTACCAATACAGTTCATTTAATGCATTGTATTTTTCTCTATAACAGTAAGTTTACTACATCATTTGACGCAAGAATGTGGGAATGTCAGGTGCAGTGGCCCACAAGGTTTCATTAAAAGTTGGCAGTAAATACACTGTATGACCAAGCAAGTATTTCTGCAAATTATGGAAAATGCGATGTATGAAGGAGCTTTGCACTTGTGCTTAGTAGATAGATAGCAGGGATCAGCCATGCATCCAGGCCTCGTTACCTGTTTCAGTTTACTCTCTCAAATGCTAACCTAATATCCTTCTGTGCTACTGTTAAACTTGATCTTTAACTCCGATCCTTGTCTCCAGGAGTCTGAGAATGCTCTATGTGTAACACTCACATACAGGCAGTCAGAAATGTTTCTGTCTAAACATTAGAGTGCAGTAAACATGGAAGTCTTACAAAAATGAAACTTCTGTAAAGAACGTAGAAAGGTAGCTATGTGTGTTCTAGTCCTTCTCTTTGCTAGTACTCCCATTCAGACAGTGCAGAGCAAAGCTAGCCTGTCATATCAAGACTGAAGCAGTGTAGTCCTGTTGGCACAGCTGTGCTGTCTCCTGTAAAGGTTTTTAATATGGAAGTAGTTAATTCCAGCAACACTTTCCCCAGTGGGATTTGTTTCAGACCTCAAAATAAAAGAAATTATACAGACAGGAAAACAGTGGCAATGTGACAAACTTCTGCAGGCATGCTGTGTCAGTCCCAAAACCCAGTCTTGATGGGTGAGGTCACACCATGAAAGATGTTTGAGTAGATGGACCCAAAGGTCCTACTCAAAGCAAAGCTGGTAGCAGCTGATCCCTAACCATCTCTCGCTGTTACCTGTAGAGATCAAAGTAAGCAAAATTAGTGAATTCAAGTGGTTATTATGTGGAAGAGCTATTTTGGGATGACACCATTAGATTGTAAAGTTCTTGCACACTTAAACACCTAAATTAATTCCACCTATGTAGTAAAGTGCAAATAAGCTTCGTTCCGATCCTCAGAACACTTGTATTTTAAGAAATAACACTGCACGCTCTTAACTGGTTTCTGCAAGATCAAAATTTGTATTTAATATCCAAATTTAGAATTCATTGCAATGCTTCAGTTACTGGTTCAGGTGCACCTTATTACAACTTGAATTCTCTGACTTTTTATAACTTCACATTTTTGAAGTTGTCACTTATTTGAAAATGAGTATGAAATTTGTTTTTCATTGATATAGTTCACATAGTGAAGTCAGTGATGCAGCACAGGTCTTTGTGAGTATGATTTGTTAAAGCATCTTTCCCCACTGCTTCAGATTGTGCTGATTCAGGCATGATAGATTTGAGATTCCAGTTCATTCATATGCACTGGACGTAAGGTGTATAATAAAACAGGAAAACTTAACCTAGAAAGAAAACCTTGCACTCATGACTCCCGTCTATATAGTCAGTCCAGGGTTCTCATTCAGAATTTAAGGAGCAGATGCATTAAGCTAAGTATCAGAAACTACTCTCTGTTCAGCAAGTTCACCATCTAAAATGTTATTAAGTGGTTAGTGTTGCAAGGAAGAAAATATAGCTACATGTAACTTTCATAATGTAACACCCGTGTATTCTGCAACATCTTGGAGTACCCCGTCTGAAGACACTCACTAAGTTAAAATGCATAAAATTCTAGTACTTGATTGTTTTTCCCTGTTTAATGAAGACTATGATATAAATAATAAAGCAAAATTAAGATGCTGATAAAGAACAAGAAAGCTGCCCATCTGAATTATTAACTTGGTTTGCATCAGTAGTCGTTTTAGTGTATAGTGTAACATAAAGGACTGCTTTTAGAAAAATAATTGAAGAAATACAGATGTATTTCCTTCAGAAATATTAAAGAGAATTAACCAAGTGTTTTTTCCAGGTGCAGCACTTTTTCTGGGAAAAACTTGTCTCAGCCGTGATTGTGTAACAATAGTTAAACAGGAGCTGTTGCTGCCATTTGGACTTAAAGAAGTTAAATTCCAAATCTTAATCCAAGCTATGTCTCTGTCCTCTTTCTTACATCTTGTTTGGATAATAACTTGGATTTCAAGTCATGATTTCAGCTTCTGCTGTGAGGGGAAAATACTCACTTTTGACCAATATAAATTGCATATCTTAAATATCTCTGTGCTTTGTTAAGAAATCCCATTACAGGCATTGCCAACTGGTTTTTCCTGTGTTCAGAGTGTGGGAGGTTATAGTTTTTAGATTGGTGGTGTTCAAGAGACCAGTAACTGATCTACAAAATATTTTAGGAAAGCCTGTATATATACTCCCATATAGCTGTCTCCCTGTCAATCATTAATTTTGGGCATGTAGTTATTAATTTACTGGTGGGTTTACAGTTACAATTACACTTAAAAGAAAGGTTTTATAGTGAAACTGCTCACAAAAATGCTAGAATTTCTCACCTCCTCTTTGCCCAAGAACCAGAGTGAGATACAAAATGTTTGGTTTTGGAATAATTTAGAAGCCTTAGAAGGTCCTGATTTTTGAGAAACTTCTTTACTATCCCTGTGTCTTTAATGTTTTCTATGGGATCTTATTGGGAAAGTTGATCTTTTTAAGTAACTTGATTTGGCACATGTTGAATTTTTCTAGTAAAAGTATATTTCTCTTAAAGTTAAATGAAAGTTAAGCTATATCTGTTGTATTTTCTGTCTTGAAGTCAAAGCAGATAGAGGAATGAAATAAGCTAATGCAAGTATTCTCTGCAAGATGTATGAGTTAGAAATGAGATAATGTTTATAACATGCAGAATTTAAGTGAGTTTCTTCAGACTGAAGTATTTTGAAGAGCATTGCAAAAGAAATTGAGCATTGCAAAAGCAAATTGATTCTAGTGATCTTAAGTGTGGCTTGGAAAATTTGAAGAAAACAATTCATTGTTTGAGGAGTGAAGTTTTATATTTTATGTTGTAATCTTTCTAATAGATTTTACTACAGTTTTAGGAGATAAGACTTCTTTTATGAATATGGGGGGAAATATGTTTCTGTGAGGAGAAACTGAAACAATCTTGTAGCCAAATTCTAGGATTTCTTTTAAGAAAATATGAACCGTGAAATACAATATGATAAAATACTGAAATGGCCATAACTAACCCAGTCAGAATGATGTAGTTAGATGGTCAATAGTTTGACGGAGATATTTTCAGGAACATAATTTCCATTTCTCAACAGACTTAAGATCATTCATGCTGTTATCTGTGACCAACAGGAATGGCTCTAACAACACTAACTTCTCCAGTCTTTATGCAGGACTCTGACTGACGGTGCATTAAGGTAAAAGAAATAAACCCCTCAAGGATAAAAGCTGTAAAATTAGCTTCTGACTCCTGTGAACTGATGCTGCAACTCAATTGAAAGCTTGCAAGTGACCAGCTGGAAATAAAATGTTTTCATAAGTCAGCAGTAGTGAAGGTTTTGTAGGCCAGAGAAAATCCTATATTATACCATGCAACATTGAAAAGGTATTAGGTCACATAATTCTCACTGGAATTTAAAGGGTTATGTGTACAGAAAGGAGTACAGCTCACACTTGGTAGCATTTATCATTGCAACATGTGTGGAATTAAATCAATTAAATGTTGATAAAGATATTGGATTTCACCACAGACAGACTTCTAGAGTAGTTCTTCCCTGGGGAGACTGGCCTTTAAAATAAACTGGATTTTGTCTGTGACCACTGCTGGAATGCCTTTAGCTTTTATGTTGCTTGTCAGGATATGGGAAGAGAGACACACTGGAGAGACCCATCTAGTGATGTGTAATAGTACACAATCCCTAATGGTGCCTTTTCCAAGACTCTTTCCCTTTGGAGTAGTATTACAAAACTGATTTTTAGGTTGTTTATCCAAAGTTTTTGATAGCTGCTTTACTCGGTTACCATATAGTCTGAAATTAATGTTGTGCTTGCTTCTGTGTTCTGAAATTGATCCATGATTTTAACATAGTTATGTGTAAATAACTTTTCTTAGATAGCTTGTTCTGTTAAAATTTGAAACTTTTACACATTCTTGTAAGTCATTTAACAATGTTCTTCAATGTTCTGAATTACCATATGCAGTATAAGAGCTGTAAGTATTCAAACAAGAGCAAAACGCAATTTTTGAAAGTTACTGCTTTACAATTTAGAACATTCAACTTGAAAATATCTTCTGTGGTACTGCAAGAAAAGTCTAATCGGTATTTTAAGCAGGGCAAGATCAAAACCACCTTGCTCTGGCACTTAATGTGGAAATTGATAAATCAACCTGAATATTAATAATTTCATCCTGAGTTAATTAACTGAATGCCCTCTGTTTCTAGCCATTGCATGTTTTATGCCTATAATGTGTGAAATAGCCATAAAAGTCTACTATATATCATTCAAGTGGCAAGCATATGTTGAACTAAAAGACAATTAATTGCTCAGTTGGGTCTTTTAGGTCTATTAGATTAACTATCAATTTTTCAAATCATAGCTCTAATAGTTTTAGAATAAACTGCATCTAAAAATGGGGAGGGATCAACTAACGGTGTTTCAACTTTGTGAATGCTGTATTACTCTGCAACATCAGGTGTATAACCGCTCGTGTCCTTGAATCACCTACTCAAAAGGTTAGTTATGAATTTTTGTGAGTCGTGATATGAAATCCTTGCTCCCTGAATAAGACAGAAAAAAAATTATGATTTTAGGAGGAGAAATTTGCTCTGCATAGAATATAAACAAGACAAGATGTTACCAGAACAAAATATGGTTATAAAAGTACTGCTCTCACAATAATACTACAAAAAAGTACTTATGCATTTCTAATTGGGTGGTAAAACAGATGGCAAAGTCATAAAATGAATGAAGTAACTTACTTTGCCAAGTCAGATTTCATTAAAGAAGTTTGCAACAGCTGGATGATTCCTTAGAGGAATAAAAGGAAATTTTTGAAATGCAAAATCCAACATGCTCCTATTTTATTAGGTTCCGTTTGGCTGGTGTATTGATGCAGTCTGCCTGTGAGGAGAGAGAACAATTGCCTGTATTTGTGAAGAGGAGATGGAGAACTTGGTGGTACCTGCTTCTTGATGTCTCTTGTTAATGCCCTGCATTTGGTCCTGTGTGTTTGCGCCATTTGTGCTGTGGCCTTTGATATAAATGTGCTTGCACTTGCTGGAGCACTTGTTTCCTGCATCCTTCATTGTTATAAGCTGTTTTATTAGCATAAAATGTGAAGGATAGTGTATTTTAGTATTTCTACTCTGTTGAAACTTCATTCAGCGAGGCACCGAGAACCGGAAGAAGGCAGTGCTTGCCTCAAATGATTTATTTAAAAGCTTAAACATTTTCTGTGTCAAGAATTTCATAGGAGCATTATTCAAACAAGGCTTCTATGTTCATTCTGTCTGTGCTAATACTTAAAAGAATTTAAGGGTGTTCATGTGAATTTTCACTGTAGTACTATATGACTGGCTAACAGGGCAAAAGAAGTTGTTATGAGAAGGATTAATTCCCTGAGCTATCAGCATCAGAACTTGTCTTGGTGCAAAGACAGATGCCTGCAACATATACAGATTCCATAAGAGTGTTGGGTGCAGCCTGCCATGAGCCTGGTGATTTGGTTTTGCTTTGCAGATACCATTTGTTTCTAGATTTCTCTATCATAAGTTAACTTTCCTGACTATTGAGCAGTAAAACTATTTGGGTGGAGTTCTGGTTTTAGCAAGTGTGAATCTTAAGTCATTCTTCCTGGCTGTAAAAATGACCATGCAAATATTTGTTTTTTCTAGAAAACACAAATCTGGCATTCTGAAATTCTAAAGGAAGATTATAGGGGTTTTAACAATTAACAAGATAGTTTTGTTAGAGGAAAACCTATATTTTTTCAAATATGTCTTTTGGAAGCTACCTTTAGACCTTTCTCAAAGAATCTACTTCATGAAGCCAAGACAATAGGCTGCTTACATTTCAATCTTCCTTAAATTTCTGTAGTGCATACTGAAGTGTAAGTGTACAGGGGCAAAAAGGACACACTGATGATGTTTGAGATTCCTTTTGAAGTATGATTGACAAAAAACCCTCTGAATTTATGATACTGAATATGCTCTGAACAACTTTTTGAATGCAGTGCTCTTGAACTGCTTTTCAGAGTGAACTGCTGAAGCTCACGCTGCAAGCTCTGGCATAGTTCCTCCAAGGGAACTCCATTCTTACTGCTTTCCAGAGCAGCTGGAAGCAGCAGCTCTGTGCACATGTGAGTGAAGCCTGCCTTACCAGTCAAAAGTTAGCTTCCAGGTATGCTTTCTTGTACTTGAAACACAGCATGAAAATCACAGAATTACAGAATATGCTGAGTTGGAAGGGACCCACAAGGATCTTTGAGTCCAACCCTTAGCCCTGCATCCCCAAGAGTCACACCATGTGCTTGAGAGCATTGTCCAAATGCCTCTTGAACTCTCTTAGGCTTGGTGCTGTGACCACTTCCCTGGGGAGCCTGTTTCAGTGCCCAACCACCCTCTGGGTGAAGAACCTTTTTCTAATATCCTACATAAACCTTCCCTGACACAACTTCAGGACATTCCCTCAGGTCACCACAGAGAAGAGATTAGTGCCTGTCCCTCTTCCTTCCCTCACGAGGAAGTTGTAGACTGCAATGAGGTCTCCCCTGAATCTGTTCAGGCTGAACAGACCGAGTGACCTCAGCCACTCCTCATACAGCTTCCCCTCAAGGCCTTTCACCATTTTTGTTTCCCTCCTTTGGACCCTCTCTAACAGCTTAATATCTTTCCTATATTGTGGCACCCAAAACCGCACACAATATTCAAGGTGAGGCTGCACCATGCTAGTATGTCTTAGGTGACACTAACTTAAATGTGTTCTTGAAGTGCTTCCCTGAGTTCTTAGTTGAATAGCTCTAGTGAAACCCCTGAGCTGTTGATTCAGCATTAGTAAAATTCATACTTGGAGGCAATACATTGACTCTTACATTTTGGGGGGGAAGAGGGTGGGCAAGTGTCTTTGTTCTATATCAAATGCAGAACAATAGTATCTCCCATGAATGTAATTTGACCTTTGACAGGAGACTTATTTATGGGTAACTGATGTGGGAGGCTCTTCTACAGATGTCCCCCTCATCTGTTTCAGCCTTTCATTAGTTTTGCTTGTGGTGGAAAACCAGCAGTTAGTACCATAGTACCTGTTTGTCTGTCTTCCCTCTAAATCCATGCAAGTCTATGGATAGCTTTGACAGGCTAGTGGCATGTAATTGTTCATTCTTCTATCGTGACGGCTGTTACTGTTAATTCTCTCCTCATGGTGTATAATCTTAAATCAATACAAAATTAATACCTTCTGTTAATATGCTAGATTACAGATCTTCATGTTTATAAATATAATCTAAGAGAAGACATGACTCTTACACTTCATGTTAAAGAAACACTTCAGCACTATCAGCTTCAGAAAGTTAAGTTCCCTCAATGATTAGAATAGACTGAGATAGGGCACCAGCCATGTAATGAACGCTTTCACATGAAAGCAGAAACAGTATTCCAGACTCTTGCATAAATGTGTATATTACCAAAATTATTTCACAGTGTAACTTTAGTCAGTTGAACTATGAGAGCAATTTTATTGCTGGTGTGCTTGAGTTTGCTACTCTTCCCACTGATCTCTGGAGCAGTCCAGATAAACCAATGAAAGTATCTAGAACTCTTCCCAATGTTTTGTAATAGCCATAACATAACTTGCAAAAAGTGAGGAATCTTCAACAGGGCTAGATAATGGTTAAGGAACCTTAGAACACTTTCATTGTTTTGCCACAGTGCTTATATGCTGGAAGTGCTGTAGTTTTGCTTTCCCTGTGGTCAGCTATGTGCTGTTCTGGGCTGTCTTCGGTGCCAGCAAGTTTGTTTAGGTAGCTGATCTGTCCAAAAAACAGTATAGATTAATTTTTGTCTAGAGCAACTTCCTAAGTGCTTTGCCACCTAGTGCTATTGGGAGAAGGGTTATGGAAAGATAGTCAGACTGTGCCAGGTTCAGTTTATGTCAGCCTTGCAGACACACACAGCTGGGTTCAAGTGTTGTGTGTTTTGTCAGTGTTTTATGTGGACAGTGATGTAGCTGCTTCATTTTCTTTTCAGCACACTACAAGGTTTGAAATCTTAAGACCTTGATTTTGTTCTAGACAGTTTCTGTTGTTTAGTTTGTCAGGGTTTTCACGTGCTGTTACATGTGGGTTTCAAGAAATTTCCTGATGGGAATGCCTTCCTGGAAGTCATCTTGCAGGATGCCAAAGAAGCTTTTTGGTTACAAAATGCTGAAATGATGACTTGAAACATGGAATTCATGTATATTCTGACTTCAGAAGCTGTTGCCTAGTTCATGGCTATGCCCAGAAGCTGGCACTAAGGCCCTGTGGAGCCTTAGGAAGTCTGTGAACTTCTTTGCTAGTGTTCTTGTGACTTCTTTTTGGAGAAATCTGTTCTTCTGATGATGTCTTCAAAGTACAAAGCTGCAGGCGTGTGGGAACCACTGTTCTTTATAGCAGTGTGAGGTAATTTACAGGATCAATGGGCCTTGGTTACTTGATGAAGAGTTCACTGGTTGACTTTTCCAGTTTAAGTGCCTGTGTATGGTTACAGTTTGAAGTACCTGTCTCAAGGAGCTGGGAAATGTAGATCTTTTGCCTGAGATTTGCTGCTGCTGAGAGATAGAACTTAAGTCAGTTTTCTACCCTTTGCTTTTGTTAGTATATGTGTGGTCAGTCACCTTAGTAAATTTGTTTTGTAGGTGTGGGAGACACAAACACCTTATGTGGTGTGCCCTGGAAAGCTTTGGAAAGAAGGGCTTACAAAACCTTGAATATGGTTTAACTGCTTGTTAAACTCATGGGAAGCAACAAATCCTAATTACCAGTTAAACATGTTTATGTCAAACGATTATTTTCAGGAGAGAGGGAAATACTTATTGTGAAAGTTTCTACCTTGCTCTGAGGTTGAGGTTTAGGAGGCCTGTTCCGTTACCTAATGAGACTAGTCATTTCTAAGATAGGTTTGAATATTTGTGTTAGTTCTCATCTTTTTCTAGGCTTCTACTTTTAATTCACAGTGATTATTTAACATTTGAAATACTTGTTGTGCCTTAATAAAATACTGATACTACTTCATGCAAAGCTTGACAGATGTGTGTTTAAACACCAGTCAAACTTGAGCCATGGAATGACACTTATTATAATAATGCTGATCTAACTTTAAAAACTTCCTTACTCTCCAGTTCTTAAAACAGTAGGTATCTTATATCCTGTCTTATGTCCTCATGTATCCTATCAATTTCTGGGTCATGGGCTGTTTCTGCTGTTCTGGTTTCAATATTGTAATTGGAAGCAACTGTTGGGAGGGTTAGACTCTGCTTGCCTGGAATTGCCTCCCTCCTTTTCCAGGAACACTTTTGTTGCAGAAATATCTGACTCATTCCTGAGGTGTCTTCCAGATACTTGGCATCTAGTATATGCTAGTGCTGTTTTCAAAGAATACATTCTCAAGTATAATTTTGCTGTTGTTAACCAAACTGAAACTACTAGACTCAATAAACAATGAAGTAACTAGTTGAATTTGTGATCTTTTCATAACAGATAAGATTATATTGCTTGATGGTCCTTGGGGACATCAATATGTTGTCACTTTTCAAAATTCTTGTTCCTGTGCTTTTTCTCAGAAAGCTGAACTTGTAATTTTTAAGTCATGTGAGGCAAGGGTGCTTTGAATCAATTTGGGGAATTAAGAAACTTTGGAGAATATTTAAACTCACTTAGAAAATACTGTCAAATAATCACCATAAATTTTCACTTCAGAATAAGATAAGTTGTAGCTAATGTTTTGGGAAGTGATAGATTGTACTAAATTTAAAGTACAGAGTAGTGCAGGTATTAATTTCTTCAATTAGAAAAAAAAATGAGTTATTTGATTAGAACAGCATGAGTTTCCATTACTAAATTTTCTTTAATTGTTCAATAAGCAATTGATAATTTTGCCTTTCTGGAAGTATTTTGGTCAAAGCATACTAACTATAGTTCTTAATATTGTGCAGGTGGCTCATATATTTCAATTAAATTACTCCTATTCCTTCAAATGTATCAAGTTCTAACCCTGTTAAACAGAGTAAAGATAGGTGGTGTAACATATCAGCTAGTGGCTGTAAGTGATGTTTGTTATATAAAGGAGTCTTCAGAGAAGAAATTTACTCATCATAAAAGTGAGTGGGTAATGAGGTTAATGTGACAGACTCAAATTTTTATGTAATCTTAAAGGAAAGGAAACGAACTGGAATTCAGTTTTGATGTATTAGTTTTATGTAGGCTATAAAATTAACAATAAAAAGTTGGGTTTTTTGTAATTGAAGGGCACCACCATCTCTACTTATTAACTAGAACCTACTATACTAGCTGTACCAACTGTGATTAAACACAAAGCTGTGTATAACTAGTCCCCTTCAAACAAATGTCTGCAGCAAATCAAAGTCCTGCTGTTAAGGACAACTACATATTCACAAAGCCTGCATTCAGCTTTATGTATAGTACTGCAGAAGATGCCAGCTGAATTTGTGCCTGTAATGATGTGACTTCGGTGTAATGCTTTTCTTTCCCTGGTCTGCTCTTGTTGACGTTGCATATACAAGACTCCAGGGAATCAAAACAGGCAGAATAAGCTCCTTGACCTCTTTTGGTCTCATTCTCTAAGAAAATGAGGCTGATCATATGCTCTGTTCTTTGTTATTTTTCAGCCTATAGGCCAGTTTTGGGTACGTTTTGTCAGAGATTCAGGTGTCTTTCATAAGGTATTTTCTGTAAATTTCTTTAGTATGTACTGCTGGCTAAAGAGGGGGAAGTCTACCCTGTGATTCACAGTGCTCCCTGTGAAGGAAAGGAAGTAATCTAAAGTGTTGTCTGTTGCCCTATTTGGATGGTACACAGCTACTCTGTTGGCCGCTTTTTTGCTCCCTCTAACTGTATGAACCTTGGGATTATAGCATTGAGGAGGGATGTAGAAGACAAATGGCATGGATATGTAAGGAAGCATGCTTTGATTGTTTTGGAGCAAGTTACTCTGTAAGAAAAAGCCAGTTGAGAAACAGGACGGCTTAAGAGGAGTCCTTGAATTTGATCAGACAAGCAAGATGAATGAGGAGCTGAAACCCATTAGATTTTTTTTCACCCTTAAGCATATTTTCGTCTCAGTTTATTGGACTGAAATAGTAGATGGGAGGACAAAATATAGACTAATAAAGAGAGATCAAGGATTGCTGCTTTTTGTTTTCTTCTTCCCTAACATGTATTTGCAAAGATATCTTCCCTGAAAATATTGTCCCTGAAGATGAAAAGCTTTTTTTGTCTTGGCACCTGATTATCTTACTCTTGTAAATCTGGATAATCACTCTGTGGTCCAAGACTTTATGTGGAAGTTAACATGATGCTTATGTGTCCAAGTCCTGTCACAGAAACAATGTCCAGCTCACTCCTCTGGTGGGTGGGTGGAGCTGAATGCTGGATGTTGGGTTTAAATCTGTGAGGGACTACAGGTAACATTTTTTGCACAGAGGAGCTTTGATGTAAGGTATAAAACTCAGGAGAACTTGGTATTGCTACAGGTAGAAGCCAGCAGCTTTCCAGCTCCAGCTACAAGTTCCTAGATTATCTTAATCAAGTAAAAATAACTTTAAAAAAAAGTTATTTATTTACCTAATCTTCTTTCCTTTGATTAGATTATTAGACTGTTGGACAAGATGCCATTGCTGATGCTAACATGAATTCCTACCTCTGCAGTTCTTAGTTAATCTAATTTCTCCCTAGACTGGCTCTACAAAAATGATCCTAGCCCCACCTGGAAGCCTGCCATTAAATGGAGCACAGAATCATGGGGATGGTTATCTGCAAGCAGGCAGTAAAGCAGCTGTAGGAGCTTTGAGAACTGCTTACTTCGGCAGTGCAGTCAGATTCATTTGTTTGTGTCCTTATCTGCACAAGTATGTTGGAAAAGGGCAGTTTCCTAGGAGTTTATCTGAAGTGGAGGTGAGGACTGATCTGTAGCATGGTGGTTAGACAATGCTTTTGTCCTTTTCAGTGAAGGTGTTGCAGTACATTGTTGAGCCAGTTAAGCTTTTGCTTCTCTTTCAACTTGTTGAACTATACAAAGAACTGTGTAAAAATAAACTTTAATATATGTCATCAGCTGTATTATGGGATTTAGAGTGGGTGTGGTAAAAACCTGACTTGCAGAAATGGATGATACAGCTATTGACAACACCCTGCTTGACTCTGTGTGTGTCTCTCTGCTGTAGGGTGACGTAGAATTTGACTGCAGGATAATCCAGTGTTTATCTTCTGACTCCCAAATAATTTTGCATTGTGAAGATGAAAATAATTTAAAAAAAATCACAGTACACATAATAAGATGCTTTCTTGAGCTTCATACAACAAGGTTCTTGCCACAGTCTGTCAGTTTTATCATAATTATAAAGTAGGCCAATTCAGAAACTAGATATAACCCACATTAATACTACTTATGAAAATAAGCCAGGCTACATAAATTATGGGTGGAAAGACTTTTTGTGTGAAACTTCATATCAGATGCTTTACTGTTAAAATTGGAATCTAGGTTCCTCTTTGCTTTTCAAAGCACACTGAAACAGGTATGTGGTAGTAGCTTAAAACTTACCACTTTCAAGCTGTCTCTCCTCTCTAGCACAGTACTTGCTCTGAAGCAGTCTCTTTGGATTAAGTGTTGTTTGCACAGTATCATATTACCTTGTACTTGCATTGTTTGTAACTTATTTCTCTCTTTCCACATTGTCTACTATCAGCAGGCCTGAGTTTTGCTAGAGTTGTATCTTTACTGGATTGTGAAGAACTTGGCCTCCCTGAGCTGCCTCCTACTACAACGTGTAGCAGAGTATTTATGACAAGCTTATCTTTAGGATTTGAAGTCTGTGGTAGCATAAATCATAGAATTATAGAATAAGCCAGGTTGGAAAGGACCTCTGAGATCATCAAGTCCAACCCTTAATCCACTACCACCAGAGTTACTAGAGCATGGCACTAAGTGCCACATCCAGTCTCATCTTACAAACCTCCAGGGACAGAGAATCCACCACTTCTTTGGGCAGCCCGTCCCAACTCCTTCCAGTGAAGTTTTGTTGTCTTCAGTATTTTAATGGAATGTTGTTTACTGACAGTTATTGATGGTTTGGAATACTGCTTTGACTGGTTGGGTCAGGTTTTTATAATTTCAAGTTTTTTTGACTCAATCTCTTATGCTTCTTTGAACGGGTGTTATCAAGACTTCTGAAAATGATTGGCTGCTATAAAATCTTTCTGGAAGTGGAAATGTGTTGGGTTCTTTGTGTGCCAGCTGTTGCAGAGAGTACAAAAAGCAGCAACTTCTGTTTGTCACACTGGGACATTACTTGTTGAATTGCAACTTGAAGTAAAATATCAATTTTCACACTGCTCAATCCACTTAAAGACTAGAGGTTAATTTACAAGTATTACAGTGAAACATTGCCATTGTATATTTGAATTCAGATTGTTTGCACAAACTCACCTGACAGAGGTCCTGCTGAATTCATTTGGACTTATTCCAGTATTGAAGTACTTATGGAAGAATAGTCTGTTTTCTTGCTCAGAGTACGCCCTATCCAGGTATACTAGTGCTTCAATTTCTCTGCTTCTGTGGGTATATATTGTAATCAAAGCTTCGCAAGCTGAGCTGTTGTCAGTTGGTAAATGGAATTCAGATGAATTTTCTTTATATTATTTGTCTGAAATACATACTAAGAAGCATGACTTTCAGGGTATGTTTTTCCTTTTAAGAGAAAAGTGGAAAGACAAAACAATGGAGTATTTCAAGATGTAATGTAGCTTGAAAACATGCGCATGGCTTGGAACTATTTTCCTGTTCTTGTACTGCCTCTTGAGTAAAAAGGAAGCAATGGTTCTTTGTAAGCCAAAATGGAAATGTGTTTTTGTTCTCTTCCATCTCCTTTTTAAAAGAACTTGTAACATAATGTTAGTTGTATTTCTCTGCTATGGCTCTATAAATGAGTACATTAGCTTACTCATACTTACTTCACTTAGATAATCTTTTTGGGGAAAACAATTTAAGTGACTTAGTTTTCAGTTGCATTTTTAGAATTCCTTGACAGCAGAATGGTACTGATGTGATCTGAAGAGTTTGTCATGTGGGTTGTGGGTTAACCTTGGTAGGCAGCTAAGTACCACACAGCTGCTTTCTCGCTCCCGCTCTCTACCGGTGGTATGGGGGAGAGAATTGGAAGGGTGGAAGTAAGAAAACTTGTGGGTTGAGATAATGATAAGTTAATATATTTTAAAAAAAAAAAGGAAACAAGCCCAAGGAAAACAAATTATTAAAAAAAAAAACTTGCTTACTGCTGGCCAAGCAATGCCCAGCCAGTCCCTGAGCAGTGGCAGTCCCGACAAACTTCAAATGTCTCTGCCAACTTTTATTCCTAAGCAGTGGCATGGGGATATCCCCTTGGTCAGCTGTTCCAGCTGTGTGTCTCCTAGCTGCTTGCTCATGCCCAGCCTACTTGCTGGCATGGCAGCATGAGATACAGAAAAGGCTCTGTATTTATTTATTTTTTCTTCCAGGAAAGATTGGCTGAATCTCTACTGAAGCTTTAGTCAGCATGCTTTTATACTTACCTGCCTCACTGCTAACAAAACCTTAGTGCATGGACTCAACTAGGGATTTTGATAAAAGTTTTAAGAAAATTGTCATGCTTCGCATTCTCATAGTTTAAGCTGCACACAAGGGTAATTCATTATGCAGGAGGATGTAATTTTAGTGTGACATTTCCTTTACCCATTGTGACCATTTGACAATGAGGTAACAGTGCCTTGTTATGACACTGTGTTATCTGATAGTTCTCTATGTAACTGAGCTGTGCTGCCATACGAATGTGCTCTTTTTGAGCTTTCTAATTAACAAAATCTGAGTTACATTTGGTTCTTAATTGCTTCCATACATGTTTATTGCATTTATATATGTAATGTAGATGTCATTGTGTCTTTTGCAGTTCAGAGCTTGTTTTGACCCAAAATCTCTGGAGGAGAGTACATTCTGTCACTGTACAGGGACTTTCACATGTCTTAAGAACTGTGCAAGCAATCACAGACTTTACTATTGAGATAGGTAGGGAATGAAACAAAGGTGTGGGAAGATCTGCTGAAGAGATCTGCTAAAACTATAACATGCTTGATTTATTTTTTTTAAGTTAATGGGATTGTTATGTTCTGTACTTCTGCAAGCATACATTTAACTATGTGAGTTAACTCATAGGGCCTCTTGGTACTGGTGACATGCAGAGATTTGTATTTAAGCAAACAATCATGGGACTGAGACTACTATTCCAAATACACTGAATAATTATATTTGTAGGCAAGTTGAATCTTTTTACTCTATGTAAACTAGATTATTATTTTCGCTTCTGATGGACTTATTGAAACTGGGTATTTTTAGGTTTTAAGTTTGCTTGCTTTTCTCTGTAAAAGTACACTAGCTAATCCTTGCTGCTTTGTCTTAATGCTTGCTATTTAAGATGGAAATTCCATCAAAAGTCTGTTTTCTTCCCTTGCAGCTGTCATATCCCATGTTTGTGATATGGTGGTGTACAGTGTTGACTCACCGTGGCTTCCTTTTTCAATTCTTGTGTAGTAAACTAGCAAGAATTTTTGACACATACTGTGTCACTAAAAGAAAATGTCATGTTCTACATACCAAGATGTAAATCTTTTCCCTTAATTGCTCTTGGGTGGTGTGGACCCACTTGTGCTGTCTCCAAATGGTGAAAGATTTCTTTGCTTAAGTAGCAAAATAGATGAGCTCAGTATAATTTGTGGAACGACTTGTAGTGAAAAAGCAGATAGGTTTCACTGAAGACAGCAGAACTGAATTGAAGACATTAGATATGTAGGGATTTGAAACAAATCCACTTTAAACGTTCATGTGGGAAAAGGAAAAGAAAACTAATGAAGCAATATTTTTCTTCTAGGTTTTTTTCATTTGATACCTGCGAATTTTCTGCAATCCAAAGATGGCAGCAAATAAACCTAAAGGACAAAATTCCTTGGCTTTACACAAAGTCATCATGGTGGGAAGTGGTGGTGTAGGAAAATCTGCTTTAACACTACAATTCATGTATGATGAGGTAAGAATCTGCACTAGAAATTAGGAGATGCCTGCTCTACATAGTGTTGTTTAAGTTAAATTTGTACAGTGTTTTTCTGAAAGGGTCTAAATATATGTGATGTGGTATGAAAGTCATCAATTAAGTGGGACAAAAACATGTTTTGAGATTAGTGATTTGCCTTCTAGAGATACCTGTGAAGGTAAAATGTGACCTTTTTCAGACTTCTAAGCAGTTAGATGCTCTGTCATATTATTGGAATATTTTCACATTGTTCACTAGACCTATTAGAACTTAGTTATTACAGCTGAAAGCTTCTTCACTTAGGTGAGTTGCATGATGCCTGAAACAACCAAGCTTTTCTATATTTTTTATGCTGCTGCTGAAGAGAGTAATTAAAATCAGTTTCTTGTTTCCTTACCTTTTTTCCCCAGTGAAAGTGGCTTAGGAAAGCAAGAACTGTTTGGGCTGAGGAAAAGTCTGCTTTAACTGAGGCGTTTGAATACTTCACATGGCCTAAATGTATATGCTTAGTTATTAGTTACTGTACCCATTTTAGATGCTTGCTATATCCTTGTGTTCAAGCAGAAGCATTTGCCTTGTACAGGCATGATTTTATATCATTAAGGGTTTTTTTTTTTCTAGTTTGTTGAAGACTATGAGCCCACCAAAGCAGATAGCTACAGGAAAAAAGTGGTTCTGGATGGGGAAGAAGTCCAAATTGATATATTGGACACAGCAGGGCAGGAGGACTATGCTGCAATTAGAGACAACTACTTCCGAAGTGGAGAAGGCTTTCTTTGCGTCTTCTCTATTACAGAGCTAGAATCCTTTGCAGCAACTGCAGACTTCAGGTAAGTTACAAGGCAAGATAATTATTCTAATTACAATGTGATGATTGCAAGTGATTTTTTTTTAATTGTTGTGTAATATCTTTTTGATAATCCATATTGGATGACAGCTCTTACTGTTGTCACATAATGTTCTGAACAGATGCCTAGCCATGCCTTCACTATCTGTACCACTTCAGATATCTTAGCTGCTGTGTTTCTGAATACCAGAAAGGCTGTTGCCACAGAGCAGATACTTCTGCCCTTTGTAAGTTGGTGTTGCTTGGCACTTGTGCTAGGAAGCAGTGTTTTTTGAGGAGGTGTACAGCTATCCAAAGTAATGGATCTGAGAAAAAATTCATAGAGTTTGTATGGTTGCCTGTAATGTATGTACAGTACTGTTTACTCCCCAGAGGTGTCTTTTTTTAGTTCTTGCTCCATATGTAGAGGACTATGGATGTGTTTCTCTTAACCTGTGAAAACCTTAGAACAAAAAAGCAGCTATAGCATGTGCAACTGTTTTATACTAGAATACTTGTTATAAAGATGACATGACCAGATTTCAGTTGAAAACTCTACAGAATAACCATATCTGGTCATGCCTGTCTACAAAGTCTTAGGCAATGTGAGGCACGAGCATTGTATTCTGGGAGAGCAGTGTGTAGTATCAACACCACAAGCCTTTCTACCTCTTAAAGATGGTTTTATGAACAACAGAGTATGGGTTTGGGTGACAAGGTTTTGGAAGCAGGGGTGGCTTCACTGAGAAGCTGCTAGGAGCTTTCACTATATCCAGTGGAGCCAAAGCCAGCTAGCTCCAAGAAGCATCTACCTCTGGTGAAGGCTGATCCTACCAGCAACAGTGGCAGCACCTCTGGGATAACGTATTTAAGAAAGGGAAAAAAAGTTGTTAGGCAGAAGCAAATTGCAGCCAGAGAAGAAAGGAGTGAGAATAAGTGAGAGAAGCAGCTCTGCAGATGCCAAGGTCGGTGAGGAAGGAGGGGGCGGAGGTGCTCCAGTCGCCAGAGCGCAGCCTGTGACGAAGACCGTGGTGAGACAGGCTGTCCCACTGCAGCCCATGGAGGTCCGTGGTGGAGCTGATATTACCTGCAGCCTCTGGAGGACCCCAAGCCACAGCAGGTGGATGCTTGAAGGAGGCTGTGACCCTGTGGGAGGCTCGTGCTAGAAGAGGCAGCACCTGTTGAGAGAGGAGCCCACACTGGAGCAGGTTTGCTGGCGGGACTTGTGACCCCATGTGGGACCCACGCTGGAGCAGTTCTGCATGAAGAACTGCAGCCTGTAGGAAGGGCTCACCTTGGAAAAGTTCATGGAGGGCTGTCTCCCATGGGAAGGACCCGACACTGGAGCAGGGGAAGGACTCCTCTCCCTGGAGAGGATGCATTAGCAGAAACAACATGTGATGAACTGACTACAACCCTCATTCTCTGTTTGCCTGTGCTGCTGGTGGGGAGGAGGAGGTAGAACTGGAAGTGAAGTTAAGCCTCGGAAGGAGGGAGGGATGAGGGAAAGATGTTTTTTAAGATTTGGTTTTGTTTTTCATTACCCTACTGATTTAATTGGTAATAAGTTCAATTAACTTAGCCAAGTTGTGTCTGTTTTGCCTGTGACAGTAATAGATCAGTGATCTCTCCTGTCCTTATCTCAACTCAAGAGCATTTTATTGTATTTTCTCTCCCCTGTCCAGCTGAGAAGGAAGGTGATAAAGGACTTTGGTGGGTACCTGGTATGCAGACAGTGTCAACACACCACAAACACAAATGAGAAGTATTTTTCAATTGAAGTAGTAGATATACATTTTGTGTAAAGGATTGCTGTAAATCTGTCCCTTCAATTTTGCTTGGCTGGAATTTTTCTCTGTAAAAGATATGGATGTAATTTTTTGAATTTACAAGACAAAAGTTCTGCATAGCATTCACCCTTCATATCAAAATCAGTATATTATTTAATTGTAAGAAAACATAAAACCAAAATTTGGAACTGGGTATTTCTGGTGTAATAAATGTTTAATAGGATAGGGTTTTTAAGATGGCTTTCAGGCATGCAGCATATTAAAACTCTTATGATAATAACAGAATATTATACAGGTGGCAGTATATTACAGATGTTCAATGCTGTTTGAGAGAGAAAGCATATTTAAATTGCTCATTGATGTATTTAAAAAAAACTACAAGAGAGATCAGAAAATGGTTTTACCTGTTCAAAGTGTAGTGAAATAGGAAAGGCAAAAAATAAGGAAACAAATATAAAAAGATATTATCTACATCCCACTGAAATAAGGCTTCTCAAAGATGCTGTCACAGTTCAACTTCAAAAAAAAAATCCCTTTAAGTAAAGATACTAAAATTCTCTTCTGTCCAAATCTGAAAGTGCCTTTCAAGTTGCCTTTGAAACTGTAGAAGCCTAAATGCTAAAATGTAGCTCAGAAAAATTACATTTTCTGATGTGTGTACAGTTAAAGTACATTTGACATTGCTGAGTAGTCTGAGGGCATACTATTTAAGAGCCAGATATGAAAAAAAGTGACAAGAAAAATTTGGATGTTTGTTTCAGTGGAATTTTGTTCTGCTGAAATGGCAGACCTCCAACAGAAGAGCTGTGTACTGCTTCAATATCTGCAGTGGGGTTCCTGGTACGCTCTGAAATGCCAATGCTCCAGGTCATTTTTTTCAATAGAACGCAGACCTGCAATGACTATACTTTTAAATATTTGAAAGGCATTTTGATAAAATTTGGCCCTGCTTTGGGTAGAATTGGTCTGGCTCTTATGTTTGGGTTTTTTTGTTTTACGTTCTAGATTTCAAGCTGGCACATATCATTTGTTCAGGAGATATCAGTCTTTGGAGGGGTCGCAAAGGAGAATATTGTCATCTGGATTGCTGTTAGATTAACTCTTTACATAATGAAATTGTTTGGCATCTGTGGTGGTTTGACCTGGCATTTATGCTAGGTGCCCACCAAAGATGCTCTATCACTCCCCTGCTCAGCTGGACAGGGGAGATAAAATACAATGAAAGGCTTTTGAGTTAAGGACAGGGAGAGATCACTCATCAATTACCGTCACAGACAAAACAGACACAACTTGGGGAACTTAATTGAATTTATTACCATTCAAAATCAGAACAGGATAATAAGAAGTAAAACTAGCCTTAAAAATAACTTCCCTTCATCCCTCCCTCCTTCCCAGGGTCTACCTCCTCCTCCCCAGTGGCACAGGAAGACAGGGAATAATGGGGGTTGTGGTCATGTTGTTTCTGCTGCTGCTTCCTCCCCAGGGAGAGGAGTCCTTCCCCTGCTCCAGTGTGGGGTCCCTCCTATGCGGGACAGTCCTCCATAACCTTCTCCAGTGTGAGCCCTTCCCACAGGCTGCAGTTCACTAATTGCTCCAGTGTGGATCCCTTTCCATGGGGTGTAATCCTTCACAAACAGACTGCTCCAGCTCTGTCCCCCACAGAGTCAAAAGTCTTGCCAGCAAACCTGCTCTAGCATGGGCTCCTGTCTCCATGGGCTTACAGGTCTCTGCCAGGAGAGCCTGCTCCAGCACAGGCCTGCTCCAGTGTGGGTCTCCTCCATGGGCTGCAGAGGAATCTCTGCTCTGGTGTCTGGAGCACCTTCTCCCCCTTTTTCACTGACCTTAGTATCTGCATAGTTGTTCCTCTCACATATTCGCACTCCTCTCTTCTCTGAGTGCAATTATTTCTGTGCAGTAACTTTTTTTTTTCCCTTCTTAAATACATTATGCCTGTGTCATTACTGCCATTGCTTACTGGCTCAGCCCTGTCTATTGGTGTGCCTGTCCTGGAGCCAGCTGGCATTGGCTCTGTTGGACACCGGGGAAGCTTCCAGCAGCTTCTCAGAGAAGCCACCCTTGTAGTCCCCTGGCTACCAAAACCTTGTCACTCAAACTCCATATAGAATCACCTAGATAATTAGTGTCGAAAGCTACTAGTTTTTACCAGTAATCTGATTTACAAAGATACTGCAGTTTTCTTCTGGCCACCTTCCTAATCCACTGACTATTCAAACTACTTGTGGATAGCTGCACAACCTGTTAAAACATTTGCACTGGTATTTGTGGGGAAGAGGAGAAATGTTGCTTTTTGATTATACCTCAGACATAAATGTAGTGTTACAAGCTGCCTCCAATGCATAGCTGTTGATTTAAAAAAAAAAAAAAAAAGGGCTATCTGCAGTTTCTCAAACCTGTGAATAGACTTCCCCCACAAGACTACATGCTATTCAGAGCTTTTTGTAACAGTGGGAGAATCTTGCATATACCAAAGCCCTTTAGAATATCAATTACTTAATTGTCTTCAGCTTCCCTCCCTTCAACTTTAAATTTTGTTTCACCTGATCCAGCAAAAGGAATTTTTTTCTCCATGCTTTTTGTCAATCTTACAGAAATTGCTCCATGATCAGGGGCTAAATTTCACTGCTGACTTTATGCTCTTTTCTTAGACAAAATACAGAGTATCATTCTGAGAAAACCGTTCTTCCTGATACTTCTAATGCATTTCCAAGTAGAAGAAAACTTTCATTATTTTTTAAGTGTTGAAGACTTATGTACCAAACGATTTGTAGTATTGAGATTTATGACTTTAAACCTTACATTCTAGCAGTTAAAACAGTAGAAGCGTCTGTCCTTAAAAATCTGATGCATATACAACTTGTATCTCTACATTGGCTTATAACTGAATGAAGTTCTCTGCAGAGACTGAATATAATTGACTTGAGAAAGATTCTTGAAAGGAAAAGATTTTCTCTTAATATGCTATAGATCATTTTATCAGCTTTAGAAATGGCACATGCATTTTGTTAGGAAAAAATCAGCAGTAAAACTGAAGCTCGGGTAGCTTAAAAATGGCAATCAAAAGTAGTAATATAAAGACAATGGAAAATGCTCTCAACACTGTTAAAGGGAATGAATTATTAATATAAATTCTCACCTAAACCAATCCTGTTCTATTTTTTTTTCATTTCTTACTGACTCACCTCCTTCCTTCCTGGAGGACTAGTTGTCTGTCCCTGTCTTCATTCTGTATAATGTCATAATGAGGTTTAAGAGTTTCCTGTTACATAAGCTTCATAAGAGGAATATGTGGCTTTTCACTGTAAAGATGGAAAAGTATTTAGTCTGAGTTCTTCTTTTTGTGTTCTAAGAATAGTACTCCATGCAAAGCTTAATTTTCTTTTCCTTTCCTTTTTTCTCCAGGGAGCAGATTTTAAGAGTAAAAGAAGATGAGAATGTTCCTTTTTTGCTAGTTGGTAATAAATCAGATTTGGAAGATAAAAGGCAAGTTTCTGTAGAGGAAGCAAAAAACAGAGCTGATCAGTGGAATGTTAATTATGTGGAAACTTCTGCAAAAACACGAGCTAATGTTGACAAGGTAATAACTGCCCTCTTAAAACAAAGGATCTGTCCATCAGTTTTTACATTAGCCCTCTTTTCCGTGGGTTTCTCTATATGTTCATTATTTTAGCAATTATTTTTGTGAAATTTTATTCAAATACTTTCCTCCCTTAGCTTGCAGGGAGTGAATGACTAGGTGACTTCATGTAGAATAGTGAAAATGTTGGCCTAGACTTCTTACTGCGTTTTCTGTAACTAGAAGACAGTCTGCTTCTGAACAGTGAGGAGTACTGTCTGATCCTCAAAGTAAAACACCTTGTAAAAGCAGTTAAGGGAGGGATTTGAGCCCTCTCTACCCTCACTTAACCATCTGCCTATTTGTATGTTGCTTCGATGAAGAATGGATGAACCCAAAAAGCTTTGAAAAGCCTAGAAGTGCCTCATGAGTTTTCAGGGATTAAACCTGGTTCAGAAGGTCGTGAAATAAGAGAGAATATTTGTCTCCAAAAAACTAAAATATTGATTAGTTGTAAGTATTTCACTATATAAAAGACAGGAGTTCTACAGCCCTGTAGAATGTAAGAGTAACAGATTTGTGGCAAAAGAAGTAAGTAGTTTAGTGCAATGGGCCAATCTTTCGTTTCAGAGCTGTTGACAAATTTGACCACACATTGAATCCCAGTATGGTTTGGGTTGGAAGAGACCTTTTAAAGATCTCTAGTTCCAACACCCCTGCCATGGACAGGGATGCAGCCCACTAGATCAGGTTGTTCAGGGCCCCATCCAACCAGACCTTGAACACTTCCAGGGATGAGGCATCTACAACTTCTCTGGGCAGCCTGCTCCAGTGCCTCACCACTCCCACAATAGAGATTTCCTAATTTAATATTTAAATCTGTCCCCTTTTAGTTCAAAACTGTTCCCCTAAGGGTCTTATTACAAGCTACCACTGTAAAAAGTTGTTCTCCTTCTTTTTTATAAGCCTCTTTAAGAACTGAAAGGTTGCAATGAGGTCTCCCTGGAGCCTTCTCTTCTCCAGGATGAACAACCCCAGCTTTCTTAGCTTGTCTTCATAGGAGAAGTGCTGCAATCCTCAGATCATCTTTGTGGCCTCCTCTGGACTTGCTCCAACAGGTCTGCATCTTTCTTGTGCTGGGGGGCCCTAGAGCTGGACCAAGCACTACAGGTGGAGCGTCACCAGGGCAGAGTAGAGGGGGTCAGTCACCTCCCTGGATCTGCTGGCCAGTCCTGTTTTGATGCAGCCCAGGATACCATTGGCCTTCTGGGCTGCAAGCACACCGTTGGCTCACATCCAGCTTTTCATCCATGAAAACCCCCAAGTCCTTCTCCACGGGGCTGCTCTCAATGAGTTCTTCTGCCAGTCTGGACTCATGTCTGGGATTACCCTGACCCAGGTGCAGGACCTTACACTTGGTGAAAAATTTTCTAACACGAATCCTTATGTATGAGCTGTCAACTGAGTATGAGAGCTGTAATGTAAGTTCTCTTTTGCAATAACTTAACTGGCAGGAGAAAACAGTTGAGTTTATCTTCCTGAAGAAACTGATTGTTCAATACTACATTAAGAACTGTGTGCTGTTCTGTAGAGTAAATTAAGTCAATTAAACACAGCAGAACTCATTTTCATTGATGAATACAGCTCTGATTTTTTTATTGTTATAAAAGCTAATACATCTTTTAGTTTTGATGTATAATTGCAGTTAACAGCCATCTATTACAGTTGTAGAAATTCCCAGCTCTTCAAATCCACTTTACTATCTTTTAGTAGCTAGGAAAAAAAGTGTGTGTATATATATTTTTTCAATAGCTCTCTAATCAATAGCACACACAGGGTAGGCTACCACAGAGTTCCAGGTTTCTTTTAGGAGCTGGTGGCATAATGGATCCAGATTAGCATGTGTCGTACAGATTTAGGATTTGACAGGCCATATGAGGCTCTGTTGGCACAAGTGAATACCACGTATTCTTAGTTACTTGGAGCATACGAAGTTTTTTGGTTTGTTACACAAACCTGGGTTACTCTTTTATAAGAAATCTGGCCTCTCTGAATTCCAGAATAGTGGGTTTGCTCATTTGGGAAAAATACAGACAGCTGACACTTACTTTGGCAAAAGTGACCCAATAAGCATTTTCTCAGAAGGTTATGTGTCCCAAACAGCTAAATATTGTAGTGTGATATCAGTGCTTAAGCAAGTTGACAGTTGCATCTTACCATTAGCACAGATTTAACTTCAAGCAAGTAACTTAGTGCACATCTGAAAATCTAAAGGCAATCTCATTTCTTGATGGAAATGTTTAGTTCCATCGATTTTCTTCAGATGCCATGTAATGAAGATTGACGCTCTTGCTGCAGTCAATATGAGATTAGTGTCATTGCAAATAAAAACCTACTGAGCTCTGTAGAGGAGCTTTTCAGCCCCTGCACTGTCCATGTTTCACAGAAATCAATCAAGTCCCTTGACATAGATCTAGAAAATGTCTCCTGAGAAAGAAAAGTTTTAGAATTGCTCGGATGATTCCCTACAATAAAATTATAAAGATGAAATTATTATTTGCTGTAGCCTCCTGTGAGTCAGGTAAAAATCTGCTTTTCAAATTAGTAGTTTTAAGCAGTCCAATCATAAAGCCTTAACTGTCAGTAGGATCTCTCTTAAATAAGTCAGGGGTATCCAACTTTGTCGCATTTGTTTCCTACTAAACCATTTGAGGAAAACAAACTTCATGTGTACTTTAAGTCTGTAGTATGGTAGCTGAGATTACCTGACATAAGAAATAGTTTATGTAGTCTTATGATTGGTAACTTTGCTTTAAGGGAAATGCTATTTTTTTTCCTTAGTCACTTTGTGTTTAGACTTGCACCATGGAACATAGCATGAAATGTTCAGTGTATGTCACTGCTCCATTAGTATGTTTCTAGGATTTGGGTGTTCACTTTTTTAGCCTTTGCACTTCATCACTGAAAATACTCAAAACATGAACTGATTTCCTTGAGTCTCCTCAGGAGGATATTCATACAACATTTGAAAATCTTGGCTGGTGATGAGACCCTTGTTTCAATCCTTGTTTAAAATTGTCTGACAGGATTAATAAGCAAATGTCAGAAGACAGGGGAACATTATGGTGCCATGAAAGAAGGACTGCATCATATCAACTTGGCCTTCTGAACCAATGAAAGATTTGTTGGGTTAATATTTGTTTGCTCAGACTGGTTGCATGTAATTGACTCTAAACAACTGAAGTTGTGATAAATTAACTCATGTCTGTGACTGTTTTTGCATTTATATTCTTGCATCTTTTTTAGGTATTTTTTGATTTAATGAGAGAAATTAGAGCCAGAAAAATGGAAGACAGCAAAGAAAAGAATGGAAAGAAGAAAAGAAAAAGCCTAGCTAAGAGGATCAGAGAAAGATGTTGCATTTTATAATCAAAAGCCTGGATTCCTTTCCTACCCTGACCATATTAATAAAAACCATAATTTATAAGCATGCCATTGAAGGCTGAAGTGACTGAAATTACCCTAACATGTTGGAAAATGTAATGTACCACTAAAAGCATGAATTGGAGCTGCACTGAAAGTCAAATTCACTGAAAACAAATTATGTGGCTTCAAGAGAAGCAAAGTTCAGTCCATTTCATAATTGCCTACCTTCTCACATTTCTTCTGAATGTAGTGTTTCATAGGCAGTCTTTTCTTTAACAGTGAACAGAGGGGCGAAGTATTACTTTGTGGGTTCTTATAAAGCATACTTTTTTATCACTGGTAATTGTCAATTCATCTTGTCTTTTGTTGCCTTGAAAATTGCAATTGTGAACGTGATACCTAACAAAGCAGCATGCAGCTGTTTTGCCATGGAGTTATGCAAATTAGAAAAGAATAATGTATATGCGAACAGTTATGTTGAGGAAAACTATATGTGGTTCTGCATTACCTGATTAATTTAGAAGAGTGATATAAACTTTTACATTGAAATATTTGAATATGCCTTAATTTTAAAACCCAAACATAGCAGGTTGCTTAATCAAGAGTGTATTTTCAACTTTGTTGCATGGAGACTGTCCCTGCACATCAGTGCGAGACTGCCCTCTCTGAGGAGTGCAGTTACATGAATGATTTTGCTAACTAGCTGTCTGCTAGCAGTGTCTGTTCTTTAAATATGTGCCATACTCTGGTATTGTGAATAATACAGAGCATATTCTGTCATCCATAATTTGGTAACAGTATGGTATCTTAACTAAAAGGTCAGAATACATATAAGACTGAAGTCATAAGCCTATGGCACATCCAAGCCTGGAATGGTTGTTTAAAATTTAACGTGCTGATACCTTGAAACTTCCCTTTTGCACATAGATTTTTGTCTAGATGTTCCTTGGGTTTTAACTCCCTGGAATTGGGTGGAGTGGGGCTAATCTAGTAGCGCTAATGTGTTTTAAGATGTTGTCTGGCAAATTCTGGTTAATTTCTTTTGTGTTCCTAATACTCAGCTATGGGAACATGGTGTGTTATGCTGAAGCTCTTTGCAGGTTTTGTATCGTTTAGTCTATGTTGATTTTCAAATGGGGAACAGTGTAGCTACTTTTTCTAGTTAACGTTGATATCAAACAATCAAACATGCTTTGCAATACAGAAACATTTAACATGTACATCCAAAATCCCCAAACAAAACATACTGCCTCAGTTGCTTCAAAACAGCAAGAATACTAGCACACGGTTAGTATGCTACATCTTAACTAAGAAAATACCAGAATGTTTGAGGGTTTTGGACTCCTTTGTGGTGAGACAGGCTAGATCAATTCCACAAACTGTTATACTTTTTATACATGTGTAAGCCTATAACTGACAGTTTAAAATGTGCTCAAGCAAACTAGGTAACAAATATTTAACTTTCATGCTAACAGACTTTTTAGGGACTCAAGTCTTAGAAGTTATATATGTCATGTTAAATATTTATCAGTAGGAATTTTGTATGTGCATTTAGTAGACTGCCAAGTGCAGAATTAAAGTTACTCATGTAGCTGGCAAGTAAGCCAGTCTTCATCTTACTGTGTACTCATTTGGGTCTATTTAGCCAGGGAGTCTAACCACTAACATTGTGACTTTGCTTTGGAACCTGTATACTGGGAACTGAGGTGTTATGAAGCCACTGGACACATGAAAGCTGTCTTGGCTGATGCCTTATCCTGTCCTTTTATTTGCTATTTGAGCCATTCAAAGATGAATAAACTTCCATTTTTCTAAAATACTTGTGCGGTGTTAATTAATAACTGTTATTCATAAATGTTGCTATAGCTGATGCCAGTTGTCAAGCAGTTAAACCTTAATATTCCAGAAGACTGGGTTGTGTGCGTGAACAAAATTGTACATTAAATCTCATTAGAATTATAAAAAGCCAGTTCATAATAGTGAGACTATGTATGTGCTACCTTTTATCCAGAGCTAATTTGCTCAGTTGTTATAAAAAACAATATCAGAAAACAGGCAAACAAACTGAGGTAGCCTTGATTTAAAAACAAAAAACAAGTGGACAAAAAACAACCAACCAACCAAAAACAGACTACCCACAACCTACATAAGTTTTAATAAAATAAAAATGAATTCTAAGTCATTTTCTTTTGGCACAGTGAAGGAGAATGTAAGTGTTCTTCTCGACTTGCAGAGAATATAGCTTGCATTGTGAATTATAGGATTTGGGTATATGTTGAGAGTCATCCAAACTGAGTGTTATATTTGCTTCATAGAGGAGTGTTGGTTTAGCCTACTTTTGTGTCTGAAACTCCTAGGTCTACCTGCTCAGAGTGCTTCTGTGCCTGAGGGCATGTTTCATCCCCTATTTCTCCAAGAAGTTGAAGATACTTTCATCACTGGCAGGATCAAAGCCTTCCACAGTAGTTCTCTCCAAGTTAGCCTAATACTGGCAAAATGCATGGCTTGGTAAAACTGCGGACCAGAGAGATGCCTTACTTTGTACAAAGCTATAAAGTTCAGTTTTCTGTTACATGTGAATATGAAACTAACATTGAATTTTTATACTAACTCCATTTTTTTCTGTAGCTTTTCATAGATTTAAAAACTTGATTAACTTTTGACAATATTGGCTAAGAAATCTGTGGTCTATTTTGTACTTTCTGTAGCCTCCTGATGAGCATACAGTAGCTTAACAATAGCAGTGTCCAGCAGTTTTTTTGTTCTGTGGCAGCATTGCAATGTGCAGGAGGCACTTTCCCATTAATACTGACCTTGTTAACATCACATTAGCATGCAGAATGACCCCTTTGGCAATTCCAGGGGCAATCATAATACAATAAAATATGCTTCGTATCTGAGCCTTATGCTCACTATATTAATCTGTAGGAGCGAAATACTTTGTCTATATATATGTATAATGGGCTTGCTGAAAATCTTGGGTTCTGTTTTGGAACACCAAGCTTCACAGTGCCTCTGTAGTTTCAGAGACAGGGGGTAGGTGTTCTCTGCTTGATTATAGTCCAATGCAAAATGTGGAGCAGCAGAGTGACAGCTGGTGTCACATGAGAGCATATAATCCATTTAGCTGTGCCAGAGCTGGATCAGAAGGTAAGACTGAGCACGTGACAATTGGGAATTGAAGAGCGCACCTTAATTTCTAAACTTTCTCATTGCTCAGACGTGTTGGCTCTTCTAGCCATGTGGATGCATAATCATGTGTATTTCCAAATTCACTCCTGCCAGTTTTTGGCTGTGACTTAAATGACTGGGTGTGTTTTTAAGAGGTGACTCAAAGAAACATCTTGCATATTTTTGTGGCAGCTTCAGCTTGTTACTAAAATTGAATGGTAGGAAATGTGCCAGTGTTCCTAAAACCTCTTTTCCTGATGTGCAGACTGTTGAGAAATACGTATCTATTCATTTAATGAGCTTGGTAACAATCAAATTTTTTCTAGTTGTCCATTTCTTTTTGGATTTGACCATATTTATGTCAGGAAAGCGAGGAGAGGGGAAGCTTATTTCTGCGCCACCTGATGGCAGGCAGCCATCATCTGCGGGCAGCTGTGGAAGCACATGGCCAAAAGGAAGAGATTAGGAAGTGGCCAGAACCCAGATGAAAGCTCAGGGAGTCTTTGTAATGCTTTGGGAGCTAAGATGAGAAGTGGGAACCAGAACTGTGCACACCAGGGTTAGGCACAAAGTACTGGCATGCTCCTGCTGCCAAAAGCAAGGTGGGACAAACTGGAAACCAGATGCATGCCTTTGTTTCCTCTTCCTGGCAGCATCAGTACTGATTTTCAGGTATTTTCTCATTGTCTGAGTAACAGGTGAGGTAGCACCTGCAGTAGTGTTGGACCTATGTTTTCTCTAGTCCTCTGCCTTCTTCCTCCCAGAGCTCACGCTCATTCGTTTCTGAAAGAGAGTAGGCAATAAATGCTTACAGACTCGTTAATGCTGTTTCCTGTGCTTGTGCTGTGTGACCACAGAGTAAGAAGAGGCTGGAGGAAGGTTGGAAAAAGCCTCACCCATAGACCACAGCAGCAATGACAGCAGTCTTGTACTCTTTCCATGGAAGTTCTGGAGGAGGATCTGGGATTTTGAAGTAGCACAGTTATTCTTCTCTCTGTGCTTCTTATGGATGGAGAAGGCTAGAGTTGTCCATTTTCTACCTTCTTGTTCTTGATTAATGCTGTGAAAGCTTATTGTTTGTCAGTATCCCAGGCACAAAGGAGAGGATCTGATATGACAGAGCTTGTGCCCCATGGATGTCCTGGCTAAGAGTGGAGGCATGATGATAACCAGCAGTTTGTTATATTTTAGACATTGGATGAGGTCCTGAAAGTAATGAATTGGTGTTTGTTTTCAGCTGAGCTCAGCACACTTAGTATGCTTCTGTTACAGTTATTTTTGCTTTTTGCTTCTTTTGTGAAGAAAAACTTATGAGATAGAGTTGGGTTTTTTTCAGTGCAACGAATCAGACCTGTTGGCTGAAAAGCTGCCAGACTAATGTGTTTAAGTACTAGTCATCTCTAAAGAATGAGTCTAAAACAGTAATCCTTCTGTTTTATCTGATAACTGCCAAAATACCTACTGAAATAGCCTGTGGAAGTGTTAAAGGAGCGGTTAAAAATAATGTACTGTGTCCATGCATAGCAGTTTGTTGTGAGTGGTTGTAACTCCTGTGAGTGTCAGAACTGGCTTGAGGAGGTAGATGCTAGATGCCCTTAGCTGCTTCTGACAGACTTATGCTGTATCCAACATGAAGGAAGCTAGGAGAATTTGGTAGCCCCAGTGCTGTTAGATGAGTCATTTTTTTTTTGTTTGTGAGACAAAGTAGATAA
Source organism: Pseudopipra pipra (assembly GCF_036250125.1). Lineage (NCBI taxonomy): Eukaryota > Metazoa > Chordata > Aves > Passeriformes > Pipridae > Pseudopipra > Pseudopipra pipra. The sequence goes on from NC_087549.1 coordinate 101,208,102, forward strand.
TAATAGTTATTGCCACTGTTTCTGGTTTTGCAGCATTATTTAAATCTGCAATGCAAGATGGACATCTTTCATTGACTTCCTACAAATTTAGTAAATTCAGATTCATAGACAAGGTGCCCAGAGTGTGGGTTTTCATGACCAAGCCCACATGGTCCTACACTGACAGCAAGTCGATAGAGACCACAGCAGAGTTGCTCTTCTGATACTGGTTCCTTTTGTTCCTTTTGTTGAAAAAAGATAGGGGCATACTGCATCCTACTCCAAGAATGTGGTTGTCACTAGGGCAGTACACTTGTCTGAGTGGGACAATGCACTTGGTCCATTAAATGCTTCTGTTTACTTAAAGTAACAGCAGGCAGAAGAACCATGGCTTAGAGCATAGTCCTTGCTATGAGGTTTCTTCTATAATTTTTAATCCTCTAGTCACATGACTACCTTTATGCAGTACAGAAGAAACTGTCGGAATGTGTCTCGTTTAGCTTATATTTAGTTTTTATGTAAAGACCTTGAACCTTTCATGTGGAAAAGGAGATTAAAACCACAAGCATTTAAATAATTGATATTACAGTATGGGGTCCTGGGGGTGCTCACAGGCCTCAGTGTCTGGGACCAGCCTCCCCTGAGACCCCTACCCCCACCGTCTCCTGCTAAGGGCCCAGGGGGCTTGTCCCAGCTCAGCCTGGGGCCATCAGTCCCTGCCTGAGCCATGCTCTCCAGCACTGTGCCCATTTCTGCCAAGGACACTGACAGAAGCAGACTTGCACTGCTCAGGTGCTCTCCTTTAGATATTGTTGGTTGGCCACTTTGGAGACTATTGGGCCAACTGGACCTTATCTCTGAAGGAGTGCTGTTGCTCTCAGGCTCGTGTGTTTTAGTATGTAGCTGAGGAGGATATCCTGCATCAGACTGAGGGCTTGATCTTTGAACCTTGCTACTGTCAGAGATGTGGGGCTTTGTTGTCCTTCGGAAAAATGGATAAACACAGAAAATTGTCAAAACCTGCTTTTTGTAAATCTGTGCAGATGGACCCATTGTCTTGAGATGATCCACAGCTCTCACCCCTTTCTGAAGGTCCATGCCTCCTTCCCATAAGGGGACAGAGCCAGTACCTAGGCTGGGAGATAGTTATGAGCATTCACTGCCTTCTGCTAGTGCAGGGCTGGGAAGAAATGTTATGAGAAATTTCCCCAGCATGTACTGGTCTCCAGTTTCTTGAGATGGAGGTCTTCCAAAAGTTTCCCAAAGAGGACCAATGGAGCACCACAAACAATAGGTACAAATTAAAATGTAGAGAGAAAAGGTAAAGCATGGAGAGAGAAAAGACCCTTTTATTTTGGTAGACATTAGACATGTGAGCCCAAGAAGTCACAGGAGTTCAGTCAGGGACAGGAAATGATACCTACAGGTACCTACAATGATAGAGCCAGAAACCCATGATAAATGCATGAAGGCAGGAATAAGCATGACTTGGTTCCCCTTTCTCTGGGAAACACAGTTGACAAGGAATTATTTATGGCCCAGAAGTACAAGCTCGTACTGGCATTGACAATGGGCTGGCTCTGGTGCCTTATCCCCATGGGAATAATGCCCTTAGAGACCCATGCATGTGCAGAGACAGGCACTGCCTTGGTGCCATGTGGCAGAGCTTGGGGGGGGAACAATTAGGAGCTGCCATGGAGCTCTTTCTAAACCCTGCACAGCACCATCCCTTGCCATTGAGCTGGACTGATTTAGAGCAGTGTTGAGAGCTGGGAAAGATGGACAGGAGAGCCTGGTACCACCACCTGTGGTGCCCACCCTGGAAGTCTAGCAAGCTTTCTCCCTGTGGATGTGGCATACAAGGGCCACCTTTGTGGAGCATGAGCAGCAGTACCTGGCCAAAACAGCCCAAAGGAGTCCTGGCAAAGGGGTGGGCTCAGTGCTTCAGGGGAAGGTAAAAAAAAACCTGGGGACAATTGCAGCCCACCGTAGGATAAAAAAAAAGGCTTTCTCTCCCAAGCTGCAGGACATGAGAGGCCATCTTCATGAGGCCTGAGCAGAAGACAGCAGCCCAGCCAAAAGAGCCCAAAGAAGCCAAGACCAGTGGTAAGGCTTGATGCTGCAGAGGAAGGCAAAACTCTCTGGGGACCAGTGTCAATCTGCCTGGGGAAAAATTCCTTTCTGCCCCCAGTGCTTGCGATCAGCTATTCCCTGAGCATGTGAGCAAGACCTGCTGCCTACTTGTCCCACAGGCAGATTCAACTCCCAGGAGGTGCTCAAGCCCTACTTTGCCTCAACCTGGAGCCATCTCAGGGGCTTCCGAGAGTGGCCACATGCCCCCGATCTAATTGACCTTGAAGACAATTCCTTCCTGTGTCTGGTAGGACACCAGTGGGTGCTCCAAAGCACTGGGAAGCCTGGCAACATCTCTTCATGCCATTTCTTACAGCTGCTGATCCCTGCCTCTGCAGGGGATGGGAACAGAAAGCTCTGCAGGGCTCCTCCCAAAGGAATCCTCTTGGTCTTGCCACTGCCACCCAGCAGAGAAGGGTTGAGAGCATTGGGCAGCTCCAGATGTTCTGGATCTTTGCATCCAGCAGCCCTATTCAGTCTCTATCTTCTTCCCTTCTCACCTGCTGAATCCTGTTACTCCAAGACTTGCCTCTGGCTCGGACGCCCCTGCCCATTTGGTGTGCATCCTTGAAAGCCTTCCGACGAGTGAGGTTGCCCCAGATGATGTCGAGAAACCAGAGCAGAGCAGAAGGAACTGGGTGCAGCTGAGGACACTGTTCTTCTGGTAAACCAGCTGTCCCTCCTGCCCACTCTGCCCTCAGCACCTACTGCACTGTGGGTGTGCAGCTGCAGTGGGATTTCCTGCAAGAGAAGGTGCCATGCATGTGGCCCTGGGGTTCCAGGCACCCGTGGCCATGCCCAAAAGCAGGTGATTGTCGCCTATGGTGGGGCATGAGGGGAAAAGGAGAAGGCACCATGAGAAGGGAGAGAAAGCAACACCCAGAGACTGAGTCAGAAAAACAAAATTTTATTTTTATTTCTTTTTTCTTGAACTAAGGGTTGGGCGCTTCCGCCGACGGCGGGACGGCCTCTTGCAGGGCTGGGGAGGGTCCTGTGGGCCAGAGGCCCTCCTCTTCTGGGGGCGCCGGGGCCCCCCGGGCAAGCAGTCCCTGTCTTGGCCAGGAGTGGAGGTGCTGCGGGTGCAGCCCTGGCCAGAGGGACCTGCTACTGCTGCTGCCTCTTCCTGGGGCCGCTCCTGCTCTGCAGGGGCAGGTGGAGATGGAGAGCGTCCAGGACTTCCATGGAGAGGGACCTCCAACGTGCTGGTGTCCTCCTCCGCACTGGAGACTGCAGGGCTACGGGAGAAGGCCAGGCCGGGGCTGGGAGTCCTCTCGGGAGAGGCAGAGGGTCCAGGCCTGGCTGGGGGGCTGCCCTGCTCCTCATCAGTATGGGAGGCCAGGAGGGCCATCTGCCGCCGGATCTCATCAGTGCACCTGTCAGCGGCAACGCTGATGAGCTGGCGCACAAAAGCCACGGTGTGGTCTTGCAGGATGGGCTGCAGCTCCCGGATCAAGGCCTCCTGGTCCAGTCCAGAGCGGCACAGATTTGCCAAGATGGTGCTCTCTGCCAGAGACTCTTCCCACCACTGGGCACCGAACAACACCGACAGCTCCTGGTTCAGCCAGGGCAGCACAGGCTCTAGGATTTCTGGGGACTCCTGGAAAAACCTTGCCCAGAGCTCCACAGGGAAGCCAGCTACGTAAGTAGGCACCTGCTCCTCATCCGCCTCCTCATCCGCCTCCTCATCCTCCTGGTCAGCAACCACTGGGTCCGAGGGGGGTTCAAGAAATATCTCCAAAAAGTCTTCCTCTGACCGCACAGAGTAGATGATGGCGTGGATACCCTGCCTGCAAAGGGGGCACGAGGGCGTCTTCTTTGCCCAGCGCACAATGCAGCCCAGGCAGAACACGTGGAGACAGGGCATTACAGAAGCCACCTCTCCTTCAGCGTCGCGGCAGACGGGGCAGTTCCACGGTGTCTCCTCGGCCATGTTGCAGCAGGCTGGGGAGAGCTGAGTGCAGGAGCCGTTCCCTCTTGCTGGCGTGACACACTGCAAAATGGTCACTTGCTGTCCCAGAGAGGCAGCGGAAGTTTCCCGCACAGCCTACCTGTGCTGCTGCAAGCACTCCTCACAGTACCCGGCTGCCTGAACCACGCAGGGTCAGGGAAATGGGCAATAATAGCTCGAAGATGAGCACTGAAAGCTGCCAATGGCAACCTCCAACGACTTCGCAGCCTTCTGGTCCTCCCAGGCACGCCCGACAGGACCCCAGGCGCCAGCGAGTCTGAGCCAGGCTCTGCCGGTGCCCAGATACAGGCAGCCAGGGATGAGAGGTCACAATCTACGGAACGCTGATGTTGCACCCCACTGCTCCATGCCAACGCCCTTGACAACACACCTCCCGAACCTGGCGATGTCCGAGCAGGCTTTTCACCGCCTCGAGAACATGGCATCAGGCAAAGAAATGGACTTCATGGACCCTGCTCTCCCATCATTCCTTCGTGCCTCTGGCTTTTATAATCATTTGGAGTCGGCAGTCCAAGCACTTTTCTTTTAGAAGAGCAGTACTTGTTACTTTTAAGTTTGTGTGACAGGGAAGGGTGCTTTGTAAATTGGCCACGTGGGTCGGCCCACTAAAATCTTGTGCGATGACGGCCCAGGTTCTCTATTCACAGTGCTGCTTGTCTATGCCACTGGGAGAGGCAAAGACATCCTGACATTTCAGGCCGGCCTCTGCACAAAGTTCATGCCAGTTTGGTTTTAAAGTCAGAGTTTTTCCTCTCTACAGCCTTACTGGGTCGGGGGTGATGGGCACAATGGGGTGGTCCGTCTCTGACTTGCTACTTTGTTTTTACATTGACCGGGGCAATAAACAACTGGTAATTAGCCTCCGCTGATTCACAATAGGTGTTAAGGGGCAATTAAGCGCCTGGGGCAAGGCTTCTTTGAAGCTGTTAAAATTGCACAAGGGGCAACTAACCACTTCACACTAAGGAAGCTATTTCCATCAGCTGAGGTACGTGCGTGCCAAGTGTAAGTTTTGGAGGCTACCAGCAGCCTCCGCCGGAGTCCAGTGACTTAACAAACTGGCGAACACTGACTTTAGGTCTTGGCAGGGGTGTCTTCATCGACCTAGAGCGATGTTTTCGACTGCTTGCTGGCACCCCTGGAAAGTCTCCAACAGAGAGTTGTTACGTTTTCCTGGCTTGGCAGAGCCAGCCTGCCTAGATACCAGCAGCTTAACCAATCGACATCGTGGAAAGTTCTGCCCCGAGCCAAGATGGCTAGTGAGCACCCGGGGGGGGGGGGTATTTTAGGCAGTGTCCAGCGTTGTTTTTGCCAGCCGGTGTTGTCCAGGGTCCCGTGCTGACTGCTGGCCCCACTCCTCGCTCTGTCCTGCTCGTGTCCCACCTGCCTGCGTCTCCTGTTTGTCTTGGATCCAGTCTGCTCACCACCTCTATTCACAATGCTGCTTGTCTACACCACTGGGAGAGGCAAACACATCCTGACATTTCAGGCCAGCCTCTGCACAAAGTTCTTGCAAGGAGGAAAAGGTTAAAAAACCAACCAATCATTTATCTCCTTGGATCAGGGCCTTACCTGAGCATCCTTAGAGCCATCTCCTATGCCACTGGGAGTTGGCCTGGCTGACCCTGGGTTTTCCTGACCAGCCTTTTCTTATTTATTAATGAGCAGGATGGGATGCCTTTCTTTAAAAAGATTTGTATTTCCACTGGATCCATTAATTACAGAGCCCTGTAAGCCTTGGTTCTACTATGTGTCACTGTCAGGTTTAAATCTCTGTAGGATGAGGCTACTCCTTTGCAACTGTGCATTTCTCTTTCCTACCTAATTCTTCACAAATTTGGAGACTCAGTATGTAGACAGACTAGAACCACTGAATCACAGAATCAGGCTGGAATAGAATTATATTGGAAAAGACCTCTAAGGCTATGAAGTCCAAATGCAAACTTAGCACTGCCAAGGCCACCTCTAAGGGATGGGCCTAAGTGCATCATCTGCAGGTCTGAGATACCTCCAGGGATGCTGACTCTACCACTACCCTGGGCAGCCTGTTCAAGCGCTTGTCAGCCATTTCAGTGTAGATATTTTCCCGCTTTTTGCTCTGGTGTTTGGAGGACACTGTACCGCCAGGTGTCGAGGAAGTATCTCAGTAGGGACAGACAAGAAGTGGGAAAGAGAGGTAGAATTGTTTGTGTGGCCATTTCTGGAGTGTACTTCCCTGGTATCAACACTGTTTATTAGACAAATCTTATTAAACAAAAAAAAATTTCAAATGGAAAAAAATTGTTTTGACTTTGTAAAATTAAATAATATTCACAGCTTAATATTCTTTGAAGTATTTTGCTGTTGCCAAAACTTCTGTTTCTCCCACCCGCTTCTTACTCGAAATACAAAGCTTGACAATTTAGACAATTTAAGTAATTTTATATGTGGTTTATATAAACTTCCCATTAATTCGGGCACCACTTAGGAGCTTACAGAGAGAAAAGAGTGTCTGTGTATGTCAGTATTGTAGTGCAGTATTCTTGGGTAGACTTCCCTAAGTTTAACATGTACTTATACAGTGATATTGCAACAGATACCTTGGCAAAAAAGGGAAGAGGAAGGGAGGGAAGGGAATTATGCTGCATTTATTATTGGAAAACAGAGATAAACCAGTGAGACAGCCTGTTGGCGCCTCTGAAAAGTTAACCCCCATAATTTCTGAGGCAGAAATCTCTACTTTAGGTCTAGGGTTATCATATCACCTTCCCAGGCAGTATCAAGCTAATAAAAATGTTAGCTTTCATTCCACAGTTTGAGTGGTGAATGGCATGAATGGTTTTAATTTATTTGCAGAATTAGGAGCTGCTCCAAGAGCAGCAGTTCAGAAGTGAGTGCTCTTGGAGGATGATAGATTTCTTGCAGCAGAAGTACTCCTGTGAATTCAGTTTCTGGTTTCATGTTCTTTGCTATGCTGACCTCTAGGGAAACTTTTCTACAAAATGGTTTGCCAAAGCATTTGTGTGGGGTGCTATTGTGGCTTCAAACCAGTCACAGACCTTCTTATTCTAGGGACCAGGCTTTTGGTGTCAAATTCAAAGTAGGCCCTCACATGAAGCTGCAAGCTGTTTGCTGCTCCCTCAGGTGGTTGCAGCATGCTTGAGTGACTAAAGGTTTTGGTACATTTAAGCAGGGCTCAGTCAGCAGAGGAAATGCATCCTAAGTTAAAAAATGGGGTGATTGTTCTGAATATTTGTGAACTTGGTAGTTAAAAATCTGAAAAGACCTCTGTGCTCTGAGTTTGTGGAGGGCAGCGTATACTTTTCCATCCATTGCTAAGACTACTTCAGCAATGGATGAATCTGGTATCAACCACTTAAGTTCTAGCCTAATGCCTTTGGGAATTATTAATAGTTTGCTTTCCCAAAGGAGTCAGAGTGAGTGACAACCGTGCAAGTGTCTCCCAGCAGTGGGCAATAAGCCTGCTTTAGAAGAGAATGGGCTTTAAAGCCATGACATTTTGTTTATAACTGACTGCACTAACTCTGTCTCTTAGTGCAAATAGTTCTTCTCTCTTCTATCTTCTTTCCTAGAATCACAGAATGGTTTAGGCTGGAATGGACCCTAAAGATCATCTAGTTCCAACCCCTCTGTCATGGGCAGGGACATCTTCACTGCCCTCAAGCTAAATTTATGGAACACTGTGACCTCCTCTTCTTTGTTATGCTAGACTAACCATGCTCTGCCAGTCTCCCCTGAAATTAAGATTTTGGTTCACTGATGATCTTCATAGCGTTTTCTGCTCTTGTTGTGAATTTGCCTTTCTCTAAATAAGAATGACCAGAACAGAAACTGAGTGATGTAACAGTGACTTAAAGACAGCATTAATCTCTCAACCCTTCTGTGTATGACATTTCACTGCATTTGACATTTCACTGGTAAGTCCACTTGTGTCCTGATCAACCAATACAGAGGTCTTTATCCTTCTCTGTTTTTTCCAACACTTGAGTTCCCAGATCATAGCAACATTCTTCTGGTTGGGAAGAACAAACACTGACATATTTCATCTAGCCAATTTTTCAACAGGGCCTTGGAAAACATGAATTATTGCACTTCAGTAAACAGACAATCTTAGGGCAAGATGCAAATACAGTTGCAGTAAAGAAATAGCAAAAGTAGTAATAAAAAATACTCCTGGACTAAACATTACAGTATATGTAGACACCAGACTATATTTTGTAAAATAGTTACAAGACGTGAAAGTGTACAGTACTTCAGAGAGTAAGAATAAGATGCCTTCTAAGACTTCCACAATTATCTAAAAAAAGACCTCCAAACCCAAACTTAACCAACCAAAAAAACCCTCAAGCTACAAATTTTAATTTCTAACTCTCTCTGTGTTTGGGGAAAATTGTACTTGTAGGAGAAAAAGCAGGTTGATACTGGAAGACTGGAAAAAAAATTCAAAGAATTCTAGATACATGTTGCCGCTCAGGAGAAAGCGAAAACTAGACAACTTTTCCCACCACCACCCCCCAAAAACCCCCCCAACCAAATAAAAATCATCCTTAAGGAAAAACACCTTCCAAGTCAACAAACAAGCCCTGAGGAATTCTGCTGAAAAATAAAGATCCTTAAACTACTGAAAACTTTTCGTATTTCTTTTTATCTTAAAGCTTTTTTATCTTAATGCTTTATCTAGACAGTTATGCTGCAGTAGAAGGATGTTGCTAAGAACTTTTTACACATGGTGGCAAAGGCAGGACACAGAAACTTTAAAAGACAGAAGGAAGAAAGTACAACGAAAACCTTAACAAGAAAAAGAAGTGGTAACATTGCCCATGACATGTAGGAACAGTCTCCTCCTTAGTGTATGACCAGCTCAGCATCTATTTGTACCAACTGTATTATACTAACGATGGTGAACAGTTGCTCAGAATAGACTCTTGGGAGCCTTAATGTGCTTCTCCAGATACAAAAAAATATTTGAGTAAGGAATCAGCATATAAGTTGAGCTTTAAAAGAAAAAAAAAAAGTTACCTAAATGTTAGCCCAAGTTTCCTCAACAGGATGGCTGTTAGGGAAGTGCTCTTGTAAGGGTCCCATTTCTAGAGCTGGCGTCCAAATAGTTTTGGAGCTGATAGTATTTTGGCTAAAACTTTCCAGCTGTTTTTTTCTCTAGTGTTTACCACTGTTTCCATGTGCTGACCATACAACAATACCTTGCAAGATATGAGGTATCTCCAACCAATATTGCTATGACACAAGGTTTCAGCTTGTTGTGGAACAACCATCTCTTCAGAGTTCTGGTTCTCACACCACTGCAAGTGCCACTGCCAAAGTCTGATCTGGCTCTCCTTTCTCTACCATTTGCTCTTCCCCACTGAGCCTTGTGGAAACAAGTTGTAATGCATCTTGAATTTTCTGGCTCTTTGCGAAGCCAAAAATTGGCACTGTGCCATCAAAGACTTCAATGCTTCTGAAGGATTTCATTCTCTGTAAGGGATCTGTTTCAGGTCTGCTTTGTTATGTCAGGCAGGAATCTATGGGTTTCTATAGGTTTCCACTGTAAAATCCTGTGCTGCCATCGCCTATTGGCTGACAGCTGCCAACACTGCCATGATTGTTGTTGGCAAATCCCCCTACAACCTGGTGTAGCTAATTCCCAGGCAGAGTAAACTCCCTGTCATTAGGAGCTTAGCTTCTAGTTAAGCTTCTCTGACAAGTCACGGGGCTCGCTCCACATAGAAAACACCATCAGTCCACTGCTAATGACACAAGTCCTTCAAATAACATATTCCTGCTCCAGAAGTGCCAGCTAATGCTCAGGAGTAAATTAGAAATTGCAGCCTGTGTTGCATTGTCCAGATCTGCCCTGTATAATTATCCACAGTCTCCCCAGCTGCCTCTGTGAAGAGTTGTTGGCTTTCTGGGTTCTGTTTTGGGGATTTTTTTTTAACATGCCAGAAACTTGATGGTGCACTGGCTTTACTGAGTGTGTTGTCACACATCCTGGAGAACCTCTTAGGAGTCGCTGAACGTTCATGTACACAGTGAGCAGTACAGGACCCCAGCAAAGCTGAGAGCAGCCTCCAGGCCACCATGTAAAGCTAAGCTATTCCACAGCAGCCACAGATGGAATCTGGGAGGCATGGCACATAACACAGCTCCTGGGAAGATGTGAGGCATGTTGCTACTGACCCCTACATCCCGCAGTAGTCTCAGGAGGCGCAGCATACTGATAAAGAAACATGATTTGGCAAAGTATAAACATGTCACTGCCTAGGTCTGAGCAATCCTCCTTGGACAGGGACCTTCTCTCCTTCACCATCCAATGGGACACTATCAGAGAATGGAGAAAAAAAAGGCGTGGCTGTTCTGCACGTGACACTTGCCTTAAGAGAAAGCCTGAAGGAAACTGCATGTGTGTGTGTGCTTAACTACAGAAATACGTAATGAATGCTTTGATGGCAACGTTTGTAAGAAATGTGAATTGGAACAGAGAGGTGATGGGTGAAGTAAAGTAACAAACTTGTGAAAGGAGGTTTGCTGGAAGCAGATGATGCACAGGACCTGGATAGGAAGAGTGCTTTTGCTTGGGTTTAGAAATGGAGAGGAAATCATTACATTAGAGGGATTCAGGAAGCTGAAATACAACAGTGAAAAACAAGTGGGTTTATTTGGGTTTGGTTCTTTATTTTTGCACAGTTTTACAAAGACAAGTAACAAGTATGTATGTAAGCTAACTAAAAACAATTAGATAGCAAGGTGGCCGGAAGACTTTTAACTCCCTAGGGAAAGACAGATTCTGCTTTCACAACGACATTTAAGATGGTATGGCAGATGCTACCAATGGAAGAAAGTCAGCCCAAGAAGGTGAGTGGAGGAACAGGCCGCAGAGTCACAGATCCAGTCCGGAAATTCAGTAAAACCATGAAAAAGCAAAAGGATAGAGAGGGCAGAAAAAGGGAAAAAAGAGCTCGAGACTTCATTACAGTATGAAATCAGAAATCAAGAAGTTGGGAAGGAAACTTAAAATGTTCTAAGTTTGTTTCAGTACTGTAAGACAGCAAAAAAAAAAAACCAAAAAACTTTTCAGGAAGCAATGAAGTGGCTTCACTGTTAAAAGGTACACATGCCTTCTAACTGGAGCGATTTTCTCCAACGGTGTAATTCAGTAGGAGCTCTCACTCCTCCCTTCCCCCCAAATCAATAAGCAGGGCCTACGCAAAATAAAAGCAGGGAAAACCACCTGGAAAGCGGGGGATTTCCTACGCTGCCTCCCGCAGCGCCTCCCCCGCTACAGCCCACAGGATGAGTCAGGACGGAAGGGATCACACAGCGGGTCATCTGGTCCAACCTCCCTGTCCAAACAGGATCATCCTAGAGTACATTGCTCAGAGTTGTGTCCAGACAGTTCTTGAGTATATCCAGTGAGGGAGACTCCACAACCTCTCTGGGCAACCTCTTCCAGTGCGTCGTCACTCGCACAGTAAAAAAGTTCTTCCTCGTGTTCAGGTGGAACCTCCTGTGCATCAGTTTCTGCGCGTTGCCTTTAGAGAGCGCTGATGGCAGAGACACGGAGAGCCGCGGAGGACGCGCAGTGCCGTCAATCGCTTCGTTCAAGGCCCTCCCCCCCGTCCGCCGCCATCCTCGCCCCCTCCCGCCGCCCGCGGGGCGGGCGCGGCGCAGTTCCCGCGAGAGCCGCGGTATCGCGAGAGCCGCACGGGACGGACGGGGGAGGAGGAGAGGTGAGATCTCGCGAGAGCGGGCGGTTCTCGGGCATGCGGGCGAAGGCGGCGGCGCCGCGCGCGATTGGCGGGCCGCGCTCCCCCTCCCCCGCGCGCCGCCGGCTCCGCGCATGCGCCGCGCGGCGCCGGCCCGTGTCCGTGTTTCCCCGGTGCGGGTGTCACCGCGCGATACCGTCGAACCCGCGTCAGCGCCCCGGGCACCGCCACCGCCACCTGCGGGCCCCGCCGGGCACGATCCGCGGGAGCGGAGCCGCGCAGCGCCCCGGACGCCCTGCCCGGAGGCGGCCCGGCCCAGCCTGACCCCGCTGCCCTGCCGGGGAGCGCCTGAGGGAGGAGGAGGCGGCCCCGCGGCCCGCGCCCGGTGTCCGTGTCCCCGGCCGCGGCCCAGGATGGAGTAAGGACGAGCCGCCGCCGCCGGGAGACACTTCCGCGTTGCGGGAGAGGCCGCGCCGGCCTGCGGGGCGCTCCCGGTGCCGCTCCGCCGCTGCCGACTCGGGCAGCGCCCCCAGCCCCGGCCCGACTCCGTATGTACCGGCGGGGCCCCATGTGAGGCGGGCGGGCGGTGCGGGAGCGAGCGAGGCCCCGGCGCGGCCGCAGGGGTCGGTCCCGGTGCGGGTCCCCATGGCGCCCTGAGCGCGGCGGCGGCGGGTTCCTGGGCCGCGCCCTCGGCCGTGAGCGAGCTCGATGCCGAGCACCTCGGACGCGGCGGCCGGCGGGAGCGGGGGCAGCCGGGGCTGGGGCAGCGGCGGCAGCGCGGCGGTGGAGGCGGCGGCCGACAAGAAGCGGCTGCACCACCGGAGGCGGAAGCGCTTCGCGGCCCAGCCGCAGCCGCCGCCGCCGGCCCCGCACCCGCTGCTGTTCCCGCTGTTGCAGCCGCCGCTCCTGCAGCCCCCGCTGTTGCAGCCACCGCTGCCGCCGCAGTCCCTGCTCTTCCTGGCGGCCACCGGCGCCTCCTCCTGCTGCGGGGACGGCGGGGAGCGGAAGCGGCCGCGAGGCAAGCGGCGCTCGGGTTCCCGGCACAAGCGACGGCGGGGCCGCGGCGGCGGCGGGGGCGGCGCGGGCACCCAGGAGGCGGAGAAGCGGCGCAGTAGCGGCGGGCTGAGCACGCTGGTGGAGGAGTACGACGACGTGAGCTCCCAGTCCGAGGGGCTGCTGGGCGGCGGTGCGGCCGGCGGGGGCAGCGGTGGGGGCAGCCCGGGCTCCTCGTCGGGCGGCGGGACACAGCGGCAGCGGAGCGAGGCGGAGCGGAGCGGCCGGTCCCGTCGGGAGCACCGCGGTAGCAGCGGGCGCTCCAAGGAGCGGCACCGGGAGCACCGCCGGCGCGGCGAGGACAAGGCGCAACAGGAGGGGGCGGCGGCGCTGGGCCGCGGGGCACCCGAGCCCTCTTCGTCGTCCTCCAAGTCCCGCAGCCGCCACAACCACACCGGGAGCCAGGACCGGGAGGGACTCAAGAGCACCAGCGGCGGCGGCAGCGACAGCCGCAGGAAGGGCTCCCTCGCCTCGCCCAGCAGCGGCAGGAAAGAGCGGGAGAGCAAAGGGCATCGGAGCCGGACTAAAGCGGCCAAGGAGCCGCCGTCGGCTTACAAGGACCCGCCGAAGGCTTACCGGGACGACAAGCCTGAGCCCAAGGCGTACCGGCGGCAGCGCTCGTCGCCCAGCCCCGGGCGGGATGACAGCCCCCCGCTGCATCGCTCCTCGCAGAGCCAACGCGGCCGCAAGTCGCTCAGCCCGGTGAGCGCCCGCTCACCGCTCAGCCCCTACAGCCGCCGCCGCTCCCCCAGCTACAGCCGGCACAGCTCCTACGAGCGCGGCGGGGATGTGTCACCCAGCCCCTACAGCAGCTGGCGCCGGTCGCGGAGCCCCTACAGCCCCGTTATCCGGTGAGTCCGGGCCGGGGTGGGGCGGGAAGGAGGAATGGGGAAGGGGGCTCGGTGTGTGGAGGAGGGTAGTCATGGCTCGGGCTGCGATGCAGGGAAGGTCTGAGAGGTGTGCATTCTGCAACAGTCTTGCCCTCTTGCTGCCAGAAAGCTGGGTCGGGGAGAAGGGTAAAGGGACAAGTACAAAGATCTTCCTGTCTTGTCTCTTGGGGGTAAACGGAGACGCGGTTGCCTGTGTTTGTAACACTTCTGCGTCTAGTTTCTCTCCGTGGGAGACCACCTAGTTGGAAAAAGGCTTTTAAATGTAAAAAGGGCACGAGAACATTCTCAGATTAGAGTGACTGAAGGAAGATGCTTCTTGGAGGACAGGTTTTCTGAAGGACCAATTTTGATTTTTAAATCTTTACTTATAGAGTGCAGACATTCTCTGGTACATTTTTATGTATCGTATTGCCCCGTAAAATAGGATTCATATTAAATACATTTGGTTTTGGTTTAATTCCCACTAATCTAAAGAGAGAACAAGCTCACAGGTAGTTTGTGTTTACAAGCGTTTCTTGTTCTTTTTAGAGGTCTACAGAAAGACTTAAACTCTCTGTTTTGCTAGGAAAACGAGTCAATGTCAAGATGTGTTAAATTGTCTTTTGTGCTATACACAACCAATGAAAATAAATGTAAGCTCTTTTTCTAGTAAGGTTGTGTACATGAATGTATTGGAGTGTGTTTGCAAATAATTTTTTTTTCAGTTAGTGGGAACTCACGGTGTAAAAGTCAGCATTGCATGATTTTGAATTTTATACGGAGAGGAAATGTGAGCTGTATGTTTCTAATCAGATACAAACCGTGTGGTGGAATTAAAGCTCTTCAGAATATTTTAACCTGCATCAAAGTCCACTGAGAATTTAAAGTACTTGCTCAGTATGTGTTTATAACTGAAGATTTTTATTTCCTATATTGGAATCCTACTGTTGCCTCATTGTTTATAGGTTTACTTAAATTCATGTCTGGACTTTTAATTTTAAATGCATCAGGCAATTTGTCGTTCTACTGGCAAAAATTTTGTTTACAAGGCATTACCTTACATACAAGGCATTTACACTTGTCTGGGAACTGTTCTCTGGTGTTTCTAATGAGTACTTTGTGTTGGTTTCCATTTGGGGTGTCCTGTAGTGTATCCAGGGAACATGCTGAAGCTGTTCTTGTGTTTCACTGGCTGTTGGTAGGGTCTGCTGTCCTGGGTGTGCTGTTTAAAGAGCGAAGTAACAAAGCTGTGTCCTGCTTTGTTCAGAGAGAGGGAGAACAAAGGTGCCTTGGGATAAAAATAGTGATTGTTTTAAGGTGTGGTTGTATGAAACAGGTTTGTATACGAAGTGTTTGAAACAGAAAACAATGTAATTGCTCTGAAAAACAGCGTGTTGTTCTGTGAGAGCCTGTTACAAGTGGTTAAGAATACACTTTCAAAATTATTTTAATAACAGCATATTAGGAATATTATCTGTATAGCTTGATTTAAATGCTCAAGGAATCAGATTATTTTTTGTAGTTTCTTATATCCTGGAATAAGAAAGCTAATAATGATGAGCAAAATTATGTACGTGAGGTTTGCCTTTGGTAATAGCTGTATTAATCACGTTGACAGCCCAGTTAAGCCTAGGGTTCTGTCTTATGCCCAGACTGATCAGGTTGTAGTAGAGTTTTGTAGGATTGTGTTTCTTTTTTTTCTGTTGGGCCTGTGATTTTGAAGCATGAGAGTTTAAATGTCCTGATTTTTCTGTTGACTGTGTGGTGAGCAAATCTTTGAGCTGCAGATCTGTTCCTGGGAGTTAGCTATGTGACTTCCCACCTTCCTTCCTCCATCCAGTTAAACTGTAATTTGCATCCAGTTTTTAACTGCTTACAGATAAATTACTTGTTGACAAATGCAGACTGTCAGGTTTACAGGAGAGGTATTGGAATGGTTGAGTGAAAATGAGAGGTTGCTATATGTAGAAAGAAATGTTGGTCTGTTCCAATGGGGGATTCATTGCAAAAATGTAATTTTCACAGAAAACAAAAGAAACCGAAAGTGTGAAGATTAACTCAGTTGTTCATTATGTTTACTAGTTGTGGAGAAAACAAAGCTAGTGGGTGGTTTTTTTTTTACTCCCATACAGCTATTCCACGTTATGTGTACTGCAGTGGCAGTAGGGAAATAAAGATGGAAGCTTTTTATACTATTGTTTCAACCACTGAAAACTATATCATGATCACTTTTTGCTGGACTCTGTGATACTACAACCGAAACGCTGAACATTTTTGCTGTCTTGTTTAAGATATAGTGAACTTAGACCTGATAGAATATTACAGTTTCATGAAGGCAACAGCTTCTTACAGCACCTGTCGTCTTCATCTGGATGATTTAAAGACTTAATTCTGGGCTTGTATCCAGCTGTAATGATGTCAGGACAGTAAGAACTTTGTATGTGACCGAGTATTCCAGCCTGCAAGTCTTTTTGCTCTTTTCATCCTATGTCTCATATATGTCTTCTCTGATGTCATGTAAATTATTTAGTTATTTTGGGGTGTAGAAAATAAGAAGGAAGTATTTCTAGCACACTTGGAAAGCTCGTGTTTTGAGTGCTGGTTTTTTCATCTGGATGTCTGAGCTGCTTAGGGAGAAAGTTCTAGTAAACAGCTGAAGAGAAAAGTAAAGTCAGCTTTACTCATTTGCAGCAGCAACAGTGCACTTGAGTGAATTGAGGTTTGAATTGTAGCAGTGAACTCTGACTACTGTCTTTAGGTGATGTTGCCTGGATGTGGGTTCTGAAGAAAAGCAAAGACAATGGATGTGCGTTCCACACTTGGTGAATTCTTTTTGAATGGCAAACTAATTGCCTTTTCCATTATAATAGCAGGAAAAAATTGTGGTTTGGACAAACTGAATGTTTGAGCTGTTTTCACTTGTCTGACAAAACTTCTTTACTTGCTGCTGATGGATTTGTACTACTGTTTTTTCTTGTGGATAGAGTAACACAGATGTTCTAAAGCAGCACATGCATATTTTCAAAATGGAAATTCCTCTAAAAATATGAGGCATTTATTTCTCTAATGATAAGCTGGTTAAAAAAAAAAAATTCACAACCAAACCCCATGGTTGACAAAATAAGCAGACACAGTCTCTCGCTTCCTACAATTTCATCCTAAACTAGTTTTCAGAGAACTATTTTTTGTAACTTCAGTCAGGTCATATGTTATGTGATCACACATTTAATTCAGTTAGCAGTACAGATGAATAATCACATTTTTCCAAATTTGGATACACCTACCCATCTGCTTAGATAAAAATAAGTAGGTGGGGCACTACTAGCATAGTACTACTATGTGTATAGATGTTTGTTATAGGAAAGATATAGATTTCTTTCCTTTTTGGTACTATAGAGCCATCTCAGTCTCTCCTGGTAGCTAGTCTGTATAGTGAGGCTCTGCAAAATGTGGATGATTTATATGCAAAACCACAACAAGCATAGGAAGACAGTAAAATAGATACTCAGCTAGTAAATGCCTACTGCATGGAGAAGACATGGTTTCACACACTGATATGAAAATAACTTTGAATCCAGTAATTGTACTACTTTTGAACTTGAAGGAGTAAGAGACAGTTTTTTTTCTCTCCCTTGACTGACGGGAATAAGATTTTTTTTTACTTAAAGCTCTAATTTTGTTTAGCAAAACTGTATTTTGCAGAATTTAAAATGGGAGGGACACTGTATGTTTTCACTGTTTGGAGTAGCTAATTTTTCCAGTGAATATTGAAACTCCCACTCTGTTTCTTATTGTGAATTTATTAATATTTGTTTTGTTAATTAACAGTGGTCTTTGCCTTTTGCCCCAGCCACACTGATGTGTTTTTTCTGTTCCTGGTTGGTGCTACTTCTTTCCTTATTGTGGGAAGGGACCTCATTTGACAAATTTAACTTCAAATGTGTTTAGAGCACAGCTTTTGAGTTGACGTTTTACTGGTTGATATTTTTTTTTTTTTTTGGTAGGCCAAGTTCTCATTTGAAAATATAGAGTTTTAAAGCAGGTTTAAGAAACAAATAAAAGCCAAGCTCAGAGTTTTCTTGTATTCCTTTGCTGTATGTATTGGAGACCCTTTTAAAGGTTTATGGTTTGAATCAATAAGGGAAGTTATATAGTCTTTGTGTAGAAAGCAGCTGAGTTAGGTGGTTGGTTGCAGAGCTGCCTAGAATGTAACCTTGACCTAGGGGCTAGAGAAAATAAATAAAATTAATTAATACGGTATCAAATGAAGGAGTACTATTACTGTAATGGCTTAAAGAAATGAATTGTATGTTTGCCAGTTAGTGCAACATGGAAAAGCTATACTCTGGAGTAAAATGTTTTGTCAAGGTGGTTTATGTTAGTGAATGATTATAAATGTCTTGGAAGATTTGCAGTGAAGCCAGTTGATTAATTTAGGTCTCCCTTTTCAAATACAGCATGACCTTGCCATGCAGTGGAAGTTGGCAGTGCTTAGTCAGTAGTCCAGCATTAACTGCTGGTAAATGAAAGAGCTGGGCTGCAGTGGTTGTTTTAACCTCCTTTAGACTGTTCGGTTTCTTGTTTTCCCCTTCATATTCTCATTAATCCCTTTGTGTTATGCCTTGTCAAAAGGTTACTGACAAAGTTATTTCCCTTATTCAACTTCATGGGCCCTAATGTATTCTGAGTACAATATTGTGTGCATTTAGTAACAGCCAGTGTAGCTGGCTACCAGCATGTTGGATTTAGCTTGCTCTTAAAGCAGTTAAGAAGAAAAAAAGTTTTCAAATTTACAAACATGAGAAGATAACACCTGACCTTTCTGATTTCTAAATAAAATGTAACTTTTTTTGGTAATAAAAATCAAAGGAGTATTGGAATGGGACAGAAAGAAGCACATAAAAAAGCAGCAAGGCAAGAAGCACCTTGTAAGATGAGTGAAATCTCTATTCCTAGTAAGCTGACATGTGTAACTGTTATTTTTCTTTCCTCTGTGCTTGCAAATATCAAGATAGTAAAATACGGCACTCTAACATGCTATTTTGAATTCTTTCATTCTGTACTTGAGAATGTGATTTTACATCAGTAGACTTTCTTCTTTGTTAAATTCATTAACACATTGACTCTTTGGTGATTGATTAGTGAGCCAGTGAAGCCTAGAATGTTGCCTTTAAGGAAGGAAGAACATCGGAACAGTTTTGAATCTCGTAACTTTGACAATAATAATAGCACTTTGATCTCTTAAATTTTTTTAATAGTGACTAAGTATGTTGTATTAAGCAGAGAAAAAATAAATACCTGTTTGTTTTATGAAAACTAGGGTACTGGGCAAAAAAAAAATTAAAAAGAAAGAACTGTGATCCCTAAATCATCTTTTTTTTTTTTTTTCTTTGAGGGGAGAAAAAAAAAAGTCATTCTTTTTGTTGTTTGAAAAGTGGAGAAAAGCAGTGCTGAGTTTTGGGTTAAGGGTAACTTCCATCCTAGTGTTTTCTTCCTTTATCACTTTCTTTAAATCTGCCTCTTCTTATACGTCTTTTCTAGATAACGTCTTAAACTTTTTTTTCGGTTTTCATTTTATAGCTACACATAATATTATGTAGTTTCTTCCATTTCCCTTTGCAGCTGATCTAGCTGTTGTCTGTAGGGAAGAAAAAAAAGCAGCCTTAGAACTTCATTAGTCCTAGTGATACTTAGGGTCTCTAGGCAAATTGTTTTTTTTTCTTTTTCTCTCTCCATATATAAAAACATATTGAAATCTGCATATGGTTCAGAAGGGGTTTTATGAATGTCAAGAGGCCTGGCAGTTCTCTCTGTAGGGATCTAGACCTTTGTGAAATGAATTCAAGATGCTCATAGGAGACTGGCAATGGCTCTGTGTGGCAAAAGTAAGTGAGGCAGAACTTCTGGGTGCAAATAGGGAGAAGCATCGAAGGAAACTTACCTGAAACAGTGGCTTCTTAGTAGTCTGTCCCCATGTGTGTTACTGACAGATGCTGGTGCTTTCGTTTAAGAGAGTGGGAAGTGACCTTTAGGTTTAGTGCACTTCTTGATCTCTCCGTACTCGGGGAAGAGAAGTTTCAATTACATTGTTAGATTTATTCGCTGTTTGCAGCACAATTGTAGCCACTGTTCTTTTGTTCCATTTTACTGTGTTAAAAACAAGCTGCTGACTAAATATGAAATAGTTGGTGATGAATGTCAGATAATGCATTTTATATGTATGTGTATGCACACACGCACATTTAACAGCAACCTGCTAGAAGATTTAGAGAGGACTGTGTATTTCAGATGTCTGTACTGGTGTTTTTTCAGGGTCCCAGTAAGTGGTCTTGTTAAATGGC